>NC_079882.1:14580000-14887500 GCF_029227915.1 Hydractinia symbiolongicarpus | reverse complement strand
CACCCCTCTCAGTTGGAAGAAAGAGGGTACAGCTTTAGGTGCTGTAAAAGCAGCCACCCTTCCTACACAGGGTCAAAAGAAGATAGATGTAAACACTGTTGGTTTAATTAATGGTCAACCCATTTATGAGTACGATCTGGATACTGAACAAGATGAAAAGCCATGGAGAAAGCCAGGTAATTTTCGAAATTTGTCATTATTTCCGTTTAAATTAGTTTTTTGGGGTATATTGACTTTGAAGTTAAAGTTAAAGCTTAATATGGTTTGTTTCAGAAGAATTTAAATGACTTGACAGTAAACAAAATGGGCTCTTATTTTAGGTGCTGACATTAGTGATTATTTTAA
Source organism: Hydractinia symbiolongicarpus (assembly GCF_029227915.1). NCBI lineage: Eukaryota > Metazoa > Cnidaria > Hydrozoa > Anthoathecata > Hydractiniidae > Hydractinia > Hydractinia symbiolongicarpus. Next base: position 14,887,155 of record NC_079882.1, on the reverse strand, counting down.
TTATGGATTTACTGAAGACACATGGAAACAATATTGTGAAAAACAAAGACGAATGAGATTAGACAGTCAACGTGGCCCATATGTAAGTGGCCATGTTCTTATGCTGAAAAGGTTACTCCCTGCTACACTCGCTCTATTGTAAGAATAACTTTTATAAGTCGAAATGAAATAAAAGTTATAAGAAGCCAGCATAATATATTGATTCGTAGAAAGGGAATATTATGAAATATAACGTAAACTTACGTATGTTTTTACATAAGTTTTTATTTCAAATAGTGTAAGGAAGAAGAAAATCAACATAAGATAGTCGTAAGGTAGTCAAGAAAGTGTTTATAAATCGAAAACCTGTCTTCTGACTGCGAACTGGCCAAGTGAACCCTGCCTTATTTATACAAGATATATAACATAAAACCAATCCTCTGCAATGATTTATATGTTCAACTTTTAATATTTTTTTTATTTTCCCTTTTAGACTGTTACTGCAGCAAACCCTGTCGCTAATGCTGCACAAGTTGAAATAGAAGTTTTACCAGATGGAAGGACGCGGGTGAAAGCAGGTCCTCCACCGGACCGTAAAGTTGAAGGCTCTATTCACGTTCTTGGTTCTGATGGTAATTATTTTATTTACTAAACTCGTGGATAAGACCCATAGAAAAATCCACTTAGGCAGAAAAAGCCCAGTTAAACAATAAGAAATCCGTCATATAATTTTGATGACGTCAGCATTGACCCGTAAAAATACGTTAATTTTTTTTAGGATTTTTTTTAACCGTCTGTATCGTGTATAGCTTGAAACACTGATCAAGAAAATGTATAGGATCGTGTACTTTTGACGAAAGGTGACAGGGATATTGAGGTTTAAAGGTTAGGGATGACGTCACCAACCCGTCAGATCCAAAACGGATTCGGAGATCACCAATTTGGTCCCAAGATGTCCCTAGTTACCTGGACAGTAAAAAATAACTGATATCGCCACCTCGTTTTCAAGTTAGTTGGCCTCAGGTTATAACAGCATTGTAATGGCTTCGTTAATTTAAATTAAGATATACTAGTCGATAAGGTCCGTGGAAAAATCCACTCAGGCAGAATTAAAATAAAAAAAGGGTCAGTTGCATTTTGATAACGTCAGCAACTCATCCAGAAAAAATAATTTAGAACTTGTTTTCAAGTTGCCTCTATTGTATAGAGATTAAAGCGCTGATCGAGAAAATGTATAGAATCATATGTTTGCGACGAACGTCTAAGGAGATACCCGTTACCTTCATTGTATAGGTCTTGAAACGCTTATCAAGAAAATGTATAGGATCGCGTATTTTTGACAAACGGTTGCAGAGATATTAGGATTTGAATGTTTTTCAATGACGTCATCAACCCGTCCATTCCGAAACGGATTCGGGGACCCAGGTTTGGGAAAATTACCCAAATTGGTCCTATTTGGTCCCTAGTTACCCACGCGGTGAAAAATCATTGACGTCACCACCTCGTTTCCAAGTTATTTGGCCTCAAAGTTTTAGGTGCACTGTAATGGCTTCATTAATTTAATATAGGATATTGACGTTACAGTAGTGTTATTGACGTCGCGCCGTAATGTCATAAACTTTAACATTTGAGACATACTTTTTTCGGCAACTTCAAAGAAAATTTCAGCGACATTAAAGGAAAATGGCGATATCCACTATGACCGTCACATACACTTCGTATTATTATATAAGAAGATTGACGTTAAATCTATGTTATTGACGTTGTTGCCGTAACGTCAAAAAAGTTAACAAATAAGACATTTTTCGCTACATCAAAGGAAAATGAGCACATCAACTTTGCCTGTCACAGAAACACAGATAGAAGTAGCTTAATATAGACGACTAGTCGATAAGGCCCGTGGAAAAATCCACTTATGCAAAAAAACAATGGAAAAGAGAATCGTCACTTGAATTTTAATGACGTCAACAAAAACCGTATGTACGCAAAAAAAATTGGAAATTTATTTACCCCTGGCCTCTTGTGTAGAGATTAAAACGCTGATCCAAGTATTGTATAGGATCATGGTTTTCGATGAACGCTTAAGGAGATTTAAGGGTTTAAAAATTTTGCCGACGTCGGCAAAGACCTGTCACAATACAAGAAATTTGTATACCCGTCGCCTGCATCGTACATCACCACCTCGTTTTCGAGTTATTTGACGTTAAAGTTGTGTGTGCATTGTAGACTTTAAATTAAGCCACGTTAAATTAATGTTATTGACTTCGTGCCGTAACGCCAGAAAAGTTAACAAATAAGACAACTTTTTGGCTACATCAAAAAAAAAATAGAAATATATACACTTTGCTTGTCACATACTGACGGAAGTGGCCTGATAATATAGACGATGAACACAACAAATTATAACAATGTGTTTTCAACTTATGCAATGTGCTAAAGTAGAACTCAAAAGCGAAGCTAAGTGTTTTATAATAAATTTTAAATTTTATATTATTGTATTCCATTGCTTAATTTAGCTGACGCACGTCGAAAACAGAAAGAAGACGAGCTGTTGGCGTTAGCTCTTGGTTCATCACATGTCATGGCTCAACCCCCATTTCCAGGACAACGACCTTTATACACAAGTACTACAATAGTTATTCTTCTGTTTGGATTTTTGACCTTTTTGTCATTTTTAGCCACTGGTTATCAATTTAGAAAATATCATGATGCACTAACTATACAAGCTAAAATCACATAATTAAATGTCGCAATACGGAGTTCCTTTTGGAATCGAAAATATAATAAAATCTGAAAAATATGGCTAATAACCCAAACATTTATGCCAAGGCGCAACAAACAATTTAACTTACGGACATCACTTTTCTGATTTATTATTTCTAAAATAATTCGAACGTGCCTACCGCCTTTGTTGTTGCTGCCGTCATATATAGTTTCTGTGACATTTGATGCGAGAATATTTAGGTTGCAGTTTTTTTAACTGCGCTACTTCGTGTCTTTAAAATGTATGTTTTGTTGTGTTTGAATGTCACACTGATGTGCCAAATTTGCGTGTTTTCTAAGTTTATTGTGAACAACTGACTGAGACAGCGAATTGCCTAAAAAAATAAAATTTAACGCGCAACAAAATGCTTCAACGTTAAAAATAGTTAGCATATAACAAATGTATGACGAAATCCTGCAATTTAATTGACTGTGCATGAAATCATAATATCTCTTTCACACATTTAAACCATTTTTCTATCCGCACAATATAGCATTGCCTAACGGCGCTGTGGTGTATAATCCGCTGGCTGGCCAGCAAATGTTGCAACCAACCAGTTCGAAAGGCGAGACCACTGGCATGACAGCGGATTCTCAAAATTCTTCGCAAGGTCAACAAATACAATCTATAGGTACGGAATTGCCTATGTTGTTTTCGCATGTAGATTTTTTACTTTCTGGACAAGATTAAGGAAGATTCATGCAAGGCAGATTATTCTTGATGTATCTTCCATAATGCATTTGTTTACATTTGTATTCAGGCGCACCATCTATGATGACGTCAGTCATGCCACCAGCCTTTCAATATCTGCCACATGGCGGTCCAGGTTTAGGAGGTTGATGATTTTTTATAATTTTATAGAAAGTAACACAAAATGTTGCGCTCATCAAAAAAATTACTTCTTTTTTTGCCATTTTTAGGGATTCAACCTGTTGCTGGTGGATCACAAATATTTCCGCCGCCAAATATGGGTATGATTTTACAGCAAATGAATCCAATAGAGTGCAACGCTTCTTGCACAAATCTTCTCTTTACCAACACAACTTAACTTTACTAGCACTAAAAATTGTTCTTGTCTTGTTATTTTATGTAAACACAGCTCAAAAATGTGTTGCGAACTTCTATTATGTCCAGAGAAAAGAGTTGTCTTTTCATTCTGTATTATTTGTTTTTCTTGGCCTGTTCCTTTAAAATCGACACGCTTTTTCATAAAGCCGTTTTATGAAACTAAAATGTTTAGACAACTTTGTGCACCCTGGAATGCCTTCCTCCGGTTACGCTGGCCAGTTTGGACATAGTGATAGTGATTTTGACAGCGACGGAGAAAACAGACGCCATAGGAGTAGGCGCGAATCATCACGACACAGGTAAGCAGATATATCTACCTAATTCACGTGAAGCGACGTGCATTTTAGATATTACCTGTAACACCAGATTTAAGAAGATATTTTGACATTTTATTTGATTTCTTAAAATTTGAAAACACTGACGACGTGGAAATTTTATGAATTCTCGCATTGTCGTAAGATTTAGTACATAATGTCTTCTCTACGTATCATTCAGACGGCATCGAGACAGAAGTGATCGTGACAGAAGTGATCGAGACCGTGAAAGATCCTCAAGAAGAGACCGTGTAAGTTAAAAGAGTTGATTTATTCTGTTATATCTTATCCTAGTTTATGGATTAAAAAAAAACGTTTCCATTTAGGACCGTTCTGAGTCAAGAAGAAGTCGAGATCATTCAAAATCATCTTCTGACAGGTAATGTCAATTATTTATTTAAAAACGAAGTTTGGAAAAAAGCTTTCATTATAGGCGATATTTTTTCCGTAGAATTAATCTTTTACTATAGAGCAATTCATATAAGAGTTAAGAAGCGGAGATTAAAAGCTATTGACTTTATTATAACTGATTGTGAAAGTATCGTGCAGAGAAATAAAATTTAAATCGAAAGTAACTCACATTAAAAGATCTGTACATCCTAAAATCTACTAAGATAACAAATAACTAAGTATAATAAATAACTAAGATGAACCCACCATATGGCTCGTTCGATTTGTTGTTGAATGTTTCCCGTCTGTTATTTATTAAACTAGTCGATAAAGCCCGTCAAAAAATCCACTTGGGCAGGAGAACAATAGAACAGACAACCGTCACTGAATTTTTTAATGACGTCAGCAAGGACCGGTTAATACAAAAAATGTTATTTTGGAATTTTGTTTATCCGTTTCCTCTATTGTGTAGGGCTTGAAACGCTGATCAAAAATGATTCTATACATTAATTTGATCAGCGTTTCAAGCCCTCTTGTTTAATTGATATGTGTATATTGACCCGTGACCATCACAATAAAGAGAAATATAATCCATTTTTTTTAATTTAGACACCCGTTTGGCAAATGTGAATACTTAATTTTAAATAATTCAGCACTCACAAAGATGTAAACAAAACTTGTATTTTAAACAGACTGGTTTATTTTTTGGGGCTAATATGTTGTCGTTCTGTAAAGTTTTTAGATGAAAGTTCACAGTTTTGTCTGAGAAAAATATCAAATTTTTATAACTCTACGAATATTTTCAATTTTAAAAAATTTTTAGTTTTGACTGTTTTCTTATCGTGATAGATCTAACATTTAAATTGATTTATAGATTTTATCGAGCAGACCGAGCCTGGTCTTAAAAATCAACACTCACCATGAACTTTTATTGCAGAACAGTTTGCCTCTTAAGTTAATTTCCGCGAATTTTGCGACAAAAGGAATTTGATGACGGATTTTTTCAATTTACACCGTTTTTTAGACTGCTGAAGTAAAATATTTAAGAAGAAAGAAAAAATGTAAATCTTTCGAAAATTAGTTTTTGCATAAACTTAATTTCGCGAAAAGTTTTTTTAAATTTCGTAGAAATAACTTCCCCGAATTTAAAAATGTATTTCTTTCAAAAGTAATCGGTTTCTCTGTTTAACTTTTATCCATTTTTCTATTATTATTTTATTATTTTTCTTTCATACAATTTGTCTCTGCTAATCTAAAATTCCCTTCACAGAAAAAGACATTCATCTCGTTCTGTGAAAACAGAAGAAAATGACAGTGATCGAAAAAGTCGCACGTCACGACGAAATAAACAGCCGTCAATAGAGGAAGAAGAGCAAAAGCCACCTAAGGAAGCTGAGACTGTTACTATTAAGCAGGAATTGAAGGAAGATTAAATTATGTGAACTGAAAATTTGTGTGACAAACGCGAAAAACAAACATTAAGTGTTCTTACACCCGTGTTGTTATTTTCTGATGCAGAGGGCGCAATATGTTCCGTTTTGTTGTTTTTTTGTTTGTTTTTTACCAGCTTGTATATTTAAAGATAAAAAAAAATACGTTTTAAGTAAATTAAATCTGTTGTTTTTGCTACTTATTGGCATGTTTTTTGAAGATTTGCCTTAATTATCCGATTCCTTTGGACTTATCCTGCAAATTTAAAAACGGCTTCTGGTTTCCCGCGCTCTAAAAATTAGCAAATAGAATAGTCTGATACGCCCAAACGTGGCACACTTTTTTAGAATTCAATCTCACTTATTACAATCATTCTTAGTGAGTTTTCAATGGACTACGACGTCCCAAGTTGTTTTCCTCTGCAAGGGACCCGTAGGACACGTCTTACAACTTGCAAAGGATTTTAAATGCTGTCATAGGACCGTTAACAGCCTAATAATGACCCTACACGTTAATCACGTGGTTCCGCGCGATCAGACAGGTTGTTATCAGTTTAGTCCTTCCAATCTTAATAGCCTAAGACGATCCAAGTCGTTATTCTAGCGACATGGCCTTAAACCACGTGTAAGTCCGTGCATATGCCTTGAAACGCTGTAATATGGCCTTTTAAAGCCTATTAAGAGCCCTGCGCATAAATCACGTGGTTCCACGCGGCCAGACAGGTTGCCATTGGTTTAGTTCTACCAATCTCAATGGACTGCGACGTCCCAAGTCGTCTTCCTTAGCGCTAGGCCTGTTGTGTTTATATATATATATTCTTGAATCAAAATTCATTGTTTATGTTAGTCCGTAAAATGTACCTTGTCATGTGTAGTGTTACCATTTATCGTTATGCCTTGTTTATTCATTTCTTTACTCACTTGTCCAGTCCCGTGTCTTATTGTCTCGTATGTCCCACTTGTATTGTATCATCATGTTTCATCTTAGCCATACGTATTGTTTAATTGTTAATTGTTACTTGATAGTGTCATTAGGGATTTCATGTCAATTACTTTATAATACGTTTTTTACATTTTTTATTCATTCCGTCAAATCACAAAAACTGAGCAGTCACAAAATAACTTTATACAAAAAGCATCAAACAATTTGTTACACACGTCAAACCTTCAAGAAACATTTTAGCGTAATTCAATTTCAAGTCTATCTGGTTTTACACTTGGGCAATCTGGTACAATTATTTAAAAATATATTTCAATTTATTTTGTCAAACGTTTATTAAAACTAAATTTGTATATATATATTTTTTTAGTTTGAATAACTTAACTTACCATATCATCTCAGTTTTAAAATTGTATTCCGAGCAACCCGACCTTAAAACTGAATAGACCCACAAGGCCCTTACAACACGTCTAACTGCGATCACAGGCCTAACGCTGTAATCACCCTCGTCCCCAGGGTTTTTTGCCTTTTTGACATGAGCGATGACGTCGAAAAATGTCCTGGTATTGTTGACCAGGTTTTTGTAATATGATTGGCTTTCACATTTTCGCTTAATTATTAATCAACCTATCAACAGCTGGTATTTGGTGACCCTTTTTATGGGCCTTCTCCAACACAATATGGAAGATTTTTTTATTGTCCATCTGTGATATAGTCCATTCAAGAAATTAGAAAATATGAAACTTGGTTGCACCAATCAAACATGCGACAAATTTTTATTCAGACCCTAAAATAACACTAACACTCTGACATATTTCAATCATGAAAATTACTCTTCTTAATGTGTTTTGCACATGTGTTTTTGTATCTCTTATAATAATACAAAGAGTGTGTCTGTGTGTCTGTAACAGGCAATGTGGATGTGTTCATTTTCCCTTGATGTAGCCGAAAAACTTATGTTTTTTTATAAATTTGTATACCCGTTGTATTCATCGTATAGATCTTGAAATGCTGATCAAGAAAATGTATAGGAACATGAACTTTTGACAAACGGTTGCAGAGATATTGGGGTTTGTAGGTTTTGTGATGACGTCATCAACCCGTCCATTCCGAAACGGATTCGGGGACCAACGCGGTGAAAAATCATTGACGTCACCACATCGTTTCCCAGTTATTTTGCCTTAAAGTTTTAAGTGCACTGCAACGCTTTCATTAATTTAATATAGGATACTAGTCGATAAAGCCCGTGGAAAAATCCACTGAGGCAGGATAAAAATGAAAAAGAAGCGTCATTTGAATCTTGATGACGTCAGCAACCCATCCACAAAAAAATAGAACCTTGTTTTCACGTTGCCTCTATTTGTGGAGAGCTTTAAGCGCTGATCAAGAAAATATGAATGATTATGTGCTTTTGATCGGCGGTTAATGAGACATAACGGTTTAAAAACTTTGCTGACGTCAGCAATGGCCCGCCAAAACCTAAATTTTTTTTGAAAATCTGTATACCTGTTATCTTTATCGTATAGATCTTGAAACGCTGATCAAGAAAATGTATAGGATGATGCACTTTTGACAAAAGGTTGCAGAGATTTTGGGGTTTAAAGGTTTTGATGACGTCATCAACCCGTTCATTCTGAAACAAATTCGGGAACCTAGGTTTGGGAAACTTACACAAATTTGTCCCAGGTGGTCCCTAGTTACCTACGCGGTGAAAAATCATTGACATCACCACCTTGTTTCCAAGTCACTTGGCCTCAAAATTTTCAGTGCATTGTAATGGCTTCATTAATTTATTATAAGCCCAATGGGTATAATAAGCCCAATGGGTCTAAAATAAGTGCCATGTTCTATTTTTTTACCAAAAGTTCAAAATTTGCCCATTTACAAGGTAATTTGAGAAATAATAAAGGTAAACAAACTATATGTACATCACTTCGCTGGAAAATTAAAATTGTGTCCAAACTAACCTCGTTTTCATGTTAGTATGTCTATTCCGGCTGTGTATTTTGCGGAATGGAAATGGATATTGAAATAGGTCTATTGTTGAGGCCGAATATTTTTGGTGAAAGATAATGTATTATAGCTATAAAATCGTGACAAGTGTGTTTTAAAAGAAAAAATAAGAATATGTAGTCTAAAAATAACCTTTCGTAACTGATTATGTAAAAACAAATTTGTTGCCACCTTTAAAGATATTTTACAAGTTGTTTTTCAGGGAAAAAGAGAGAATAGATAAATTTTCAGCCTTGCTGGTGTTTTTATTTTATTTTTATTGTTTATCTATTCTCAGGTTTATTATTATTCTTTTAAAATTGTTTTTATAGAGAAATGAAGTAGTTTATGTAAGTTAAGTTAGCTAAAACTTAAAGTTACAATATAATCAAAAATTTAATTTTAAAATTTTGGAATATTCAATGATTTTGTTTCCCCATATTACTCAGTCCTCTTCAAAGTTCAGTACTTTTTCAGATTATTGCTAATGGCGGAAATCTTTAAGCCGCAGGGCTACTTTTATCTTATTGAAACGTATCGCTATTCGCGAAAGTATGTTCCTATGAGTTATTGACAATTTCGTCACTGGCGAAATTCATGTTCGCGTAAATTCTCAAATTTTTGACACTTGTACTTAAACACAATTAATTTCTATATATAAACTGTTTTTAACAGCATATCAAGTGTGACAAGCTACATGTACAGAAACATTAAAAGTGATTCTCAGAATTAAAATAAGTTAGACAGATAAAATGTTTCCTAGGTTTAGAACCAAATAAAGCACAGTGCCAAATATTCAATCTAAATTTTATGTCGTACAAATACAAAATTGTGAGAAAATTATTTTTTGTTTCGACCTGGATCTGCACACGGTTTACTTGCACTACATGCTCAACCAGGTACCACTCACAATTAATTTTTGAATATTCACTAAAACTTATTCTGCAAAATGAAAAATACAACTGTATAAGTCCTGTGAATGTTTGTTTATGGAAAAATTGTGTTGCTATAAGCGCTTCGCTGGATTTGTGATACATTATATACGAAGTGTATGGCACTCCAAAGTCACATTAATACAGTTATCTTAAGATGACAAGTGCTATCTTAAGATAACTTTATTAGTCTGATTTTGGAATGCGTGAATATTCACATTAATGCCCTGATTGTAAGATAACTCGAGTTATCTTAAGATAACAACTTTTCAGAGAAGTATTGTAAAATTTTTTGATCATGGTAACATTAACGACTTTTCTACCTTTGATGCTGGCGCTATCTTAAGTTAACTAAAGTTATCTTAAGATTGCGAGAAAACTGGAGATTACTCAATCTACGCAAAACTTAAACGCGTTTTAGGCTTTAGCACACAGGAAGTACGGAATATTGCCCAGCTTGATTTATTTTTTTGGGAATTACCGATTACTTGGTGCATACGTCTAGGCTAACAACAAACCTCCTGGCTTAGTAGTAAACACGTTCGACACAAGAAAAAAAACAAGTAATGAAAGTACTACCTTCGCTGCTTCTTATACTCCATTCACACCTAACAAAACTGGTTTTACTTTAACTGGTAAATACACGAAAAGGTATCTTCTGGAATAACAATTTAATTCGTATATGAATTCAATTACATTCAATCCTTTATATTTTGCTCCATTTATCTTCTTATGTGTAAACAACTTTGAGATAAAACAGCCACATGTTGTTTTTTTACAATTAGGTTTCATTAAAACATGTTTTACTGTGGTATGAACGAGTATATATGTAACATGATTTTATAAAACTTCATTAAAACATCTTTTAGAGATAGGAAAATGTATGTTCTAGCGCAGTCGACGGACGACAAGGGAAATCCCTGAAATCCGAAATCACCTCGAATCACCCAATTCCGGGAATACCAACATTCTCGAGCATGTGCAATAGCGACTAGCGGAAATAATGCTGACATCAACAAAATTTCGAGCATGCGCAATCAAATAGGGGGTTAAGTCCCGATATCAAAGTACGACCGCGCAAGAAATTTTACTGATTGAAATCAGTAAAATCTATAATAAAACGAATGAGTATACTGTGAAACAGTTACACGATATTGCGAAAACCCGTGGACTTACACGTTATTCCAAGCTACGCAAAGCCGACTTTGTTGCTTTATTGGAGGCACCTCCACAACCCGTTCCTGCTCCAGAACCAAGGTCACAAACATTTACACCGGATGCCTTGGATATATTCGACCGACAAGAGATGGCAAAAACCCGTCCTATTAAGAGTAAGATTGAGCCTCGACTCCCCACACCCGAAGCTATGAATGTATTTGAACGCCGAGAGATGACAAAGACTCCTTTAACTTCTTTTTCATCATAAATTTAAACGATGAGGAACCTGCCACCGCTGTTGTAATAATTGTAGTTGTCTCAAAACAAAAAATTCAAGAAAAAGAAAGTATTGCGTAAGCAAAGGCTGAGTAGGCAGCCACAACTCGGTCTTTATGAAACTTTGATCTCATAATTGCATTTAGAAGGGAATAACTATAAAAATTACTTGCAAATGATGGCGGAAATTTTGGAGAAATACTTTGGCTTTTTATATAAAATTAACGGGTCAAAACACCGTACTGAGAGACGAATATTTATCTTAAATATTTTCCTGCCCTTCTGTATTTGTTTCATGTTTACATAACCTCAGTACAATTAAAAATGCATTATGATTTGTTAACATCTCCATTATATATCATATAAAAAATAGGACGTGTTCTATCTTGGAATTTTTGGAACAGGATAAAGAGCAAGGATGCGATTTTTTGCTGATGCATATATATACTTTGCACCGGTTTTCTAATGCCCTCTTTTACCCCATTTAAACCTAAAGTTAAAAGAGAGATAGGAAAATGTATGTTCTAGCGCAGTCGACGGACGACAAGGGAGATCACCTTGAATCACCCAATTTAACTTTAACTTTTTAACTTTAGGCGTAAATGGGGTAATAGTTATTGTTCTACGGCTTTAGCCGGTAAAACTTTAACAAACTAAATTTATTTTTAAAAAAATAAATAAAAAATAATCGTTTTTATCGATTTTTACCTTTCATAAAACAGTGTTTATAAACTTATACTCCTCCCTAGAGGACTATTAAATCAGTAATAATGCGCGTAGAACTTCCTGCCGAAACGGCTGGTTTATTTTTAAATTAAAATCGCAACGCACATGGTAAATTTCCCCGCCTAAAATTAAAACCCACTGGGAACGCACACACAATGAAAGTGGAGCTCTCCAGCGCACTTTCGACTTTTCGCCGTTTTTCACTCAAAACCCTAATTTCAAGGGTCTAGCGCAGCACCGTTTCCTCGCTATATTGATCCTCTGCGCAAAGGATCAATACCGCGGGCAATTACCGCTGTCCTGCAGCACTCTCATACGACCGCAATGTTGTCACCCTGATTAGGGTCACAACATAAAATAAAATGTCCATTGCGTTAGAAAATTTTCCAACATATAATAAAGCAATGAATTACTTCAGAAATGCAATTAGTAAATTATATAGCGCTGTCTCAGCGCCAGTGGCAGCAACACGTGATGCACTCGCAGAGAGACTGCAGAGTGTGCGTGAAACTGCTTCTTTATTATACCACAAGGCTAAGGAGAGGCTTGGTTACGGTCAAGCCTTGAGGAAGACTGTTGAAGACGCTGCTATGGAAGAAGAACAAGTGGAAGAAGTGGATCACAGTGCTGTTGAAACGGAAGGTGGATTTGATGGTAATTATCGACATTTCCGAAGTGAAGGAACACCAGAAGGTCAAGTGGTGAGTATTGAACCGTACCTGGATCAACAGAAACAACACGTGGAGAAAGTCATCACAGACTTGCAAAACACTAGACAGAATTGGAAGTTTCAACTGAATCTTGTGGTGGAGTTTGTGCACAGGGAAAATCCTTCTGACAAGTTCACAAAACCAATATGGAGTGAAGCTGTCACAATCATGGAAGGAAGCGACATCGAAGAATTGATCGAAGAGATGTATAAAAGCCTGCTAAAACGCTTTGAAATGACATCGGAGAAACTCAAAAAAAGCGACTACATCTTCAACCGAATCACAGAAATGACGCATCACTGCCACATGATTGACCTTATGAGAAGTAGATCATGGTTCAAGACACCCGAATGGCTGCGAAAAAAGCACTGCATCATCAATCCCAAAAATGAAGACGAGCAGTGCTTCAAATGGGCCATCATTGCAGCACTTCACCACAACAAAAACAAAAACGATCCTCAACGCATCTCGAAGCTCGAACCGTTTGTTGAACAGTACAATTGGAGTGGCATCGAGTTTCCAACCCCCAACACACACTGGAAAAAGTTTGAAAGGCAAAACCCCAACGTGGCGCTGAATGTCTACTTTTCTGAAGAATATTTTCAGGTCAGACAGGCATATGTTTCGAAACACAACACGACACGTAAAAAGGTGGCAGATGTGCTAATCATTCAAGAAGGAGGGAAAAAGCACTACGTTGCCATTAAAAGATACTCTGCGCTCATGCGCGGTTTATCATCTAGACATCGAGGTGATCATTACTGTCGAAACTGCATGCACGGATTCCGCAGTCAAGAGACAAGAGACAATCACATGAAAGTGTGCATGGACCATGATTTTTGCGAGACTGTCATGCCCAAAGAAGGAACAGTCCTCAAGCACGAAGATGGGCAAAAGTCGCTCAGAATGCCATTTGTCATCTATGCAGACACAGAATGTATCTTGGAACCTGTTCAAGGTTGTGATGGAGACCCTGAAAAATCACACACCAGAGACGTCAGCAAGCATGTGGCTTCAGGATATGCCTTCATAACTAAATTTGCACATGGAGAAGTTGAAGAATCATCCGAATGCTATCGTGGAAAAGACTGTATGGAAAGGTTTTGCAAGGGACTAAGAGATCAAGTTAATAGAGCTATCAGACATCCACAGAAGAAGATGATCCCGTTGACACATGAAGAGAAAGAAGCCCACAGGTCTGCAAAAAGATGCTTCATTTGCAATGGGCTTTTCAAGAAGAACAACAACGACATCACAATGCGCAAAGTTCGAGATCACTGTCACTACACTGGTCAGTATCGAGGAGCTGCACACAGTTCGTGCAACCTAAAATATCGCATCCCCAACGAGATTCCGGTGGTCATGCACAATCGCTCACGGTATGACGATCACATCATCATCAAGCAGCTGGCCAGGGAATTCAAAAGCCACGAGTTTGAATGTCTGGGTGAAAACAGTGAAAAATACATCAGCTTCTCCATCAAGCACCCCGTCACATTTCAAGGAAAAGACGACGAACCGCTGAAGCAGATGAAGAAGAACAAGAAAACCAACCAAATAAAAGAAGTGGAAATCAACACAACCTGCAAAATCAAGTTCATCGACAGCTGCAGGTTCATGCAAAGCTCACTGTCAAGCCTTGTGGATAATTTAGCTGGAACCAACAGTGAAAGTGTCAGGTGCAACGACTGCAAATCAAACATGGAACTTATAGAGATTGACTCAGAGTACAACGCAATTCAAGTGCCAAACCTGTTACTGCTCTTACAAGACGGTGGAACTGAATGAACATTCCATGAAGAAGAAATTTTCCAACACATTCAAGCATGCAAAGGGGAATGACGAGCACTTTAGACTTTTGCTGCGTAAGGGTGTTTACCCCTACGAATACATGGATGCGTGGGAGCGTTTTGAAGAGACAGCACTTCCTCCAAAAGCACAATTTTACAGCAGCTTGAACCTTGAAAACATCACCGAAAACGACTACAAGCATGCTCAAAAGGTGTGGAAGGCTTTCAACATCAAAAACCTTGGGGAGTACCACGATCTCTACGTGATGAGCGACACGCTTCTTTTAGCAGACGTTTTTGAAAATTTTCGAGACACTTGTCAAAACATCTACGAGCTTGATCCAGCGTATTTTTACACTGCTCCAGGCCTCGCATGGCAAGCAGCTCTAAAAGTGACGGGTCAGGTGCTCGAGCTTCTCTCAGACATCGACATGCTACTGATGGTTGAAAAGGGGCTCAGGGGTGGTATTTGCCAAGCAATCAAGCGCCATGCTAAGGCAAACAATCCGTACATAGGGGAATTGTTTGATGTCAACCTGTTGATCTCGTATCTGCTGTACATCGATGCCAACAATCTGTACGGAGGTGCCATGTCACAAAAGCTGCCAACACACGGCTTTAAGTGGCGTGAAGACCTCGAAAATTTTACTCAAGCTTTTATAGAAAATTATAAAATTGGAGATGATGGCTATTTTCTTGAAGTGGATGTCCACTACCCGAAAAAGCTGCACAAACTCCACAACGACTTTCCATTCTTGCCTGAAAAGATGCGTCTGAACAACGACTGTGAAAAGTTGACGTGCAATGTGTTTGACAAGGAAAAATACGTGCTGCACATTCGCAAATTGCAGCAGGCACTGCAGCATGGATTGGTTCTCACCAAGGTGCACCGAGTCATTGAGTTCAAGCAAAGTGCTTGGCTGAAACCTTACATTGACATGAACACAAAGCTGCGAAAGGATGCCAAAAATGACTTTGAGAAAGACTTTTTTAAGCTGATGAATAATAGCGTCTTTGGCAAGACCATGGAGAACGTTCGCAAGCACCGTGACAGCAAACTGGTGACAACGGAATGGAGGCGTAAGAAGCTCGCATCAGCTCCAAACTATCACAGCACATCAAGATTTGACAAGAAATTTGTGGCAATGGAAATGAACAAAGTGAAGGTCGTCATGAACAAACCTGTCTACCTCGGCCTCTCCATCTTGGACTTGAGCAAACTCACGATGTATGAGTTTCACTATGACTATATCAAGCCGAAGTTTGGTGCAAGCGCAGAGCTTTGCTACATGGACACAGATAGTTTCGTCTACCACATCAAAACAGACGATGTCTATAAAGATATCGCAGGTGACGTTGAATCAAGGTTTGACACATCGAATTACAGTCCCGAAGACAAACGTCCCTTGCCCATTGGCAAAAACAAGAAAAAATTGTGCTTAATGAAGGATGAGCTTGGTGGCAAAATCATGATCGAATTTGTTGCATTGAGGTCAAAAATGTATGCGTACAAGACACTCGAAGGATACGTGCAAAAGAAGGCAAAAGGTACAAAAAAGTGTGTCGTCAAGAAACAGATCACGTTCGCAGACTATTTGAACAGCCTGCAGACCAAGATTTGTATCGCACGCAACTGAGATTTACCAGTCGAAAACACGAGATTTTCACCGAAAGGCTGAACAAAATTGCGCTGAGTGTTGATGATGACAAGCGACTTCAAGCTCAAGGTGGGTTCACCTTTGCACATGGAAGCAGTCCTGGATTGGTTTGCAAGCAAGAATTGCTCACCAGGGTGTGGCATCCCGACCATGTTAAGCCATGGATGTTTTGAGTCTCGCGGGATGCTTCAAAAATTTATAAAAATAAATGATACTTGAACTGATGTTGGTAATGTTGTACGTAATTTTTTTTTGTACATCTACTGCAAGTTTTCCTCTCTAATAAAAGTCATGTCAGAACTGAATGAAATTTTAGACGTCATCTTAGGCACACCAGAAATGAGAGAGCAGGAAAACTCTCTGGGAAAAAACCAGTGGACGCCTGAGTTGGTGGGTAAACGGCTTGACAACCTGTTGAAGAAGCTCGAAGCACAAGCGCAAAAATCATGCTCAAAAGACTTGCTCTCGAAAATGTCAGGTGTTGACAATTTTCAGACCATGATGAGCGACATAAACGCAAACTTTCTGATTCAAAACTCGACCGTAGGGGAGAAATTACCATCGTTCTTCACAAGGAACTCTCCGATGGAAGTTGTAGGGTCATATATGTATGAAAAGTGCGGGCTGTGGCTCGCTCCTGTCTCCCTGTTTTGCACAATTTTCAACCATCTGGACTGGAAAAAATTCGGTGAAATTGCCGAGGAGCGTCAAGCGCAAATCAAACTGCGAGAAGATGTGCCGCCTTTTCCGGATGAAATAAATGGATCAAGTTGCACAGAAAGTGACAAGGCCCAAGAACCAAAGGCGTGTTGAGGCCGGTAAAAAGCTTGCAGAATGGAACAGGGCAAACAAGGCCAAGTTGAAGCAAGTCGAGACAAGTAAGAATTCAAGTACCTCAGCAAGTACTTCGCAAGTACCTGCACAAGTACCTGCAAGTACCTCAGCAAGTACTTCGCAAGAGGGTCAGGAACCTGTCGCTGGTCCTCATAAGTTCAGTGCATATCTCTATGGCGCTGGAGGTATTGCCGTTCTTGCCGTTTGCGTGGCAGTCTATTATATACGTAAGAAGCCTAACGTCACCGCAGGAGTACGCGTGTCAGCGGATCGCCTAGCGGCTCAGCAGCAAAAGCCATTTTCAATATGCGATAAACCTTAATAAATGAGCACCAAAGAGTATCAGAAAGAAATCGTCGACTCCTTATGGGAATCTGTCAGACTAGTATCCTATACTATTCTCTTGGCGCTAGGCGCGAAAAAGGCTCTGGGAGTTTCTAGACCAGGGGCTAAGATGGACATGTCGGACGGCTTGAAGCTCGCTGGCTATATGACAGGAGCGATATTATTCGACGATTACGCGATAAACCAAGGGTGGTATAAGCGTTCCATGATGCCTCCAAAATAGTTGACCAATAAGAAGACTATACAAATACCCAACCAATGTGGGCAAGTGAGAACATTAGAAAAGGTAACCATCTCTAAGTAAGCACCCTACATCGCCTGGCGGCTCCACGGGAGTAAGGTTTGTGTCTGCCGCTAGGTAAACACAAAGCAATACAGAATAAAATGACTCTTATTAAAGACCCGCATACGACAATCTTCACAGGACCTACAAGTTGCGGCAAGACGCAGCGTGTCCTGGATTTGCTTGAGAACGAGTATAGGCATCATTTCGACAACATTGTCATTCTCTGCCCCACAATCCGCTGGAACAAGACCTATCAAGAGAGATCCTCGCTATGGAGGGATGACTACGTGTTTCTGGTGGAGCCCAAGGAGCAGCTGTTCGAATGGATCCAAAAACTGTCGTCATCGCTGGCGGGCGAAGAGACGTTGTTTATCGTTGACGATATGATAGCCGACGATAGCCTTGATAAAAAGCGACAGCCCTTGCTTGAGTTTGCCATCAGTGGTAGACATCGCAAACATAGTCTCTGGCTACTAACACAGTCGTATACCGCCTTACCGAAGAACCTTCGAAGGCAAAAAAAGCAGTTGTTCATGTGGTACCCCCACGAACGATCAGACATGAAACTCGTCGACGAGGAAACAAACATGATCAGCAACTGGGAAAACATCAAGGCTCAACTGAAAAAGTCCAAGCACGCTTGCTTGTACGTAAGACTGGAGCATCCTAGAAGTTACAAGATTGTTGGTTAGACTCTTGACATGTAAGAAAAGATGGATTATGAGAGCGTAATTAAATCGTCCTTTGAGAGCCCATGACAGACTGATAGATGCAGTGAATGATGATAGCAAACTGGTAAACACGACTCGGGATATTGATCGCCTGGTGGCTCCGTCCTGACGGGCAAGAGTTATGCAAAAAAATCCATGGCTTCCTCAGCTTGGTGTTGGTTATTGGACCTCGTAATTTTGTGACTTTTTTCGAATCACAAAATCCCTAGCTGGGCCTTGGCACCAGATATTTAATAAAATGGAAAAATTGAAAATGCAGCATTGGATGGTAGACGAAGATGAGTACCGAAATGTTCTAAATAAAACTGCAAAGCTACCCGAACTCTCGCGAAAGCGAAAAAACCACGCATACGTAGAGGAATTTCTAAAAGGGTGGGAAGCCCTGTTCGCGTACGGAACCTACACATTCGAAGGGGAGGTAGGCTCCAACTTTTCAGCATCTGATGCCCGGAGGCTGATGCAGGATCCTGAAGACGCACACTTGACGGTAAGACGGAAAGTTTCAAAAGGCAGATGATAAACTTTATGCGCGCTCTAAAATGGATGCAGGGCTGCGAACGTCTCACGCCTGACAAAATCCAAACTATCCATGAAATCATGATGCGCGGGGAAAAACACAGGGACGGCAAACCCGTGCTGACAGGGAAATACAGGACGACTAAGGCATTCGCTGGCTTTCACGAATTTGCCCCTGTTTCTGCAATCCCAAGGTTAGTGATAGACGCCCTGGATCGATACTACTCTACAGAGACTGACGATCCGATATGGAACGCGGTGAGGTTGTTTATGGACTTGATTAATATCCATCCATTCGAAGATGGGAACGGGAGGCTATCTAGGCTCGTTATTTCCCACGTACTTATGGAGAGTGGAATGAGTCTCTTTCCAGTTTTGCTTAGCTCGTTCCACAAACGCGGCAAGCGCCATTACATTCAGGCTGTTAAAAGGTTTGAAGAGAGACCGTCGCTACTCTACACGATGGTCTGCAAGTCTTTGGTGAAGGTATGGGATAATTTCGAGCAAAACTTGGCTCTACTAGAAAACTGATTCCTCGTTGAGCCTTGGCGTGTATAAGAAAGATGTCCTTGGTCAGTAATTTTTTCGAAGGCAGCAAAGTTCGTTCTTTATACTTAAGGAAGGAGGCCAGTGCCTCGTAGCCAAAGACGTGTGGAGAGCTGTCGGCTATAACGATAATCATAATGGTAGAAAATCTATTCAGACACATGTACCGGAGAAGCATGTAAAGCGGGCCTGGGAGGTTAAAAGTACCGCAGAAGACAAGGGGGTCGATATCGACCCCCTTCATCCAGACACGATGTTACTGACAGAACCTGGTCTCTATTGCTTCCTTTTAAGGTGTAAGAAATCCAAGGCAGAACCCTTTTTGGAATGGGTTGTTGAGGAGGTGCTACCCAAAGAAATGCGAAAGCTTGCCGCAACCATCGAAGAAAAAGATATAGCCCTGGCGCCCCTTGCGGATGATCTCGATCAAAGGGACGTGACCATTGCCAACCTAGAGGACGACCTCCAGGAGAGGGACGAAGAAATCGTTGAACTACGAGAAAGACACGTCCCGCATCGACATCAATATGACAACGTGCTATGCGTGGTTAACAAGAACCATCCTCATGATAAGCATCCCTACTACATGATCAGATGTCAGCGTAGACAGCTGGGCAAGAGCATGGGTATACTGATGACAAAGTATCCCGAGAGCACTATACTCGGGAGATGTGACGATCCTAACGCGATACACACCTGGTGTCGGTTTAAGGAGGACACCCTAGGGTCTGCGAACTCTTACAAAAACCACTTTACCCTGCCCGACGATGATACGCATGAGTTATTTGAGGGAATGTTCGACATTGACATGGCTTAGCCCTGATAACTACTCACCAAGGCTGTAGACGAAGCTTTCGTGACCACTTCAAGTGTTAAAAGATAGTTAACACTTTAAGAAAAAAAATGGAGGCCTATGTAGAGAGCTTGCAACTTAGAAACATTTACGATATTCAGGTACCTGTGCTGAGATGCTGCATCAATGCAGGTTCCACTACCGGTTATTGTTTACAGTGTTTGGAAAATTTTAGATTTAGAAATGGACCATACTACGAGGGGTTTGTATATCCAGATGATGACGAGCTTTTAGACAGAGTAGCCTCGGGCGAAAAACCATGGGCAACAATTCCCTGTGAGGAGGAAGATGAGGGGATCAAGGTTGATATTGAGGACCGGGATTTGCATATTGTTTCCGCTAAGGTGAACAAGTGGGGCATGCTCTGCTACGAGATCATCAAGGATAAGGACCTAAGGCTCTCGGATCTAGCAGACTTAAAGAAAATTGGCGACATACTCAACATTCAAATCGAGGATATGCGCCTAGTTGATATCAAAGATCTTGATAGCGAGCCAAATGTTATCAAGGGAATCGTCTATGGCTATCCATTCTACACTCTAGCTCCTTATGATTATACCCGCCTTCATCCGATTGACTGACCCTGAGGAGGATGACTAAGACTTTATGTTGGTAAGTATTAATGTGAGCCACAGGTTCACATTAACCACGCTTATACAATGCCAACTGAGCAAGTCCATCGCAGCGGGGGACTAATGGCTCGTGAAATTTACCACTTTTTAACCGAGTCAGGAGGCAGCTTCGTGTCTTCAGGAACCCGCAAAAGCTCTTCTTTCACAAACACACGCTCTGGCGCTCTTGCGGAGACGCTAGGCGACCCATCTGCAAGGTAGTACATCGTTCGGTTGTCTGGTTCGTTGGCGATGCGGTCCAAACGGAACGTTTTTTTCGACCAAATCATGTCAGTTGCACGTCGCTTCGCATCTCCATGCTCTTCACCGGGTTGCAAAAAATATCGGTAGAGACCATCTTCTGAAAGAGGCTTCTTGTCAGGCTTATAACTCGCTTTTTGTGGAACTTCGTCAAGTTTGACTGCATCGATAGGTTTCATCTTGATTCCAGCGGTTTTGGTGTTGTTCATCTGATCGACAATTTTATAGAGTTGCTTGACCCATATCGTCGAGACCTACCCTCTTCGTTGAGCTCTTGAGTATCTTGAGCCTTGAGGAGACGTCTCGCGAGCTGCTTGTTGAAGTTTTCCGCAAGGGCAGTGTGTCTATGATGGTACTTTGTCACCGTCCTGTCGATCTTGACGTCATGGTCTTTGTAACGTCTGCAAGGAACTCGGTTCCTGCATCTATCATGACAGTCTCGGGCCACGTCAAGGGTCTGGCCTTGTCTCCGGGCTTCGCGTAAATGTCCTCGATCATTTTAGCCACTTCTGCAGCCTTTTTCGTTCGCAGGGGTCTCGCCACCTTGAACCTGCTGGCAATGTCAATTCCGGTAAGAATGTATTTGTATTTCGAGCCATACAGGCGATCATGGGGCATGCTAAGCAAATCAAATTGATGTATTGCATTTGGAACGGTAACGGTGTAATGAGGATGTTTTACCACCCTTGGCCCTAGAATGTGAACCTGCCAGAAGGCCTGGTGGGCAAGGTAGATTTTGACCTTTTTCATAGACAAACCACTAAGTTCAACAAGTTTTTCAATGGCTTCGTTTCCGATCCAGAGATGTGTGGGCTGATAGTAAATACTGCTCAATTTTTTCGCTTCTTCCGGAGTAATGATATGTTTCGACATGTTTATTTTAATATTCGACATGTCGAAAGCGACAGCACATAACATTTTACGCCCACCGTCTAGGCGAACTTGTACATTGCAAAACCAAGGAGGGCTAAGGATCCAACGATGAACGTCAGTTCGCCGTCTTGTTGCTGCTTGCTGGGCGTGTAGAAGTCGGATAACTTAGGAGCCTTCTCGATCGTTGCGATGTAATAGTCTCTCATAGCTTCATCGAGCTCCTTCAAACTCTCTCCAGCTTGCCTTTTCAGCTCTCGTTGATGGTTATACCAATCGATCTTTGCCTGCCGATCTCTTACCCACTGTTGCTGGGCTGCCTGAAGTTGTTCAATCGCCTTGTCGTGCCTTTTACGCTCGGCCTCACCATGGCCTGACAGCTTACTGAACAAATAGTTGCTCCCCGAGAACGCGAGGGCATTGGTTATAGCCCCACCCGCGAGTACTAATATGCTTGCCATCTTTATTTTAGGATTCTCGTTTAATATTTGAGAGAGTGAAAACGCCCATCTAAGATGTTCAGCTGAGCATCTTGAAGTAGGAAAACGTAGCATTTAATATCCCCCGTTGTTCCGTCTGCTTTCTTGGTCATATGCAAGGTTATACCGTCTGACACTCTCTCTAATGGCCTTCCGGAACCGTGTAGACTATGATCAGGTGATGCTCGGAAATCAATAAACAAGGCGTATCTCTCCGTGAAGAACTGCCCAATCGTCACCTTTGAATCGTGGCTACCGAATAAGTTTACGATCTGCTCGAAGTGATCTTTCGGCAGCATCGCATGCGTATAGAGCTCATTAGGCTCACCCTCGACAGTGATCGATATTTTTTCGATCTTTGGGTTGTAGAAGACCTCGTTAGCGCCCGAGTAAGCCTTCACTTTCCCCGGATCTACGAACAATAATAAGACGCCTTTTAAACTTTTTGATGGGGTATTAATTTGCAAATTGTAGCTGGTATCGGCCTTTTTTATCATGACAACTTTGCTACGGAGTACCCTTTCATAGGGTAGCGCTAAACTCCTATACCTTGACATCATAGCGAGGGCGAGATCCTCGTTATTAATCTTGTCAAACTCTAACGCGATATTAGTGATCCTGTAGGCAGCATCCGGTGGTTTAGCTGCTGTGCTTCCTGAAGACACCGTGCCACCATCTTTGATAACGTCACCATATGATGCAAAATGTATAACGAATTGCAGATCATCGCGTAGCCCTGGCTGGTAGAACGGCAAGTCTCGTGTCAATTCAAACATTTTTCCGATAGGCACGCAAAACGTGCTGCCATAAGCTGCGACGATCGCCTTTTCCTCATCCGTGCCTACATGATTAGTCGCTTTTACCTGTAGGGCGCGGATTGTACCGTCGTTGGGATTGATCCCCTCTAGGATCAGGTTGTTTTCCCGATCAAACTCGGGCAACCATAGGTCCTTGTAGGTAGCGAGCACCCTGTAGTCGTTAATATTTTGCACCTCGTTGTCCTTCAAATTAATACGAAGATTTTCCACCAAGGATTTACCTATATTGCTGACGATAGTGCGCCTTGTGTTTGTTCCCGTAAGTTCCAGATCGAAAAGTAGTTTGATACTGCCTGGAAAAATTACATCGTTCTGCCCCATGTTGGGAATGTCAACATACAAGTCCTCGTTCTGATTAATCGTACTAGGGATATGACTTACACGCTGCTTTTTCCCTCTCATAGCCAGCATTGTTTTAATCTCCGCGTAGGGATCGAGCTTAGTTCCGATTATGTTACTCATGCTTTATTATTAGCTGATTTTCGTTTCAAATAAATGCCGATTAATCCAATATACGAAGGAGACGACTTTACGCCAGAACTAGACGAGGATTTCAGTAGGCCTGATGCCAGCTCCACGATAACGCCCGATCGCCTGGCGGCTCTGCAAGATCAGGAACAATCCGGCTCGGCACGAGGCGACCTCACAAGACAGAGGGAAGAGCTACTAAAATCAAAAGTCGACGATCTTTACGAACACCTTGCTGAGGAGCTGGGGCAGCCAATCGCGAGATTTTATAATGATTTTGAGGTACAAGGAAACCAGCTTCTTTTCGATGGCATAGAGATCACGAAAAGGCATGGTGAATTAAGGAGGGTTGCCGAGATACGGAGGAGGTTAGGTACAAATCGCTTGCGAGCCATGTGGTTTACCGACTATACTACACCAAACAAAGGCAGTAAGGTAATGGCTCAGAAACTCCTTAACGAGATTGTTCACGTTGATCGCCTAGCGGCTCAGCAACAGAAGGCCGATGATATCGAAATGATGCCGCTGCTCGAGAACGTCCTTGATGAAACGGAGAGCCTGATCGATCGCCTACCGGAGCTTGGCTTCACAGAGCGTGAAAGAAGAGGGCTCAACCTTGAGCTTCAAACACTAAGGGGTAACCTGAAGCACTTGAAAAGCAAGATGATCTTCTATGACAGCGAGATCGCTAAAGCGGAAGCCAAGGTGAAAAGGCTTGAGACGAAGAAAGCTACACCTGGGGCATCCGAGGAGCAGCTAGCTATCTGGAACGAGGATATCGCGAGGGCCAATGAAGAGCTAGAACGACTCCAAGATCAAAAGGAAGCAGTACGAGAAGCACACGGTTTACTTTCCTCAGATACCCAGAGCCAACTGAAAACAATTAAGGAAACGCTGATGAAAATCACAGAAGACGATAAATCTCTAACTGAAAAGCTTAGAATCTTGTTCAAGGAGCAAGGGATTACTATAGCAAGCATCGTCTCGGCTGTTGGTCTACTGATTTCCACCATCGTACTCGCAGTTACAGGTGGTGGAGGTGCTGCAGCGGCAGGAAGTGCCGCAGGGAAGGGTTTTATATAAAAACAGCTGGAAGGGCTTGGAAAATTTTTGAAATACTTAGCAGGTAAGGCAGGTGCAGCGCTACCAGGGATTATTGGCACGGTCGTTTTTTTTCAGAGTGGCTGCAAAAGTTGTCGAATATGTAGCCAAACATCTATACATGATAATCGCTGCTGCCATCGCTTTTGTTGTGGCCTACGTTGGGAAGGATGGTAGGAAGTCGTAGATGATCTAGTATGTTGACGAACATATTAGATCGCCTAGCGGCTCAGCATGAGCACCCTTATTTAAGCCATGATATGCTAAGATGAGACCCACCCCCGCAGTAACCAAGGTGGCGTTGGTGTCCTCGTGAAGGTTTCCATCCCCTAGATCTGACTGAGGTATCTTTTCAGACCCCCCGGTTAGGGACCTCGATAGCCCAGGTGGTGACCTGACTCGTTTTAAACCCTGAGGCTGTGTGGGCTTGTTGTTTAGGTCTAGCCTTATGCCAATCATCGCACTCGCCGGCGCGATCAAGATGTTGTTGTTATACCCCACAATTTTACCAATACGCAGGTTCATATCGGATGGTAGCATGTACACGTGGTGCATCACGGCAAAATTCACGGGGGTCCTGGCATATTGAAGCACCTTTTGAAACTCAGTGATATCGTGGCCTACGTTCTCCTCACGTTGTACCATGGCTTCGAATTTCTGTAGTAGTATCTGTCTTGCTGTAAAATTGCCACCATCCGAACCTATAAGGGATGCCTTGGCATCAGCTTGGGACCCTAGTAGTAAAATCACGTAAACACGAATACTCTCGCTAAGCTTCGACAGACCTTCCGATGTCAGGCCTTGGCTCGTAGGCATGATAAACTTGGCCCAATCACCATCTACTTGCGGCCACCATCTACCATTTGTCAGCGAGGACATGAGAGCTTTAAACTTGTATTGGGCATTGGGGTCGGCACCATATTCACGACAAATCTGGGCATATCCAGATGTAGAGTAGGGGTTCTCGTATTGAGAAAAGCCGTCATCGTATGGCATGGGTACCTTCATTCTCGCTAGGATACGCCGCATGTGGTAATAGACGTGGAATTTAAAGATACTGTTGATGAGAGGCACGGAGCCATTCAAGTGTTTGGCGGATATACCCAAGGCGGTACTAGCGCAATGACAAGCAAAATTAACTTGTATATTCCAGTAGCCAAGGGCTTGACCGGTCCAATTTACACTAACCGGGTCGTTCAATAAGTAAGTGGGGACTTTTATCGGGTATTTCGTGAACATCGAGAAGGTCACAGGAATGTGCGATTCTGTAGAAACGTAGAGGTCTTGATGTTCTAGATTAATTACACCGAGAGGCCATTCGCCACTATTGGACTTGTATTTTGCCTTGTGGTTATAGCTATAAATGTTCATGTTTCTTTAAGAATAAACATAAGACAGCTGTATGTCACGGATATAGAGAAGCCTAGGGCAGGACACGAGAATTGCCCTGAAATCGATAAGTATCAGGCCCGTATGGCTGAACCTCTACAGTAACAACGATTTTACAATACGCAAGGTAGGACCTGATCAGACTGTTACCCGAATTGAAATAATGAACGGCCTGTACAAGATCGAGGATATCGCGGCCATCGTCAACAGTCAAGCAGGGGACAAGATTAAGCTGTTTGTCCTGAAAAATGGACTCTGTAGACTTAGGGTTAGTGACGGGTATACTGTGGTAATCCATCGACAACTGCAAGAGCTTATGGGGCTACCCTACGACCCTGCAAAAAAGTATTTTACCAAAGGCGACTATAACAGCTACTACAAAACTGACGGGTACCAAAGATTAAGACTCGTTTGCCCCAGCTGGATGAGGATGACTGCCTACTGGATGGGAAGAAATCAAAAATTCTTGCTTTACTTCCCACCAAAGAGTTAAACGCATGGGGAGACATGCTTACATGGAATTTTGACACTCCAATCTACCTTCCTTTGAAAGGCTCAACAGACAGACTGGAGTTCATGCTGACGGACGAGCATCATCATGAAAAAAATGTTTCGTTCGTCGGAATTACGATGCATTTACTCATAGAATAAATGGCTGATACAATGAAGCTTTACCCAACTTTACCGCCAAGTGCGCCTGAGCATGAGCCTGAGCCGCAAGAAAGTCAGGTCTACAGGCTCAAGAAGATCGAAGAAATCGAGCAGTACCTGCGGTCTGAGATCAAGGAGAGAGAAAAACTCCACAAAAGGTTTAAGCTTTGGGGGATGGGGCTTCGCTATGCTGATCATGGCATGATTGCTGTTACTGTGATCACCTCCGCAGCAGGTATTGCCACGCTCGCAACAGGATTCGGAGCCCCTATAGCAATTGGTCTTGAAGCCGCGGCTCTTGCAGTGGGCATAGGCCAAGGTGGTTTGAAGAATGCCTCGAAGCGACTAGAGCACAAGGTGCACAAACATGAGTGCATCAAACTCCTGGCAGAGTCGAAGCTAGACACTGTTTACGATAAGATCTCCAGAGCGATCCAAGATGGTATAATTTCAGACTACGAGTTTACATGGATCATCCAGGAAAAACAGCGCTACATGATACTCAAGGAGCAGATCCGACAACGAACGAAAAAATCTGTGAAATCCATCAACGAGAATGAACGCGCAGAGTTGCTAGCACAAGGCAGGCAAGAAGCCAAGGATGACATTTTGAAAAAACTTTGCGCAGTATGTCAGCGCTACTTAGAGTCTCCACCTGCTTATTCGTAGATCGCCTGGCGTCTCTGCAAGAGCATCTAGTGTATTGTTCAAAACACTAGATCACCTACACAATTCACTTCTCCTGTATCTTGATCTATGAGCAAGTCGCCATCATGTACGACACGTCGCTGAGCAAGATCCCTCAAATATTGAGCTAGATTTTTCTGCCATGCAATTTTAACACAAGGCTCGCAGTACGGTCCGTCTGTTTGTGTCGACGCATCCTTATACTTGACTTTGCATATGGCTTCAACAAGGTCTATTCGCTTCAACGTGGAGTACCCTTTGAGACCTAGGGCCTTAGCTTCCTGTCGCAGTTTGTCCATTTGTTTATTTAGCTGAGCACAACCAGGCTTTTCGTTATTTTTGTGACTGTCTCCAGTCACAAAAGATTACTTTTTAGTCTCTTTAGTCTTCCACTTCCACAAGGTCGTAATCATAGTAAAATTGACCAGGATTCTTCGTAGATTGTTTCTTTCCCAGTGATTTGATGAACATCTGACCTGTTCGACCTATCAAAGCTTCTCTCAGTACACTCGTTGCCCATGCTCGAATTCGTTCACCATCGCAATCGATCAAGGCGATGACAGTTGCATCACCTTTTTTGGTCTTGATCTCTTCAACATACTCAATTTTGAATATGATTCCAGTGGGAACATCACGCCACTTCTTAATACTCTCGTGTTCTGATTTCAGGGCATCAAATTGTTCTGTAGATAGGAAAGGCATCTCTTTATTATAGATTTTTTAAACCCTAACCAGGGTGACAACATTGCGGTCGTACGAGAGTGCTGCAGGACAGCGGTAATTGCCCGCGGTATTGACCCTTTGCGCAGAGGATCAATATAGCGAGGAAACGGTGTTGCGCTAGACCCTTGAAATTAGGGTTTTGAGTGAATAACGGCGAAAAGTCGAAAGTGCGCTAGAGAGCTCCACTTTCATTGTGTAACGCAGTTGACACTTCAGTGCTGTGATTGTTGATTTAACGCGTTTGAAACGAATATAGTGCTAATGTTTAGATATCACGAGTTATCTTAATTGTATTAATAACACCTCTAATCTAAAGATCTACTCTAATCTACAAACTAAAGATATAATTGTCACAATAATATGTTATCTTAAGATAACTCGAGTTATCTTACAATCAGAACATTAATGTGAGTATTCACGCATTCCAAAATCACATTAATAGAGTTATCTTAAGATAGCATTTGTTATCTTAAGATAACTATAATAATGTGACTTTACAGTACTGAGTCTTAACAGTACTGAGACTTCGTCTCTTTCAGCTACAAGTGAATATCACTTCTTGCTATAGTTTCCACGCTTTTTTCATTTCATAAAAGAAACCGGAAAATCTACAGAAATTTAATTATGAAAAATAGGTGTCTGCTTTTTGTGACAACATATTTGACTTGACTATTCACTGTTATGGAAGATAGTAAAAGAAAATACGCAAATATCCGACATAGCTAGTCACCTTTATTTAATGGACAGAATGTTTGACAGTTCTTTAATGTAGCTAGGTACATAAACATAATGTATAAAGCTATTTGTATAATTTATTACTGTTTTGTTTAATAAAAAATGTGCCTCTGGGCTGGCATAGTATTGGGTAGCTCAAAATCGCAAAATAAATATTATCCAGGTACATCCATCCCGCATAATCAGATATCAGAAAGGGGTTTCTGTTTTTTTAATTTTTATTGTGTAGTCTTGTAAATACCATTTTAAAAACTTGTGCAAAACATCCTCTTCATTCTCTTGCACTACTTCTAGCATTTCTTTATATTTTCTTCAGTTCCAAGTCATGATTCCTTCCAACCGTGATGTTTAGCTGTGTCGCTTTCACAAGTCTCAGCGCTAGTCAATACGATGAAAAACGTTGAGAAACCCTGGGTAACTTTGTAAAAATGTGGTTGTCTTATGATTTGTAGATTTTTGCTGCTGATATCAGCATGTTTTAGCCATCGAGTGCCACACCTCCGTATATATAGAAAAAAAATTATCTTTAATGCGAAGTTGTGCCAGCTGTAGAAGTGAAGAAACATCAGTCAGCGAATTCTTACCCAGATCCTAAGAATACATAGCTGATTAGTACATCCACAGTCGCAAGAAAATACTCTGGGTAATCCGCCATTCCAGGCCACCGTATTCCCTGAAGTCTGGAGGTTTTGTTTCTCTAAAGAATGTGCTCACAAATACAGAATTCTTTCTTTTTTCAAAGAGTTAATTGTCACAAACGAATAAAACTTCGGCAAACAAGAAGAGTAGGACAGAACTTCTGGAAAAGATACAAGGATTTCAACCCAACATTTCTGACCCTAATTGTGTCTAGGTGGGTCACCTCGAGAGGTATCAGGGTGGGCAGCAAGATTTTCAAATGAAGTTCCAGGAGTTTCCCAGGAATTTGGAACATATTTAGGCATTTTTCCAGGACAAAATTAAATTTTTCCAGGACATTTTTGCTCTCAAAAAGCATTTTTACATTAGAACTAAATCGAACAAATGAAACAAAATTGATGGGACAAACAAAAATATGAACAAGAAGCCCTGGGGGCTCTAAGAATTTCAGCGCGCTACCAAAATATTTGATGAAAACCTGCTAATTCGTTGTGTTATTGTGCCAAACATTCGAAGGGGTTTGGTGCATGAACCTCTGAAGATAAAGCACACCAGTGACATTATATCTTACAACAAACGCAAACAAAACGAAACGTGCCATTAAACTCACATTTTAAAAGAAATTGCTAACAAAAATACAGCCTATCATTCATGGTTGAAAGTCTTGTGATTGAAACGTTTATGGTCTTAAACGGCATTAGTTGACAAAAAATCAAAATTTTGATGTGACCATCATTTTCAGCATACTTTTTTATTAACTGTGTCAATTTTTGTCGAAAATAAAGCAGTTTTAATTTTTGGATAATTTTGGCCTGAAATGACATTTAGGTGACAAAAAATCAAACTTTTGTACCATCATCATTTTCAGCATACTTTATTTGTTAACTGTTCCAGATTTAGCCGAAAATGAAGTGGTTTTAATTTTTGGACCAATTTTGGCCTAAAATGACATTTAAGGTGGCAAAAAACCAAAATTTTGATGTCATCATCATGTTCAGCATACTTTATTTGTTAACTGTGCCAAATTTTGTTGAAAATAAAGTAGTTCTAATTTTTGGACCAATTTTGGCCTAAAATGACATTTAGGTGACAAAAATCAAAATTATTATGTCACCATTATGTTCAGCATACTTTTTTTTGTTAACTGTGCCAAATTTTGTCGAAAACAAATACCAATTTTTGCCTGAAACGTCAATACGAGACTTCCCAGTAGTTAAGGAGCTTGGGTACGAAGTTTACATCTGTGACGGGCAACGTGAAATCCCAGGGTCGATTTTTTCTCAAAAAATGCTCCGAAAGAAAAAAACGACGGTTTTAAAGAATTTCCTACGCTTTCGGGCGCGGAAATTCAACCAATGTTGGATGTTATGTTTTTAGCAGCAACAATAAAAATTCTCAAACAAAGAAGTTACCATTTACTCTTTTAGCACAGTAAACGTCATCATAATCAAAGTCAAATTTTTGTCATTTAGGTGCTCAAACAAAACAAAATAATGAACATAACACAAATAAGTATTGTCTATATAAATCATATTATATATTATAGCTTTTTGTGCTCTTCTTTAAGTGTTTCTATTTGTTTACACACTACTTCCAGCTCCTTTTCTTTTGCTTTCATGCTGTATACAAAGGAAGCTGCCTTTGTGACGCAAGCCATGTTTTGGTTTTTTTCAGCCAATATGGTTTCGCTTATCAATCCTTCTCTTAATGAGATTATTAAGCTCTTGGCAGCTTGCAAAAATTAAAAATACATTTAAAAATGTTGTTACAGACAAAATGATTTTACATATAAGTATTGTATAGTCTACCAGTGAAAAATCCCAGGACAGTTATCAAAAAACCTTGTTTTTTAAGGATTTTTGACCATAACGAGTGTTTTTCCAGGTCTTCAAGGACACCCTTCTATTTTCCAAGTGCTGGCCACCCTGGGTATGCGAACAGTCTTCAGCAGGACTAGACATTTTCTTTATCTATAAAAACTTTCACCTGTCCTACCAGTACAATCTTGTGTGACTGGGGTAATAAGTCGAGTCGTCACTCTGCAAAGATAAGACCTGGTGCAGTCAAACACCCTTGCTGGGGTAATTTCTATTTTGTTAATCTTAGATACTAACCCTATAATAACTGTTTATGAGGGCAATACCGGAGAATATTGACCGACGTTAAAATATTGGCTGAGCTTGTGAGGGCAATACGTGACAGAGGTCAATATTCGAAGGTATTGCACAAAATAAACAGTTATTATATGGATTATTATCCGGGTACTGCATTTTACGACCAAAAATATAACATTATAAGCAGGATGTAGAAACCGTGTCTTTATAGAAATTATTCCCATATGGAACTTACATTCGAACTAATATGTTTTTTAAAATCGAATATCGTGTAAACATCACAGGTTTTTATTGTAGCTGCAACATAGAATTCTTGAAAACATAAAAGTAAGTTTTACTTACTCTTCGCGTTTTGTTTACTTTTTTTTTCGTGTTTATTTACATTTAAGGCCACTATATTTAAAACTTTAAACACGGTTGCTATGGTAGCGTGCAATACCGTGGAATATTGCCCGCTATGACGTTCTAACCAATAACATTGCGAGACATTCAGAAATATTGATGCCGCCCTTTTACCCGGGTAATAATGGCCATTACTCGAATCATCATTAGATTTTTACGAAATCATTATAATCGGGAAAATATAATAACTTTCGTTGGGGTTTTTTGGGAGTATAAGTGTACTAAGGCGGTCATATATTTAAAAAAACCGGATCATATACGGTAAGTGATAATGGTCCTCCAGGAAGTGGATGTTTCCACGGACCACATACGTCAAAATATGAAAAATCTATTTTTGAGTAATTGCATTAATTGAAAAAGAAAGGGGTGAGTTACGAGCAACAACAAGAAATATAAGTTATCACAATCTTCTTAACCAAACGTTTACAATTCATAATTCCTAAAAAAGAAGAAAAACGAATTTATAATAAAACTTTTGTGACTCATCCGGCCAAGTATAATAGTCTAAGCGCAAAGGCTCCTCTGTATTAAGCGTACTATTCTGAGCGGGATGATTCTGGGACTTTAGTCAGTTGGCAAAACGGTAATTTCTACCAATCACGAAATACTTTGCTTTGACAATTTTGTGAACTTTAGAATGTCATCTACAAAATCAATTTTCAGTAAAAACCGTTTAAGACAAAATTGTAACAGTAGCATAACTCACTTTGGCAAAATTCCATCGCGAAGACATAGATGGTTTAACATATCGTCTGATTCACCCTAAAATTGAGTACTACTTAAAAGAGAACGTCGAAAAAAACTACAAAAATCTTTTATAATGAAAACATTATCAGGAAAACATCATGGCACAAAAAGTATTTAGTGCCACAAAAGCGAAACGTTCGCCGCCATTTCTGAACAAAAGTCACTGGGTTCGTGCATATTGTGTTGATTTGTGACGTCGCGCGGCGTGAACTGCTTACAAAATTTTTAAGACATTGGATGAAGGTTAACCCACTTAGTCTTCTCAAAGTGATTTAAATTTATCAAAGAGCGACGTAGAAAAATTAAAAAAAAATGTTGTCACACGCAAATATCAAACACGAGCACAATGAATTTTTTCGTAAACCTGATTGACGGTTAATTTGGGTAGTTAGGCTTGTTGCCTAGCAACCTATTTTTTATAAAACATGAAATCAACTGAAATGTGTAAATAATCATCTGTTCTCAGGTTATTGCTCATGTGAAAAATTTTTTTTGACCTAATGTTCTTACATTAGAAAAGAACTAACGAGCAGATCCAGAGAAAAGTTGTGACGTACGGACAAATAGACAGACCTAAATCATAGGTCACATCGCTGTCGCGTGTCGAAACTGGGAAATTAAATCCAAAACTTGTTTTCTTGCAGTTGTTTTCAAAGAAAAAGAAAAAAAATTCGATAATAAATTCAGATACACGTATTATTTTTTATAAGTGATATCTGTGTCTAAAAGTACATTTATAGCAGTCAAACTTTTATTTCTGGGAAAGATATTCACGCAAAACAAATTTCCACGCTTCGTTCATTCACAATGTGTTTGTTCACATCCCCGCAGACTAACGTCACGTAAGTTAGATAATTCGAACAGAAAATCCTCATGGACAGTTTCATTGCGACCGTGGTACCCCTTTCACATTAAAAATTTCGATAATCAAGGCTCACAAATAAAAGATTTTAAAATCACACTTGTTATTAATCGTTATTTCTCCAAAATGCAATAATCCACAAGCGTTTTCAATTAAAAATGACTTACCATAGCTCTTAGTTTACCACAAAAAGCATAAGTCTTAAATGAACCAGTCATTCGACCTTCTTCATCTATCTAAAAAAAAACATGAACATAGCGGTCACAATAATTTCATTATATTAAATGCGGATTAAACTAATTTCAAATTAAATTTTAGGAAGTACTCCCAGGTTAAGAAAACAGAGTGACCAGTTTTAAAATGGCCTAAATGGAAAAATATCCAGCCTGAACGTACTTTCCTTTTTTTCTATTTGGAATAATATATGACTAGATGTTGTTGCCCTATAGATCAGCTGATCACTGTCTCTATCATTGTGTAAATACGTGTTTTTTTATTTAAGAAACGCATAAATAAAAACAAGTAAATAAGAACACAGGCTCAGCAACGAAAAAAGCTAAGAAACATTTAGGAAACATGGGCAGGCTGAAAATTTTTTTTTCGCATTATAGATAAAAAGAAATTTTAGGAAGAGGAAACAATAGTCTGCTGTATGCTCTTGGAATTTCGTGTTTGCACAAAACCATGACGCAACATTGTTTGCCGCAATGTAATGACTTCTTTTCTACGCAATGCAATACGTTAGTTGCAGCGAACGTGTATGTCGAACCTTTTAAACAAAAATATTACTTAAGACACATTTAAGCCTGAAATAGAACAGAATTTAAGAAAAATTGAGCTAGCTTACTTTCACGTTTCATAAAATAAAAAAAGACGTCTATAGATGTTAACAGTGGCAACAGTCACAATTAATGCATTTATTGACAAGAAACCCTATGATAAGCAGGTTCAGTGAGATTAGTATGGATTAAAAAAAAAAAAAAAAATGGATATAGATACTGTGATACTCTGTGGTAACTTTTTAAAAAAGATTGTGCTTTCACTAATTTGTTCAACACAAAAAGCTTTAGCTATTTTAAGGGTTAATACCGTCAATCAACGTTTATATTTTGTGGCTTTAAAATCAAATTGGAAAAATAAATAAATAACAATATTATGTTCCCGAAATTGAGTTCTAGCGTCCCCGTTTTTGATTTATTTACTCGTAGATTTTTTTCATAACATTTTAGTTACCTTATTATATGTGGCTTAACCCAGCGTCGAAATGCTGTAAGCCACAAGTCACTGCGTTACCTGGGGTTCAACACCCAGTGGAGCGACTAATAAGAACCGCAAACTGGAGTAAAGCACACACAACATTGTGTGTTTTCACAACGATTTTTTTTTTTTACTTCGTGAGTTTGAGTAGAAGGCGAGTTATGATGAGTTTTCCGACGATCAGAGGTTAAAAATTGTGGGGGAAAATCTCCAAAAAATGTTAAGAAAAAATTTAAAAATCATTTTTAGATTAATGTTTGTGATCCCAAAAAAGCAAAAAGCAAACATGAGAAGCTAGTAGTTTTCAACGCAGTAATTATTTGTACTTATATCCACACAACACAACCAAATAATGTTTTGTACATTTTTATATTAAATGGCAGAGCATTATACCAATTTCCAATAAAAAAACTGATAAAAAAGTTATCTAGTCGACATGTTTTTTCTGTAGCGCTCGTCAGTTTCTATTCCTTGTTTTCAAAAAAGAAGCTTTTTTGATAGAAGGACATGCCGGATTTTCTCAGGGGGTAAATGTGCCCATTTTCTTAACATTATTTTATCGGCACCACTTTTAATCTTTGTTACTGTTTAGGCAGCATGCAATAAAGATAACGCAGTTTCTAAAACAGCTTTGTCAAAACAACCACTTTTATAATGCATTATGAGCTACGATGATGATAAGAGTGATTTTTATTTCATACAATATCAATACCGCCCTTTTACAAACTTATTACGACGCGAACATTATTCGATCACACATTTCAATGGTTCTCCATCACGGAGAATTTTTCAGCATTACATAAAATTTGTTTGCATTTGTGTGCAAAAAAGCGCATGCTGAGGAAAGATATTGCTGAACAGTGAAATAAAAATAAAATGGCTTGCAAAGTAAGGTAGATTTTTTACTGAAGCTAATGATAAAGTTTTTTGAAGAAAAGATTGTAAAAAAAAGCAATTAAATTACGCTAAGAACGTGACTTTGCATCAGTAAAAGACACCTGTCACTTTCTACATCGTTATTAATTTCTCCCTTGTGAGACACACGAGGTTCGAAGCAGTATGGCTGTAGCTTTGTAAAGTCTTTTTCATGAAGAGAATTATCCGATTTTCAGCTTTCTAAGTCATAATCCTCGTCATTATTACAACACATGCTATCAATTAACAATGCAAACAGTATGTAAACAAAACTTGTAGAAAATGAGCTGCTGCGCGATGTGACGTAATCCTGGGACCTAATCCTCTTGGATTTACGTGACCTTGAGAATTATTTGAAATTAAAGATGTTTCCAGACGCATTAGAGGTATAAATGAAGATTTTTAACGACTGTAAAAGGTTAATTTTGATACACTTAATGTATTGTCTTATCAAAATAACAAGGTTTCAAATAAAAAATGTTTTCACTGGAGCGCTCCTTTAACATATGAAAGAGTTCAGATTCTGATAGCACAAGCAAGACTAGTTCACAGCAAAAGTCGAAAACCTCAGACGAAAAAAGGGTATAAGATTATTTTAAGTGGTGCGAATTTTTTTTAATTATTTTTAAGTACTCTGTATCTTCTTTCGCCAAAAATTTAGTTACATACTCGAAACACTGAAAAGAAGGATGTTGTAAAGCCTTTGTCAGAAGGTGACACAGTGGGAGAATTGGATTTGTGTCCACAGAAAAAAGACAAAAATACTTGGTAAGGTACTTGATATGGAGAATACAACATCAGGCCATTATTGCATACCCTTGAAAGAAAACAAAGTCTGTTTATCCACTTAATATCGATAAATGAGTCATTTAAAGAAAAAGAAAAAAGAAAGTTGTAAAATTTCACAAGCAATTTGGACAACTCACTACAAAACAGTTAGAAAATTTATTAGCTGATGCAAAACTATATGATAAAGACCATAAGAGGATCCTGTGAAAAATTTAA
This sequence comes from Hydractinia symbiolongicarpus, assembly GCF_029227915.1. Classification (NCBI taxonomy): domain Eukaryota; kingdom Metazoa; phylum Cnidaria; class Hydrozoa; order Anthoathecata; family Hydractiniidae; genus Hydractinia; species Hydractinia symbiolongicarpus. Next base: position 14,850,183 of record NC_079882.1, on the reverse strand, counting down.
ATGGACACTACTAAGGATCCATTTTTTTTAACTTAAGAAATAGTTACAAATACCAAATGTACCAACTAGTTCGCCATTTTGAAAATGGATAGTTCGAAAATAAAATAATTATTTTCGAATACATTAGTTTGTAAACAAACATGGCCGAGTTACGCACGAAAAAACTTTCGCTTTCGTTGGCATTGAAAGAAATTGATGATCATTACAATAGTGACTCAGATAAAGAATTTTTTAAATTTCTTACTAGTACATACAACAGCAGAAATGGAAGCTGAAAACCGTATTTGTAATTATTTCGAGATTGTAATACTGAAGTATTCTGACATAGTGAAGAAACTGGGAACACCATTCCATTTAATATAGCAACAGAGAGGCGGAAGATCTATGGTAGATTTGAGGAAACAAATTTGGGTATTTTTATGGTTAAGTGCCAGTAAAGAGTCGTATCGATCAGTTGCAGATAGACTCGATGTAACTGGATCAATCGTCCTCAACATTATTACTCAAGTATAAAATGCTATTTTATCTGAAATGAAAGTTGAGATTACTTGGCCGACAGGATGTAAATCAAAAGAAACATTTGATGGATTTAAAACAATGAAAGGACTGGAAAATGTAATCAGTGCAATTGACGGTTCTCATCTACCAATAAGTGGCAGAGAGGAAGATCCCGAAGTTTACATTAACAGAAAACAATTTTCCTCTATAATTCTCATCATAATCGCTCATACTTATTTTTTAATATCGACAAAAAGCGCACATGTATTTGTTTTGATTTGATTGCTGACTGTTTGTTGAAATTGTGTATTAATTAAGTTACTACGCAACAAGCATAATTATAAAATAATTATTTCAAATATGGTAACTTTTTGCAAAAAAATTACTATGATTGCTGCGTTTTATCAGAATAAAATGGCTGAAAGTTGGTAGTTGAAGCATGTTGCACCGGAAGTTCAGGTTAGTTTAGCTATGAGTACCACCTACTACGTTTGTCTTGCTTCCCGAGGAAGGCAAATAATTTCAGAAACAAGTACCACAAGACTGAAAAAAATAGAAAATTTCTGAAAGTTGTGGGATTCGTGGTACTATTTTATTAAAAAAGGACCCTAGACCAGTAGTCTCACTGCCATTAGCTACTGATTTCAATCAGTGTGTTGTAATGGATCTTTGAGAATGGGTAAAAAGTAAAACTGTATGTATTACCTCATGATGCAGCTACTTGATTCACTATAACTACAGTAATTCAATGCAAATCACCTTCTGTTATTATCGACAAAACCATGCAGTTGTGAATTGGTAATTGGTGTTCCTGGACGCTTATTAGCAGACAATGGAGAAGAATTTGCTAATAAAGAGTACTGGGATATGTGTGATAACATAAATATTGAAGTTTTAAACACAGCAGCTTGTAATCCATTGCAAAATGGATTGTGTGAATGAAATGATGCAACTGTAGATAATTGTTTGAGAAAGAATTATCGTTGAAAGTTGGTTTGGTCTGGGCACTCAATGCTAAGAATTTCTTGCATACGAATTCTAGTTATAGTTCCTACCAATTAGTCAGATGAAATCCGAATTTGCCATCAGATCCACCAGCTTTGAAGGTGTAACCGTACCACGTGTTTGCAAAGCATATTATTAATGCCCTTCATAATGGACGTAAACCCATCATGGAAGCTGAAACTTTAGAGAGAAAGTAGAGTGGAGCTCCTTTGCCAAAGTATAAATTATGAAAGTTGGTAGTCTTTCCAGATGCATCATATACAAACTTACCAGATGAAGTCTCCAGTGTTGGCGTAGTGTATTGTGGTTGTCGTTGCAGAGGATAGGAAATGTTACCAAATTTCTTGGTGCTTAAAAATTGAGAGGGTTGGTAAATGTACCATTGCTGCTGAAACCTTACAGGGTGGCCAGCAAGATTTTCAAATGAAATTCCAGGAGTTTGGAACATATTTATGCATTTTTTCAGGACAAAATCAAAATCTTCCAGGACATTTTTGCTCTCAAAAAACATTTTTACATTAGAACTGATAATGATAACACATTTCTACGTAAAATATAACTGTCGAAACTAAGTCGAACAAATAAAACAAAATTGATGGGACAAACAAAAATATGAACCAATGTTGAATGTTATGTTTTTAGCAGCAACGATAAAAATTCTCTAACAAAGAAGTTACCATTTACTCTTTTAGCACAATAAACATCATCATAATTGAAGTCAAATTTTTGTCATTTAGGTGCTCAAACAAAACAAAATAATGAACATAACACAACGAAGTATTGTCTATATAAATCATATTATATATTTTAGCTTTTTGTGCTCTTCTTCAAGTGTTTCTATTTGTTTACACACTACTTCCAGCTCCGTTTTTTTTTTTTTGCTTTCATGCTGTATAAAAAGGAAGCTGCCTTTGTGACGCAAGCCATGTTTTGGTTTTTTTCAGCCAATATGGTTTCCCTTATCAATCCTTCTCTCAATGATTCTATCGAATCGAGTAATGAGATTTTTAAGTTCTTGGCAGCTTGCAAAAAGTAAGAAAACATTTAAAAATGTTGTTACAGACAAAAAGATTTGTCATATTATAAGTATTGTATAGTCTACTAGTGAAAAAATCCCAGGACAGTTATCAAAAAACCTTGTTTTTCAAGGATTTTTGACCACAAGGAGTGGTTTTCCAGGATTTTCCAGGTGCTGACCACCCTGCCTTATCCTTAGTTATGGTATTGAAAATGAAAATATTCATGCTACTACTCTGGTGTAAGACAAATGTCTTAGAGTCGATTTTTTATGATATATCATCATATAAACTTTGCATCATATGCACTGTTGCTACACGATCGTATATGGTGCATCAAATGTTACTTTAACTTCTTTTTCATCATAAATGTAAACGATGAGGAACCTGCCACCGCTGGTGTAATAATTGTAGTTGTCTCAAAACAAAAAATTCAAGAAAAAGAAAGTATTGCGTAAGCAAAGGCTGAGTAGGCAGCCACAACTCGGTCTTTATGAAACTTTGATCTCATAATTGCATTTAGAAGAGAATAACTATAAAATTACTTGCAAATGATGGCGGAAATTTTGGAGAAATACTTTGGCTTTTTATAAAAAATTAACGGGTCAGAACACCGTACTGAGAGACGAATATTTATCTTAAATATATTCTTGCCCTTCTGTATGTTTGTTTTATGTTTACATGACCTCAGTACAATTAAAAACGCATTATGATTTGTTAACATCTCCATTATATATCATATAAAAAATAGGATGTATTGTAATCATAACGATTGTTTGTGTCGTTCATGGTCCTAACGCTGCGAAACTGCAGAGAGCGTCGACCTGAAAACTGATTAAGATAAACAATTAAATTTACACTTTAACATCGGCTTTTTTTGCCATTGCAAATTCAAGTAATGGCAGCATTTATGACGACAATTGCGGATTGCCGACAATAATTCTGTATACATACATTTACATGTAACATGTAAGCTCTATATATAGCAATATAGCGATTCTTTTGAGGTGCATGCAATGCAGTCTATTGCATTGCATGTGCATGTAAATATCTCTTATGTAACACTGGAAGCCAAATGTGTTGCATAATTTTACAATCCTTAATGAAAGTAAGTGATGTGTGCAGCTGGAGAAACTTCACCTTACTTACTACAAGCAATGGACTTCAAAAACAAACAAAATCTTTTTCTTCTTAACTGACATTTTAAAAATCAATAAACAAAGGTACCACAATCAAATTTTAAAACTTCTTAAAAGAGAACAAACTGATCTCTAGGAATCTTTGCAATTTTAATGTGATTAAAATTTACTTAAGCGACTCCAATTTAATTAGTTGTTCTACTGGCCCGACCGACCTTAACTTTCACGAAAACAAAAAAATAATAATATCAAGGAAAAAACATGAAAAAAACAAACAAACAGATTATTGTCGTAAACCCTCCATCGTTATGATTAATATATATGTTTAAAATTAAGCAAGCTAAACTATAATACAGCAAGAGGTTGGTCGATACCTTTTAGGAAAAATAATTAAAACAAGATAGATTACGCATGTCGTAACACCCTTCTCCGTGAATTTAAAACAAATGATTTAACACTGCAAAAGACTTTAAATATTCTCTACCAAACAACCACAGTCCAAAAAAGAATTTGCATTTAAATTTAGATTTTCCTATAAAACGGCGCAAAAACATTAAAAGAATACTAAAATTGTTTGTTTTATTAATTTAAAGTAGGAGAATAACTTGCAGTATAAGTTTTGAAACAGCCCAAGGCAAGTATAACTTTTAAAACAGCACAAGAATAATTCTTCCTGTATAGCTTTCAAAACAACACAAAAAAAGTTCTTGCTGCATAACTTTTAAAAAAAGTTTTTGATCATGCAAGTATTTTTATATTTTCACCTTGAGAACTAGTTATATATTTTTTAGTGAGACAAATGATTATTCAAAAATACATGCAAAAAAATTATGCGAAAGAACATAGAAAAAAAATTTGTAGTCGTAACACCCTCCTCTGTTGTTATTTTTTATTATTTTTTTGTTGTTACGACCATACATTCTCGTTAAAATTATTTTAGGGTTAGGGTTATTGGAATCGCCTTACTGGTTATGGGCAACCCATAAAAAATTAATCAAAAAAATGATGTAGATAAGTAAAAAAATACAGCAGATTAAGAAACTAACTAAAAAGTTTTTATTTTTAACTCTACTAATTCCAGGACATACATTTCTTTTCAAAATTTCAGAAATTAAATAAATTTTAAGGAATAATAAGTCCAATAAATTAGTGGACGCACTTGACATAAGAAGGTATGCCATTTTAGCCTGTTATTTGCCAGTTTAAAACTTGAGTACTGGTGACAGGATTTTGAAAAGTTAAATATGGTAGCAATCCTGGAAGTCAGCAAACATGTTGTGTTGTGGTAGTAAGGGTATTTAATGAAGCACAGCTTTTCATCATGAAAAAGGCGCAATTTTTAAAATACAGCAAGCTCAGTATTCATCAGATAACAATATAAAAAGTTGACAGTAAAGATAGATCGTGAAATGATACGAAACTTGCTGCCTAAACTGTAATTTTATCTGATATATGCACATTAGCTTTTAAATAAAAATGCCCACCTCAGCAATAGACAGTTGAACAGATGCATGATCTTTTGCACCAATCAAATTACTAGTAGCAGAGCTAAAAAATGTAAACAGTAAAAAGCAAGTAACTCTCCCTAAATTGATGCTGGTAATTCAGCAATACATTTGTTGAAATAACACATTTTTTCATAAAAAACAAAACAAAAAAAAAAACAGTAAAAATCCAACAACAAATTTAAAGAAATTGTTTACCACTTTCTTGGGATATAGAGGTCAACAACGTTTCCTGATTCGTTTTGCATCTTTTTCCTTTGCTTTTTACACCACAAATCTAAATACAAAATATCAGAATTAAAAACTAGCTTTAGATTTTTCTTTATAATTATCTCATTTTGTCAACTGACTTTGCTGCACATTGAACAAATAATTATGTTGCCCTCACTTAAGAATACATTCTTTTATTATGCATGTTTATTCTACAGACAAGATTATACACTTTTATCAAATGACTTACTTAACCAGTACTATATAACAGTGAGTTAACTATAATTGACTGCCACACTTTGACCTTTAAGGGAGAGCATATGTAGCCGTGCTACCATTGTAAACATTTTTATAAAACATTAAATGACATGTTCAAAGATGTCAGTAACTAATTGGAAAAATATGATTTTATACTTGCTTTGATTTTTTTGCACAATAATCAAAAGGTACCTTCACCTGAGGTACTGTTACAAGTTGGAATTAAGATTTTCATGAGAAATTCATCATCATTCATTCATCATTCTTGGCTAACGTCCGTTTTCCATGCTAGCATGGGTTGGACGGGTATATTAATGACCCTCTATCAATCTGATCTAGACTGTGTTAGATCTAAACTCAACTTTTTCTGTATCAAGTCTGTCCTTATAACCTCCTGCCAAGTCTTTCTCGGTCTGCCTCTGGAGTATTGCCAACCTTGTTTCTAGGGGTTGTTGTTCTAGGGGTTTGAGTGCTCACATGGTGAGCACTCAAAAAAAACTTTCAAAAAATTCCAGGACATTTCAGGACAACAAATAAAGTAAAGTCACGTATTTCTTTGAGCTTAAAACTAAAAGCTGTAACAACATAAGAATTTAATCTCTGAACTAAAATAAACACTAGCTAGCCAAACAAAAATTAACACCACAACAAAATAAAAACATAACACTACAAAATACTTTTCCAATCAAACAATGGAATCCTTTCTAAGTATTAATGCTTGCTCCACCTGAACACACCCGTCAAATTTTTCCTTCTTGGTGTTGGCTAACATTCGTAAGTCGTTTGATCGTCCAAGGATTTGAAAGTCAGCATTTGTGTGTGCTTTCAATGCCAATTTATCAGCATCTTTGATGAGAGTGTTTATACTGGTTTGGAGGAATTGTTTTTTCCTTTGCACTTCTTCAATTTCAGTTGAAATAACCTTTCTTTTCAATGCTTTTCCAGAATCTACTTTTAGCTTCTTCTTTTCATTATTAATTTCTAACGCATCTTGCACACTTGACAGACTTAACAACTAATTTTCTTGTAATTAGAATGTTGTGTGCTCGCACTTCTTTTGCAATCATGTGATCGTGCAGAATTCTTAATGATTTCAGCGAACATTCTGACTGGTTCTCTTTAATGAATTCTTTGTTTGCTTTGAAGCCTCGTTCAATAGCAGATTGTCCGTCACTCAGGCACAATACAAGCTTAAAAATACTCCATAAAGACTCGAAACCTTTGGTTTTTAGAAACTGGGCAAAGAATGCATCTAGCCTTTGATCAAACTTTTCAAATGAGAAACTTTTCCTGGTGTTCAGGTACAACACCATCAATGAGCTTTGAGAACTGTTCTTTAGCATCATCAGCAACTTTAGGAGTGACTTGCCCTAAAGAAGTAAGGTTTTCTAACATCTTGGAAAATCTTAATTATGAAACCTCTCTTTCATCCCTAATGGCCAGTCTGTTGGGATTGATAGAACCGCAGCATCGTATGATCATGTGTTTCAGGGGGCATTTCTCTACCATGTGACTGGTCACACTGAATAAGAACAAAACAGTTTCTTGATGAAAGTTTCGAAGGGAACTTCCTTTAAAATCACTGCTTCTCCGAAATTGTGAGATGTGGAGTTGTGCACCCATACCAACATCAATCGTTTCAGAGGGCTTATGTGTGTTCTTATCCGAGACATCAATCTTTTAAAAGTTTCATTGTTGTATCAGCCTTTTTGATGGTATCTGAAGGTATCAATCAAAAATCAAAAATGGTATGGAAAGATCGGTGTTAAATAAATAACTTGGTTTCCATCTGACCCTGGATAATTATTACACCTCACCAGAGTTAACATTGGTTTTAGATCACCATAACACTCCTTGTTATGGGACTTTAAGGAGCAAAGAAGGCTTACCGAAAGACTAGGGGGTGTCAAAATCAGAATGCATGACAGCCTTATATTAATGAGGTGGAATGACATTACTAAGACCAAAAACTACAAAGTATGATGTCTGCAATACATACTGGAGAATTCGCTGATAGTGGCAAAAGAACCATATAACTGGTGATACGTTGAGTCATATGTTTATTCCTTATTCCTTACGGTTCCCAAAAGATGGGCCTCAAATGGTTTAGACAGCTGGCAGAAATGTTTCTTGACATCTCAGTATACAATACTTTTATTCTGTATAAAAAATTCAATCAATCTACAGCAACGAAAAATTCTGATCACCTTCAATTCTGCAAATTATTGATAAATGAGCTAATTTCCTTCCATTCATATGGAGTGCGCACAGGGGTAACAGGTACAAGAGCTGTTAATGAGAATCCGCTTCGGTTGATTTTATTTCACCTTACCGATCCCATGGTAAAAAGAAAACTCTGCAAGTAAATTGTGTTTGGTGCCGTGCCCAACGTAAACGTAAAGACTCGCGGATATAGTGTCCCAGCTGTGGTGTAGGGCTGTGTTTGGTGGAATGTTTTTAAGCTTATCATATATTAAAAGATTATAGTCGTGTGAACAAAGATTTAATTTGGCGAATGATAAATTTTATAAAATTTGGCGAGGATTTAATTTGGCTAATACAAAAAAATGAATTTTTATGTCTTGAAATGTTTTATAAAAAATAAGAATAAACGTATATGTAAGACACAAGATTTGTTATAAAATAAAAAAATAATTTTATAAAAGTTTTAAATTTAAAAAAAGTTCATTTTTTTTTTTTTTGGGGGGGGGGGGCATTTTCATTTTCTTAATAAATAAAAAAAACATATTTTTTTTTTAAATTTGGCAGGTTTTTAGCAAATTTTGGCAAATTTCACCGAAATTCGCCAAAATTAATCCTCACAAAAATTTCCACTCAAGGTAGGATGTTATGAATTGTTTTAGTGAGATTTACAATTAGTTCAAAAGTAAACTGCGCAAAGAGTTTTTAAAATTTTCTATGAGCATTCAATATTTTCAAATTTCAGTCCTTCTTTCGGAATATGTTAGAGAATGTAAAAATATAAAATTTAACCTGCGTGCTAAAGGTTAAACCATGTGAGTAAACACAAAGGTAAAACAGGGTTCCAACTTTTTTTGAGGAGATTTAAGGAGTTGTGAGGAGGCGTAAGAACTAACACCAACAACAACACAGAAAAAACAAAAACATCAACAACAAACCCAACAACAAGCTGAAACAACGACAATAACACAGAAACAACCAAAACAACATGATGAAACAACAACAATACAGAAACATCATCATTCTTACTTGACCGACAACGTCAGCTTATATGCGCGCAATCAATGTAGTGGCAAAATAGGAAATTTTGCGAAAAGACTAAGGAAGAAGATTCTTACGGTACAGGAGAGAAAAGCAAAAAACGTTTTTGGAAGGAACAAAATGGTGAACAGAAAATTAGTTCAAAAAGACAGGGAAAAAGTAGAGTGTATAAAGCAGGTTGTTTTTCATTATTTGATGTTTTACAAACGTAAAAAACGACTTGAGCAGGCGCAGTTAATGCGATGAACAAGTATTTACGACGACGGAAACTGAAAGCAGTGACTACATCATTTTATAGCTCTTTTTTGATTAATATTTTTCCCTTTTTCCAACATTAATTTTTTAGAAAAAAACAGGTGTTTTTGATTTAGTATCTTTTTATTCTTACCAGAACAAAATGTCCCCACAACGAGGTTTCCACCTTTTATTTGCGTCAAATTATATTTTTAGACTCTTTGTTTGGTATTAAAATTTAAAAAACAAAATGTTTTCAAAATGAGTGTTTTAATCTTTCGAAAACGTCAAAAGTTAGATTTTTACATCTTGAAAGGAAAAGTCCCGAATGTAGGGTTTTTCCGTTTGCGTTGTTAAATGTTGCTTTTTATAAGAAGAACTTTTAAAAGTTTTACATTTTAAAAATATGTTTTCGACGATAAAGAAATATTACTGAAAGTTTTGAAAAGTAGCAGCATTAGTTTTTTTTTAAATATCCAGACCATTGGGTTTGTTGTTTTTTAAAAGAGCTTGTGTTTTTAAAATCGCGTTACTTTAATAATTTTCGTTGTTAAAAAAATAAAAATTCAATATCATTCACGTTTAATTTTTTCTCGCACAGAGGTAATGTTTCAGGCCTTAAATAGCGTCAGCATTCCGCACTGCCGACGTGATTGCCGCCGTAAAATGAGAAAATACGGTAGTTGCGTTGGCAAAAAAATTGCCAACGTAATTTTATTGTAAAATTTTTAAAAACAACAATTCATTTTTAAATAATTACTTTTATTTTGGCGGCCTTTTAAGAACATGTGGTCATGTATATTTCTATCGTACCTGTTCATGTATTATAACCTGGTTTCTACTACCATTTTTTTTGAAAAACAAACTTTTCAACTGATCGCATGTTATTCTTTGTAATATTAAAGCCTTTGTGGTGAATTTTTATATCACATTTTCTTTGGCGTAATATGAAAACTGGTATACATTTTTCTCGAATTCCTTATCCTAAAAGAAACCAGGTCTGCACATGGGAATACACACGCGAATGCACACTGTATTCGGCGGGTGGTTTATTTCCTTCGAAACTGACGGATGGAATAATTTCCTGAATTTATGAAAATAAAATAAAAAGGTAAACATGGTGAAAAAGAAAAAGGTCATTATCACAAAAATTATTCACGTTACAGAAATACCATGGTGCCATTCGATTCGTAATAATAATAATCAAAAAATTGTATATCGTATTAAAAATAAGTCCGAAAGTTCTCTCCCACACGACACAGCAGGCAATAAGTCAGCCCTGCCCTCGGTTTTGTGAGGAGAGATGTTCTGCGAAGACTCTATAAATTGAGTCTCCTGTACAGTTTGCTTCATGGTGAACTGTGCTGCGACAAGCGTTTTCGAAAAACTTCACTGCCGACTTCTGCGATATACAACTTATTGAATGCCCTGACCTTCAGTTCGTAAATAGCACGTGCACAATGTACTTTCTAATGAGTTCGACTCGACATATAGAAAGCCAGTTGGCAGTGAACTATTAATTTAACGAAGTACATCATCGGGAAGGTAGGTCAATGGGACTTGTACTTCGTTTCCATTTGTCATCGTCTTAGGAGATCAATACATCGAATTTATGTGAGGTTCAGCCCCAATACAAGGTGAATGACGAAAGTTTTTGCCAGCTAAAAAATTTTACTACAAAAAAAAAAAATGCCGACGCAAATCAGTTGAAATGTATCTCACGTCGGCAGTTTTATTGCCGACGTAAAAAAATTCTAATTTTAAGGGTTCATGTTTATAAACGATGTTTCTTGCTATGCTTTTCTTTTTAACATAAAGAAATTATTTTTTGCGGAATTTGAAAGGAACTGGCTATCCTATTGTGTTTTGCGTACATCAGGTTTACATCTGGACTGTACTGTAATACGCGACCTTTAAGAGATTTGACATACTTGCTGTGATAGTCAGCTTTGAGCATGAAAGTTTCGAACAAACAAAAAACTAAACTTATCAGAAATAATTGTTTTTTAGTAATTCTACAAGAGTCATATCTCTGAAAAAATTCAGGCTGTGCACTTTCTAAATATAGTCATAATTTTTGGAGAAATCTCAACTTCCACGTTATTTCTTATAAAATAGTGTATTATGCATGAAAAAAACTACCAACATGTTTTACCTATGTATGTGATTTTTTTATCATTGAACATCCACTTGTTCATTCCCTATGGAGAAGAATTCAGAATTTGATCGACATCATCGCTCATTAATTGTTATGCTATAACAAATCAGTTCATTAACAATAAAAGAACGAAAGGGGAGATCAATGCTATCTATATCTTTAGATGAAGTAAAAGTATGGTGTCAGTTACTCAACAGTGTTATTTTATCAAATTTTATCAAAGTAAAAGATCTAGCCAAGGATTGTGAAACCAGGGTTCAGTCAAACCAGAAGTTATACCCAGTTATCAAAGGTAATCTTGCATTCTTTATTAAAGCAGCACCTCCAAAAATAAATACAACAGGTTGAACATGAAACAAATAAATTGAAAAAACAATCTGAACAACAACAACAATCCGTCTGTCTGTGAAGTGGATGTGTTCATTTTCCTTTGATGTAGCCGACATTTCCTTTGAAGTCTCCGAAAAAGTTATATCCATTCTGCTAGCGGGTTTACTTTGTTTAAATCACGTGATCAAATTGGAACAACTTGATTTGCTGAAATAAATTTAACGGCTTTCTTTACAAAAATGGTGTCCCTCGACACTGAAAAGAACAACAACATAAGAACAGCCCTTCGTCTGGAAAAAAGTGCAAAAAGGTAATTCAGAGAAAGAAAAGTCCAAGAAGTGAAGTAAGAAGTGATAGCTAGAGCTAGAAGTAAAGTAGTAAAGTTAGAAGTAGAAAATAAAGGCTAGAGTTTGAAGTGGATTTAAAATCAATAATAGTAAGAACTTTGATGTTTTCAGACGTTTAGTTTTATGTCACTGGAGAAAGCAGACTCGCATTTTCCGAGAAAAGTCTTAGGGACTATTTCTTTCGCACACAAGAATCGGTTGTGAATGCTCCAAGTGCCCCAACTATCATTTCTTTGGTAATTTGGGGCATTCAGAATCGAATCTGGATGAACTCCTCAAGGAGCAGTTCACTTGGAGCATTTAGAGCACTTAAAACTAATAATTTGACTTACTACGGTCAAAGCCTTCTTGCTCCGAAAACCCATTTCTTTGGCACACATTTTTTCGCTAGTGAAACTCTTGCAGTGAAAAAACACGGGAGACGGACCTTAATTATGCGGAAAAATAAACAAACAGGACAGCTTCAAATGTAAACACAACTTGATTAAAAGTGAAAGCGCGATGTCATTTAACACTTCTTGCGAAGATTACGGTATATATTTACAGAATATATGGGGAGGAAATGATGAAACAGGAGAATTATCTACGATAGATGCAAGCGCCATACGTCAGTCGCCGTCTCCACCAAAAAAAATTAAAAATGACTTTTAAATTAAACAGGGTGGATAAAAAATGTAAAAAAACAAGAAAAATAAAAGAGGTGAAATAGTTGACCAAAGCGTGCCATCAACTGCTTGTACAACAGTGAACCTACTCCAATTTATTGGAAACAAGAGGCAACCAACATCTTAATTGCAGAATATGAGAAATCCGTCGACAAATTTAAAAATTTAAAGTATAAAGAAAAAGAAGTATGGCAAATTATAGCGCACGAAGTTAAAAAGGAATTGTTAAAGTTAAAGTATACAAATTTTCCATGTTCTTCGTTGGTGTTATCAACAAGCTTGAGTCAAGGAAAACGCGATTTTAATAAAACAAATGCTCTTTCTATGATGTTGCGTGTTGGGAATTGGGTGTAATTATATTTTTTCTTAATAGAATCAAGAGCGTTGATACATTTATAAGGTGTCATCATAAATGTTTCCAGCTTGTATGCTGTGTCGCCAACCATAAAGGTGCGATTGGGTACCATGGTACGTGGATCATTAAGGATGCGTTGAAGGTCGCTTTTGCCAAATACCCTAGCATCGTCTACAGAACCAGACCACCCTGTATAACAATCTGTAAATCTCATGTTATGGTCGCACACTCCCTGAAGAACTATCGACGAAAAGCCTTTTCTGTTGATATAATTCTCATTACAAAATGATTGGCCTGATATCTCAATGTGCATGCCATCTATCGCCCCAATTACACCTTCCATCCCTTTTAGAAATTTAAAGCCATTAGCTACTTCGATTATGGAGCTTCCAGAAGGCCAAACAATGTTAACTGGGACCAAACAACACATAATTGCCTTCGATACTCGACGTATAATTCTGAGTGCTGTTGACTCGGTAACATCGAAGCGATCAGCAATGCTACGAAGTGGTTCCTTTGATGCACAATATCACAGAAAAATACATACTTGTTTGTGCAACTTTACCATTGGTCTTCCACCACTATTTGATTTAAAAAACTGATCGAAGTTTCCAATCTTTAAACACAATGATTCAACTGGTGTTTTTCTCAACCTAAAATGGCTTTTATATGTGTCATCGGTATATAAGGGTATTACTGTCTCAAAGTATCCTGGTATCCTAACAGCATCGACACGGTCGGTAGAACTAATTGAAGCAACCAATGGCAAAATTAATTCAGTGATATTTCTTTTATATTCTTCATTTTCTAATTCGCTGAAGGCTAAAAGCGCTAGCGCTTTCGCTTTTGAAACAGCCATATTTGTTTACAAATGAGCCGTGGTTTCTTAATTATGCAAAAATTATAAGCTATATTTTTAAACAACTTAAAAATGTCGGAGCACTTGGATTCGGTTCTGTGTTGTTTCTCTGGTCACCGGAGCACTTGGAGCAGTTGGAGCATACAGATTTGAATCTCAGGTATGAAAGAAATAGCCCCTTAAATACTTGAAGTTTTATATTTTAGCCCTTTTTTTTAAAAAAAAACCTAGCCACCATATTTGTTTATGTTTTTGTTGCATAATTAATGTCTCCCCTGGCGCCTAACTAATGTGCTTGTCCTAAAATTCAAAATGCTACATAAAGCTGTTAGATGACTAACAAACGGAAAACTTTGGTTTGTTGAACTTACTGCTCACTGTAATGTTATTATTTTTACATTACTATTGTTTCTCTTTATATGTGTTTTACTAAGCATAAATAGCTAGCTTTAGTTTTAGCTAAGTGTTCCCAGTTTAAGTATATTTAACTGGCTGTCTTAGCTACTGTTAGCTGGCTAATGTTTAGCCTCCAAGTATGTTGTTATTTGTCTTTTGTAATTATCTATAGCTAGCTACCTTAGTTTCCAAACTTTTCTTCTTTTATAAGCACAAATTATGATGTAACAAACTTTTGCAGATGTATTTTATATTTCTTTTCGCATTTCCTGTAAACTTTACAAAGAGACCACGGGTATTATGACAAGTGGAAATGTTTTCTCTTTTCCAATGTACTTCTGCCTAAGTGGATTTTACAGTGCAAATTTCTAAAGAAATTTTTTATTTGTACCTTAAGGACTTTACTGACATCAGCAAAATTTTAAAATTTACACTTATATATATATATATCTCCTTATGCGTTTGCGAACACTTATTTTTATCAGCGTTTCAATCTGCACACATTAAAGGCAACAGATAAACTACATTTCGCCAATTTTTTTGCATGCACTGCTGACGTTAGCAAAATCTGCAAAACCACCTAATCTTCTGGAGTAGATTCACGGGCCTTATCAACTAGTCGATAAGGCCCATGGAAAAATCCACTAATGTCTATTAAAAACGAAAAAGAAGCGTCATTTAAATTTTGATGACATCAGCAACACATCCATATAAAAAATTATTTAGAACCTTTTTATCACGTTGCCTCTATTGGTAGAGCTTAAAATGCTGACACTAGGGCAGATGAATTATGCAACTTCTGACTTTACTTTACATCTAGCTGCACTTTTCATTTACTTATTTACTTCTTCATTTGGTCTCTTTTCTTTTTAAATGGATAGCTGCTATGCTTTTTTAAACCACTTTTTTCCTTTCTTTCAAGTGCTTTTTTTTTGGTGGCCTTTATTTTCTACTTCTAATTCACTTTACTTCTAGTTCGACGCAGCTCCACTTTTACTTCTAACTTTACTTTTGTACTTCTTCACTTGGACTTTTTTTTAAATATGCTTTTTTGAACAACTTATTTTACTTTTTTCAAGATCGTTTGTGGCTTTTTTTGGTGGCGAGAGAACACCATTTTTCGAAAGTTGGCTATTAAATTTATTTCAGCAAATCAGATTGAGTCCTTTTCATCACGTGAGGTAAACAAAGTAAACCCGCTAGCAAAATGGACATGAAAATTTTTTCGGCGACTTTAAAGAGAATTTCGATAAGGCCCGTGGAAAAATCCACTTAGGCAAAAAGCCATTAAAAAAATAAGTTGCTTTAGATGTTTTGCTAACGTAAGCAATGCATATACAAAAAAAAATGTTCTTAAAATCCTACACAAAATGTCAAATGTCAAATCTTACACAAAATTAAATACATTATTTCATTTGTGCATCCTCAACACAAAATCCCCATTTGATAGCCACAAAGGACACAAATAATTAACATGGTAGCTTATTGAAAAGGTCAAACACAAAGTAAAAACCTTGTTTAAGTTTGCATATTGAAAGAATTGGTATAAGCTTTGCTATGGAGAATGTGCTGACATTTTTTTGTGTTTTTTTATCAAGTTTTAAAAGAGCGATTCAAAGCTTAGGCAACAAACATTCAGACGAGTGCTACGCAATGGCTTATGATTTATGGCAAGGCCTGAAGGCCACATTCCCTGTGATCGATCTCGAGCTTCACGTAATGGCCAAGAAGTTCAAGCAGTGAACATAGGGCGCATAGAAAAATAAAGACCGCAAATTCCTGCAACATACCAATATACACAGTTTTTTTATAAGAATATCAGGCTGGGATTAAAAGTTAAAAACAAAAGGTCTATTGTTTAGAACAATAGAGAATAATAAGCAAATTCTTAAGGGGAAAGAAATTTTCGCGAACATACACTTTCACGAATTAATAATTTTTAAATTCTTTTAAAATTAAATAATTAAATTACGAGAAAGGTACATCATATTAACAGGAAAATTGAAACTGCTCAATCATGGGGTAGTTAAAACATATTTTAAGAACAGTAAAGTCATGAATACAATGTATTAATTGTTCCCGAAGTTTCTTCCACTGAAGTAATAAGAATAATAACTAGCCTGTTTAGAATTTTCTATACTTATTGAACGTCATTTTAAAATGAACAAGACGTATGATATACGCAAACAACCTCACCAACAAAGTTTATAAAAAGCTGTCTATGAAATTGTGATTTCTGTTACGAAGTTAGACACGACATATTTTGCTATTCGGATAGGCAATAATATTGATAGAAAATTCCTCAAAAATTTCAATTTTCGTTAGGTCAGTCTGGAGTAAACTGACTGACAGGAAGAAGAAAGACCACAAGCTCCACCTAAAATTTTTAAAATTCAGTAACCCCCCCCCCCCCCCCCCCTCCCCCCCAAAAAAAAACAAAAACAAAACAACAAAAAAACAACGGGGTATAAGAAAGTCACTAGTGAGAAAAAGCAAAATAAAGAAAAATAATATACGATCTTAGTTGTTCGAAAAAGGAAATAGCTTTAGTTAAAAAACCATATTACTAGAAAAAAGAAAAAATGCAGCCTATCATTCATGGTTGAAAGTCGCGCGTTGGAACGTTTATGGTTTAAACGGCATTTAGTTGACAAAAAATTAACATTTTGATGTCACTATCATGTTCAGCATACTTTTTTTGTTAACTTTGCCAAATTTTGTCGAAAATAAAGTAATTTTAATTTTTGGTCCAATTTCGGCCTAAAATAAAAATTAGGTGACAAAAATCAAAATCATGATGTCACTATTATGTTCAGCATCATTTTTTTGTTAACTGTGCCAAATTTTGTCGAAAACAAATACCAAATTTGGCCGATGACTTTTAAGTACTTAGAGAGTATAGGTATGAAGTTTAAATTTGTGACGTTGCAATTGACCATTTGGTTAGTTAGTTACGAGTTGGAAACACATCCTCGCAGGCGAGATAGTAAAAAGAAAAAAAAAGTAAAAATAGTTACCAAGATTAGATTCGAACACACAACTACTCCCGTGTCGGTGCTCAGAGAGGCAAAAATTTCTATTCTTGTAGGACACATTTGCGTTTTAATACAAGCTCACGAGCTTGTAATTACAGTGAAATTTAAGCTTCAGAGAAACGTGTTCTCATAGTTTTCATAGCATTATGTTCTGGACATTATAAAACAAAATACTGCAATATTTAGGCTTTGTAGGGACGTTTTCTTGTCAATATCTATGACATAATACCTGTATACTAAGTCTTTGGAAAATCGGAGTTAGAAATATTTCATTTTGTTATTTATGTTGTATGCTATTTGTTCTTATTCATTAATTAAAAAGAATAGTTATAGATGGTTAAAACTGTTTTAAAAATAGATGTGTAGTTACCTACATCTAGGTCCGAAATGTTAATTATCGTAATTAACTGTAATTATCAGCTTGTTTCTGATTGGTTAATTTTTATGAATTTCGATCCTCTGCATATATATATAAATACATGCTCAACATCATTTTACTTTGCTCGATGATGGGAGAAGGATCTCCTGAAACGTTTATGTTCAACTATCATGTTCAAGAAATGATAAACTTTCCGCAGGAACAAAAGAACCATTTCGAAAACCATAATAGTATGACTTCTTTAAAAGAACTTTATGGTCCACTGTATCAAAAGCCTTCAAATCTATTAAAACTGCACAAGCATATTTGCCTTTACCCATTTCATTTAAAATATAATCTGACACATCAATTGCAGCAGTAGAAGGGGAATGGAGCTTTCGAAAACCAGATTGTTTGCAATTTAATAAATTATTCTCCAATAGAAACTCAACCATTTGCTCATGGACAATTTTTTGAAACACTTTTATGACAACAGAAATCGGTCCGTAGTTGTTTACATCACTGAGATCCCCAGATTTGAAAAGAGGAGACACTCTTTTACTTTTCCAACATGGAACATAACCAGTAGTTAATGATTTGTTAAACAATTTGGTGAGAACAGGTGAAAAAACTCTGAGGACAGCCTTCAATACTCTCACTCCTATCTTATCTGTACCCGTGGCCTCTTTGTTTTTTAGACCAGTTATTATTTTGGTAACTGTATTTTCGTCAACTTCTTTAAATACAAAGTTTTTATCATTACATTTTATGTTGACATCAGACGTGTCAGAAGCAAGGGTACTACCCATGGCAGCAAAGAAGGAGTTGAAAGAGTTCGAAATACCTTTAGGGTCATTTATTTCCATATCGTTCTTAGAGATGGAAGATGGAACATTCTTGTTCTCTTTATCAGGAACAAGTTCCTTAAGAGTTTTCTATAAGCGTTTAGGATCCGATGCATCCTCATTTATCTTATTGCCATAATGATGACCTTTCAACCTTTCTTTTATTTTATTGACTTGATTTCTTTTGAATTTGAATTTGTCCCAGTCGGCAATTAATTTAGTTTTTGAGGCTTTTTTCTTTAAGAAATGCCTCTCTTTTATAGCATGAATAAGGTCATCATTTAGCCATTGAGGGCAATTTCCCTTGACACGGCTAGATTTAATAGGAGCATGTTGATCAATTATATATATTAGTAACAAATTTATTAAAGATATTACAAGCTGTGTCAAGATTGTCTTTATTTAAAATTTCATTCCAGTTTACAGAATTCAAGTCATAAAAAAAGTTTTCATTGTTAAAGTTCTTAAGATCTTGATTTAATAACTTTTGCAGGAATTTTACCCTTTTCCATTTACGAATAGCATATATAAAAGAGTGGTCACTAAGACCCATATCAATGACAGAGGAGTGACATATATGTTCATTGTTGGAAATAAAGAGATCAATATTAAAGTATATAAAAAAAATAGTTGTGCGAGTATGCTTATCTATAAACTGCTTCAAGAGACAAGACAATCTTTTAGAATTCTGGTCAAGTTATTGGGTTTATTAAAATTACAGTTTAAATCACCAAGATGAAAACTTCTGGATCTCTTCCTGCAATATAAATAATGTTGCACCATTGTTTTTGCTTTAACAGGTTGTAAACTGTTTTATTTTAAAATTTTTTACAAAAACTCTTTCACAAAATAAAATTGCTTAATGACCGGCTTTTAACCAAGTTGTGATAAAGTTTTTTTTGGAAAAGGGTATTTGGGTGTGCAACATTGTTTAACCTGTACATGTCCTCAGCCTGGAGTAACATTTGTTTTTGAACTTTCCTGGAAACATTTTTCAAAAAATAAAACCCACAGAAAAAGCACACAGACTGGCATCTCAATATTTTCTTTCAAAAGATAACAAGAAACTTTGCTTCAGATACAAACACACCAAAAAAAGGTAATGTTCGAAGGCCACAGCAACCACAACTTGTGGTGATTTAAAATAAATAATAGAAAAAATAGCATATATAAAAAATAACCAAATTTCAAAATTCTTTTGAGAAGATTTAAGAAATCCTAAATTTCAAAAAAAATTAAGGACATTTGAGGAGACCTTTTGAATTTGTGGAGTTATGAGGGGGTTGTTAGTGTTGATCATTATGTTTATTATTTGTTTCTTTATAGTGTAGCATTATAACTGGTGGGTGTAATAAATATATGTGTACATCGTTTCACTATCTATGGTTATTATCAACTTTACATGGTAGCAAAGGGTAGTTGAAGAATATAAAGATGAGTGGCTATAAAAACCCACCGGTGTTCAATAGCAAAGAAAAACCATATGACAGATATTGTGAAGAGTTACGTGCTTGGTGCATTGTTACAGATTTATATAAAAAGAAACATGGAGTTGCAGTAGCATTGTCTTTTCCGGAAGATGATCCAAGTGGTGTTAGAGACAAAGTGTTTAATGAACTGAAACTGGAAAAGTATTAATGCCGATGATGGCGTAGAGAAACTTATTGATTATTTGGATAAACTTTATAAAAAAGATGAGTACGAACGTTATACCATATTTGATAGATACGTACGTGAAGCTAACCAGAAAGTTGAGACTTTTGTTTTGGAATTTGAAAAAAGGTATAACCGAATAATGCAAAAAGATATGAAATTGCCTTCCTCAGTCTTAGCATTTAAACTACTTGATGCTTCAAAACTTTCTCACAAGGAGAGACAACTGGTGTTAACAGGTGTTGATTACTCAAAGAAAGAACAGTTATTTGATCAAATGAAAACTGCTCTCAGAAAGTTCTATGGAGAACAAGCTATCCCATCTGAGAGTGATGTTTCTGGCATTGCGTTAGAACCCAGGGGAGCCTCAGCTTCAGAAGAGATACTTTACAATCGTCCAAATAAATATCAACATAACCGTTTTAGCAGACCGCGGAGAATTTTTAGACATGGTGAAAATGAACATTTTTGATCTAGAAACACTGACACTAAAACAAACCCATTGGGTTTCAATGGTAAACCTACGAAATGCAAAATTTGTGAGTCTATTTTGCATTTTATGAGAGATTGTCCTCACAGACGGTCCATGAACTCTGGGGAGCATATCACATTATTTACTGGATCAAATGAAAGTGAGTTGTGTTTATCTACTAGTGAAGCAAGAAATTCAGCTGTTCTTGATTCAGGCTGCACATCTACGGTTGCAGGCAGGCATTGGATGGACTGTTACCTAGAAACGTTAGATGCTAGAGAATCTAATCTAGTCCAGCACTGTGATAGTTCAACAGTCTTTAAATTTGGTGGAGGAGAAACAAAGAAATCCAGAGGTAGTGTAACCTTCCCATGCGAGATTGCTGGAAAAAGCATTTTCATCAAAACGGATGTGATTGATAGTGAAATCCCATTATTATTGAGCAAAACTGCAATGAAGAATGCCAAAATCAAATTAGACCTTGAAAATGACCAAGCTGAAATTTGGTGCAAAACAGTAGACCTTGATAGTACCTCATCAGGACATTATTGTATTCCGCTTGACAAGGAAGAAATACCAATCTCTGATTGCCTTTATACCTTGGAAGCTGATGTATCCAGAACAGAGAAAAAGAAAACGCTTGTTAAACTACACAAGCAATTTACCCACCCATTCACAAGCTAAATTGAAAGCCTTACTGAGTGATGCCAATGTTTGGAATGATGATTATCAGTCTATATTAGATGAAGTTTATGCCTCTTGTGAGATATGTCAAAGATTCCGTAAAACACCACCATGACCAGCAGTTTGTTTACCTTTGGTAAATCAATTTAATGAGACTGCAGCTTTGATCTCGTCAGCCGATTTACCACTGCAAGAATCATCAAAGATAAAAAACCATCCACTATCATAGATAATGTTATGCAAATGTGGATTGGTTCTGGATTTGGAGCCCCACAGAAGTTCTTGGCAGATAATGGTGGCGAATTTGCCAATGAAGATTATAGAAACATGTGTGGAAACTTAAACATTCAAGTCCTTAACACAGCTGCTGAAAGCCTGTGGCAAAATGGAATCTGTGAGAGAAACCATGCTGTTGTCGACAGATGTCTGGAAAAGATACTGGCAGACAATCCAAAAGTGTCTTTGGAAATGGCTCTAGTGTGGGCAATAAATGCAAAGAACTGCCTGCAAATGTGGAACGGATTTTCTTCCTATCAACTTGTATTTGGACAAAATCCTAATCTTCTCAACGTGATGACAGATTTGCCGCCAGCTCTTGAAGGTACAACAATGAACCAAGTGTTTGCAAAGCATATCAACACTTTGCATGCTGCTAGAAGAGCATAAATAGAAGCTGAGTCATCATCAAAAATCAGATGTGCCTTAAAACATAAAATTAAGGTAAATTGTACTTAATTTGACAGAGGTTGTAAAGTCTTTTACAAGAGAGACGAATCCAACAAATGGAAGGGACCTGGCGCTGTAATAGGTCAAGATGGAAAAATTGTCTTTTTGCGACATGGAAATGTTTATGTTAGGGTATCAACCAACAGACTGATTAAAGTTGGGCATAAATTTCAAGAGCCAACAGAATCAGATCCTGGCCCTGAAATAAAAGTTACCTCAGGTGAGGTGAATTGCATTCGTGAATCTTCAGACGAAGAAAGCACTAATCAAAGACAGCATGCCGATGCTGCTATACACGACAGAGTACAACTTGACGATGCCACCTTGGACCAAACATGACTGACAACGTTACGGGTATGCCAAAGAAAAAGGATGAAATTCGCTACAAGCAACCAGGTGACAACATTTGGAGAGAGGCAACAATAATCAGCAGAGCTGGCAAAGCAACTGGGAAGTATTCTTCCTGGTACAATGTGAAACACCCAGATGAAGAAAATCCCATTTGTATAGATTTTCAGAGTATTGACAAATGGGAAAAGGTAGAAAAGGGAAGAACTGAGGAAGTAAACATTGTCTTAGTGCCACAACAACGCCATTGTGACAAAGATGTTATCACTGCCAAGGAACAAGAGATTAAGAACTGGAAGGATTTTGAGGTTTTTGAAGAGGTGAGAAATTCAGGACAAAAGACAATTTCTACTACATGGGTAATTACAGAGAAGAAAACTGGTTCAAAAATTTTTGTAAAAGCCATACTCATTGCAAGAGGCTTTAATGAGGAGCAAATTTTAAAAATTGACTCGCCTACTGCCTTGAAAAGCACCCTGAGAATTCTGATAGCAATCTCTAGTATAAAAGAGTGGCAATGCCAAACCACAGATATCAAAGCTGCTTTTCTTCAGGGATGCAATATCCAGAGAAATGTATTTTTGCAGCCACCAATTGAAGCAGATGACCAAGGCAACCTTTGGAAGCTTAAAAAGGTTGTGTATGGATTAAACGATGCTGCGCGACACTGGTTTTTTACTGTGAAAAAAGAAATTGAAAAGCTTGGATGTGTACAATCCAAGTTCGATCCAGCTATGTTCTATTGGAAACGTGAGGATATTCTAGAAGGGCTTCTTGTTATCCATGTCGACGATTTTATTCACTCTGGAACAACATCTTTTGAGAAAGAGGTTGTTTATAAATTAAGAGATGTCTTTCGAATTGGGAAAATTGAGGAAAATTATTTTAAATATGTTGGCTTAAACATACAGCATAACAATGGTAACATAGAAGTGTCCCAGAATGATTTTATTGACTCGATGCAACTTATACCTCTATCTTCGAAAAGTCAAGCAATAAGTTTGAGAAACTTAATTCCACTGAAATTGCCAGTTTACGGAGTTTGATTGGTCAAGCAAATTGGGTGGCCAGTCAGACCAGGCCTGATGTTAGTTTTGATGTTTTGCACTTTAGCATGTCTATCAACCAGAGTCCAGAAGTAAGACATCTCATTAAAGCTAACAAAATGGTAAAGAAAATTAAGTCTGATCAGTTTAAACTGATATATCCAAAAATAAATGTCAACCAGGAGCTTCGATTAGTCGTATTCACAGATGCTTCCCATGCAAATTTGCCAGATGGTGCATCTAGTGCAGGTGCACATATCATTTTATTAGTTGGAGAAAATAATGATTGTTGTATACTAAATCAAACAAAATTAAAAGGGTAGTGAAGAGTACCACAGCTGCAGAAAGTTTAGCACTATCAGATGGGTTGGACGATGCACTGTACCTATCTGAATTACTGGCGGAATTGCTACGAAAAGACGTAAAGAAAATCACAATAAATGCCAAGATTGATAATAAAAATCTACATTCACATATATATTCAACAAAGTAATAAGTGAAAAACCACTGCGTATTGAT
The DNA here is from genome assembly GCF_029227915.1 of Hydractinia symbiolongicarpus. Lineage (NCBI taxonomy): Eukaryota > Metazoa > Cnidaria > Hydrozoa > Anthoathecata > Hydractiniidae > Hydractinia > Hydractinia symbiolongicarpus. Next base: position 14,826,279 of record NC_079882.1, on the reverse strand, counting down.
ATTGCAGCAATAAAAGAGATGCTAATTCGTAAAGAGTACAGTGGAATGGATACCCACCGAAAGACAATTGGCTGATTGTCTGACAAAACATGGTGCTAGTCAGAGTTTACAAAATATTCTGTCGATCAGAAAACTTGATGTGTGACATTATAAAATTGACTATTATCAAAGTGTTTCATTTTATTTCATTGTGCATTGTGCACACATTGGTTGTGTATATACCTTCTTTTGTTGCAGACATTTCATACACTATGGACGTTCTACGAACTACAAGAAAAAGGGAGGCGTGTGTTAGTGTTGATCATTATGTTTATTATTTGTTTCTTTATAGTGTAGCATTATAACTGGTGGGTGTAATAAATATATGTGTACATCGTTTCACTATCTATGGTTATTATCAATTTTACAGAGGTGTGGGAACCCTGAATACAATCAACGCTACAATGTGGTCCTTTTTTCCTGCCTGTCAGGATGCGTCAACATTCGCAACTTATCTGTAGGTACACACCAATAACTGCAACACATCAAGTATGGTTGGTTTATTGTAGCAAAATTCAGGTAAAAATATTGGGGTTCAGGTTCAGCTATCGCTATTCAAGTTCAGCCTTTCTTTATTCAGATTCAGGTTGTTTTTTTCAGGATCAGGTTCCTTAAATTCAGGTTCAGTTATTCAGCATGTTTTTTTTTATTCAGCATTTTTTTATTTTATTTAGCCATATGAAATGAAAAAGTCAGTCAACCAATGTAGATCCTGGTCTGCATTATGTATGGTGTTTGCACAAACACAGAAGGGGAAAAACATGGAGTCGACGTGTGGAAAGTGTACAGTAAATTTTGTGACTGTTTTTACTGAATTTTTATTCTTGTTGTGAAGTTTGTTAAAAAGTGGAAGTTCGTTTTGATTTTACTTTTAATCTAAGCATCAGATGCTGTAGCTAAGAGTATGGATTTTTTGATTAGTGACCGCATCCCATAGCGTTCATTCGCAACATCAAAAATCTATCACACAGTTGTAGTTTTATATTTGCACATCATAAAAAACTAAAAATTGTGAAAACCCTTCCATACCGCCAAACATGATGACACCCCACTGAGCCAAATTGTGGAGTTCATCTATGTGCCAGAGACTGTTGGGAGAAGCTACCAAATAAAGTACGACGGGATATAATGGCGTGTGTGCGCGTGCGATCGCACGCTCACACACGCCATGTTTGAATGTTCTTGTGCGATCTTTGCACGCCAAAAAAAAAAACATCAGGAGTCCGCTAATCGCACACCAAAATAAATAATATTCTGTTCAATGAAGGCGTACAGGAATAACTTACAGTGCCGATCGAGAGTAAAGCTACACATCTTTGAGAGTACAAGTACAAATAAATGGGAGTAAAATAATTCAGAGTGAGAGTACAATGCGAGTGCAAGTAAAATAAATAAGATTAATCAATAATTAAAATACTCCCAAGTAAATCTTTAAAAATATATATCATGTTACTCGCGAGTTATATTAAAGAAAAACATAAAACATTAATTTTAATTCACCATTTAATTTTTTTTTTAATTTAGTTGCTCTTTTGAAATTAATAAACAAATTTTAAAGTTCAACTTTTCCGTCTTTTACTTCTTTAAATGCTTTTGCTACTTTCGTTACACAAAATCACTTTCAACATGTTCTTTCCCAAACACAGAGTCAGCATATCTAATTATAGTTATGGTGATCAATTGCCAAATGCAGACTTTGCTTTCTGAATATTTTTAACAACTTAGACAACAATCTGTGTAATTTTAAAACATCGCCATAGAAGCAGGACGTCACAAAGCTTATTGTTTTGTTTAGGGGGAATGTTTTAAGATCATAGCAACAATAATAACGCAAGGGATTTTTATATAAAAACAGTTTAATGATATATATTTTTTTGAAAAATATAAAAATAAAAAATATTTACCTCTAAAAAAAATATTGACAAAAAAGGTATTAACTGAAAGAGTTTTATGACTGTAACATGCATGTTTTATAATTTTTCTTCGTTCTGTTGCTACGTCGTATACTTTTTTTTCAAAAATAATGAATAATGAACACATCGCACATTTTAGTTTTGTCGCAACAAATTACCTGCTTTTCAAAACATGGCAAAATTAGTGCTGCTGTATATATGCGAGTTCTATGAATACTCAAGAAAAAAAATGGAACAAAAATGAGCACATGCCAATGCACGCCATTGAAAAATATGCCGTGCAAACATTGCACACCTTAAAATGATTAAAAATTATCATGACATGCGAATCTTGCACGCCAGCATTTTTCTTCCTGACGAGGCCTAATCATAGTCTCGAATTTTCTGGGATCAATGTCTGATAGAATTTTTCGAATACGGCAAAACGACTTTAAAATCTAACGAAATTACCATGATCCAAAACAAAATTTGATATCAGAGAATCTACAGGCCTTTTCAGGAAAATATTTTAATACGTGTGTGCCAAAAAGCAAGCCTCAAGTATTTTAGGTGTGTTTTTGGGTGTGCTGCACTGGTTAACTTCTTATAAATTTTGTCATTTTGCAGGTGCTATCAATAGCATGCCTAAGCCATTTTGCGTGTGTGGAGGTATGCGCGTGCTATTGCATGCCTCTCCTGAAAAGGCCTGAATCAACCAATTTCCTCAAGTCATACTCTATCATCCTTCTTGAAATTGTCACTCTGGAAACTAGGAGCATATCTGCAATTGCTGACCATAAAACAAGGTATGTCGAACTTTGGTCGACCAGGCGACAAGTAAAAAGTGCAGGTTTATTTTTGTTAACAAAGCCACTATAGATGGAGAAATATAATCCACAGTGGTAGTCATTTTAAGAGTTTATAGATCACGTATAAACAATCTCTACAGCTCCATCTGCACTGCAATATAATTAGTAGAAATTTTAAAAGTTCCTGTAATTGCTTTTTCGCAAGTGTGCAGGAATATCATCAGATCAGCCTGAACTTTATCCCAAATGAAGACAGAAGCTTCTGTCAAACCGTCTGCAATTAGGTCCTCCACTATTAATAACTGGCCTGACCCTGCGAAATCAAAGAAATAATTAATAACTGGGGCCAGATCAGCTCCTTGTTTTTTAATAAAAAAACAAACAGGATGTTTCACTAAATAATGAAAAGAAGTTGAACGTGAATGTATGCTGAACCTAAATATAAAAAAAATGCTGAACCTGAAAAGTAGAGGCTGAAGAACCTGAACCCAAATTTCTGACCTGGATATCGCTACAGATATTAGTCTATCATTATTTGTGGCGCCGTAGATTAGTGGTTATAGCTCTCATACTCGGGAAACCGGGGTTCGATTCCTCTTGACAGCGATTAAACATGGGTGAGTGAATGTTAATATGGCCCCGGGTTAACCCAAGCCATATGAGGGAAATTGGGGAGATGGTAAATTGTGTGAGCCGTTGAATGTTGCTGGGAGTTGTCTAGTAGAGCGCGGGCCCTAATTGGGTCTGCGTAGCTCAAAAAGAGCATTAAATACTCCAGCACTCCCCATCTAAGCATTGGCCCCTCCTGGAAATAACAGACAGGGTATATCGCTCGATATTTGTGAGGTTAGCCATGTAAAATATGCACATCTATCTATCTATGTATCTATCTATCTATCTATGAGGAAGCGCCTTAATAAAGGTTTTATATATATACATATTTATACGAATTTGGTCAATTTATTAAATTCACATCTACAACCATACTTACTTCCCTACAACACGCGTGTTTTGCTACAGTCGTCCCCGAAAAAGAAATTTTAGAAACATCCGTAAAGAGTTTAAGAAAAGACTGGGGCTAACTGTTGATAAAGCAAAGCTGATACTTTTTCAGAATGCTTTGTCTTAAGGCTTACGATAAGTTTAAACGGACCGTTTAGTTGTAAGAAAAAAAAAAGTTTCGTTGTAGGTAATATACCTGTCTACACGTTAAGATAAAATGTATAAGTTTTTTAAAAAACTCTCTTTTTACAATGAATACCAAAGAAAAACACGTAAATATTCCGTTGCGGGTATTGTTATAGCAGCAGCAGGGTTGTTGAAAGAAAAAAAGCGGTTACGATTAGAAATTGAAAAATATGCTTAAATTTTTATTTTAAACAATAGCTCATTAATCATTCTGTTAATTTCAATAGAAAAAACTTAGCAAAAGTTTAACATGTCTAACTTTTAAAAAAACTTATAAAACCTAAAAGAGTTGTACATCTTCGCTATTTACACGGTAAGTTTTGTTATCTTACATTTAAACGGTCCGTTTAAACTTACCGTGTATTTTTATATAGGCTGTTCAGGTCAAATTTTTCTATGCGCCGCTCGACCTTCTAGCCGTATGCAACGTTTTCTACATTTCTATACGGTTTCAACGAGGGGTCGCGCAACTCCTAACTCCAACCCATTCTCTAGTTATTTTTATGATAGATAGTATAGCCCATTTTTGTTGCGTTTTCCGGCCAATTTGGCAACAAAACACGGCACAAAGACGGGGGTCATGTATAGGTTTTTTTCACAATTTCTATCACAATTTCTATAACAAGTCATTAAGATGAGTTTTAAATTCCCTTGGTAGATGTTTAGAACCTACCGGTGGTCTATACATAGTACCGACTAAAAAACTCTTTGCGTTTTTTTGGAAAATTTCCACCCATAAACTTTCTAGCTCATTATGTTCCAAATTTGTCCGATGTTTCCACTTAACTCGATCCGATATATACATGGCTACACCGCCGCATTTGCCTTTTTTTCTGGCTCGGTATATAAAACTATAGCCCGGTATGTGATAAAGGTCCGGGTTGTCATTATATGAATCTTTTGTAATATGAATTTCAGATAAAGTTAGAATATCAATATCTTTAAAATCATGCAACAAAATTCCAATTTGATCGATATTATTTAATAATCCACGCACATTGAGATGGAATATTTTTATACCTCGTTTGGATAGGAGATTTTTCAGTTCAGGTAAAAAAGGTCCTGGCTGTGTTTCAGTGTCGCCGGACAACAAAATAAGTATGAATAAGTGTTTACCAGCTTTTGTGGATATTTTCTTTCGTGTGATCCATAAACTAGACGATGCATAATTGTCCTTCTTTTCCAGGAAATCTTCGGTAGGGAATATTCCATTACCTTCTTTTACGAGCTTTCTCTTCGCAATATAACATAATAAAATCAACACAAAAAAAGCAAATCGAAACACGTCCGACCTCGCCGCCATTATTATCTAAATTTTTTTTAAAAATAAAAGCAGACAGCTGAATTCATTGACTGAATTCATTAAACTTTGACAAACACTCCTAAAGCTTATAAAATATTTGACAGAGTATAAATATGCAGACCATACAAAAATGGAACAACTGCACCTTTAAGCACTTAAATAAAAAAAGAACACATAATATTAGGCTACCATAAGTGCTAAATGTTTTAATAGAACAATATATACCACATGTCACAAGTTGACAAAATAATGATCCTCAAAGGAAGAAGTTTTTGCCCATACACCATCTGGGCTTGTTATGCTTTTTATATTTGGACGGCCTGAACAAGTTTTTGTTCTTGTTGTTGTTGTTAATGGCGGAAATCTTCAACCCCCCGGGCTTCTTGTTTCAAGTTAAAATGACCCGCGCTAAAAGATCGATGCTTTCCAAAGAAGACTTCTACGAAAGTTTGTCCTGAACATCAGATGGCCAACGACTGCGACGAACGAAACGGTGTACAACAACACAAGAGCGAAGAAATGGAGTGATGAAATACACAAAAGACGGTTAAGATGGTTCAGCAAGATCCAGCAAATGAACATTAATGCTCCCGCACGAAAAGCAATGCGGTACGCAGAGATGCCTCCTAAAAGGCAAAAGGCCGACCCCCAACGACATTGTCAACTAATGTCAAACAGGACATAGCCATGTTATATATAGATTGGCAAAACGCACGCGAAGTTGCGACGCATCACCCAAAAGACTGGGAACGAATGATAAAGAACTTATTATAATCTTTTTTTACGGTATCGATAATATAGATTTATTTACGAAATATCGAAAGAAATGAAATGAAAAGCCCTTGCAGGCTAAAAGATTTCAGATTCTTGTTCGCGTGTAATTTTGTTTCCTATACCTTTTAAGATTGCCAGGAGCCTGTTTTTTACAGAACTTCTACAATGTTGTTCTGTCAATGAAAATAAATGGATATTATCCCATTGTTTTATATAGAACTGGCAAAATGTTTTATGTATAGTACGTGAGATACAGGATAGACAAACCAACGCGTTATTTTAGGGCAAAAGCGAGGGTCATTAGTAAGTAGCCCAAAGCGGTAAAAAAAACAATAATAAAAAATGGATTATCAATACCAACTATATTATGCTACAAATCTAAATTCGAATGTTTACACAGCTAAATAATACGCGCGAAGGTGGTCGTGAGCAAAGAGAACGGATCGATACACTTATAAGCAGGTGGTCGTAACATCTAACCAAGTAACAATGCACAAGCAATAAAAAGCATTTATTGACTACAGATGTTTTATTAACGATTAGAAAATAGAGTTTTCGTGAAAATGTCATTGTGGCGGGTTAGTTTATGCAGTTGTATGTATCAACATTGGGGTACAATCAATGTTCTTGAGAATGTGTTCTTCGAGGTTGGTGAAAAAGGTTGCAAGTTGGGAGTCAATACTGTCCAGTTAGGCAGCAGCAAAGTAATGTAGGTTATTCAAGTTTTCTGTGTGGCAAATGTCTGTGAAATAATCATTCGTAATACATTTTAATAGACTTCACGACATATCGTTGTGTTATTGGTGTTGAATAACGAGAAAGAACTGGAAGTTTTTTTATAATACAATGATATTCAATTTATACCGGTAGAAGTTATATGCGGATTTAACAGTAGTAGAATACTAACAATACATAAAGCGAGCAGCGATATATGCTTCATGTTTTTCTTCTCCGAACGATGAATGAAATACAATACGAATGAAGTAATTCTGCTTGTTTAGCATCGTGTTAAACTTTGCAAGGTGAATAAATAATTATGTCATGGTGCTACTTTTTTATCGTAAAATTAGGGTACTTCTTCCCAAATGTGATCTCCCCAAAAGTGCACATGTGCACTAAAATACGAAGAAAATTGTTCGGTTGATGGTACTAATTTAATATTGTATTATGGAAATGAAACCGTAAACATGAAATCATTTTATTGTTTATCACATCTTGTGGTATGCACATTCCTTTTAGCCATCATATTAATCACCATATCCAGTTAAGCATGCAGTTCCTCGCTGTTTTCAACAGACAATGCCACCTAAGGTACATTTACAATTTTTACAACATTGCACTGTATCACAAAATACAAAAAGCTGTAAAGAAATAAACATAAAATGTTCAATAAATCAGAAAATCCATATATTTTCAAAATATTTACAATAACTAAACAAGAGACATTGTACGTGGAAGAATCACAAAAACATCTAAAAGTTGACAGAAAACATCACACATCAGTCTAGGTTTTCTTTAATATAACGTTTCGATTTCACAGAGAATATTTGTTGTTGAGGGGAGAGAATTATATATCCCAAACTAGTAGTTTATGTCTGCAATAGTGTTTGTACAGGGTTCATTCATTACTAATAACAATGCACTCGCGCCACACAGCAGCATAGGGTTTAAAAGAAATACCATATCACAAAATCAATTTCTAGTTGATTCATTCTGTTACATGGTATAACCTGCAACTCAACTCTACTTTTAATCCATAATTCATAACGACTGCCCTTAAAAAATTCATCAAAATTAATTTAGAAGGAAAGGAAAAAGTCGCAATAATACTGTCTCTTAGAGTTAAAAGTTTTATACACAAAAAATGGAAGCTTATAAAATGCAAGATATATTTGTATATTCAATAACTTATTAATGAAAAAATATTTTCTTCTAAAATTATATAAATAATAGCCGAATTCCCGTGGAAGAATCCATTGAATCTCTCATTCAAGCGATGTAAGGGATACCATACAAAAACATCAACACAGTAATTTGAAAACACATTTCAACCTCGACCCCGGGTTCTTTCTCTCTTTTATAACGGGATTGCATAAAGAGAAAAACAGCCCTGGGATCGAGGTTGCTCATAATCTGCATTATTGAATTTCCGCGCCCGAAGGCGTAGGAAATTCAATAATGCAGATTCTTTCGGAGTATTTTTTGAGAAAAAATTAAAACTACTTTATTTTCGGTCAAATTTGGCACAGTTAACAAATAAAGTATGCCGAAAATGATGGTGATACAAAAGTTTGATTTTTTGTCACCTAAATGTCATTTTAGGCCAAAATTTGTCCAAAAATTAAAACTACTTTATTTTCGACAAAATTTTGCACAGTTAACAAATAAGGTATGCTGAAAATGATGGTGATACAAAAGTTTGATTTTTTGTCACCTAAATGTCATTTTAGGCCAAAATTTGTCCAAAAATTAAAACCACTTTATTTTCAACAAAGATTGGCACAGTTAATAAAAAAAGTATGCTGAACATGATGGTCACATCAAAATTATGTTGTTTTTTTCAAATAAATGCCGTTTAAGACCATAAACGTTTCAATCGCAAGATTTTTAACCATGATGAATGATAGGCTGTATTTTTTGTTAGCAATTTCTTTCAAAATGTGAGTTTATTATGACACGTTTCGTTTTGTTTGCGTTTGTTGTAAGATATAATGTCACTTGTGTGCTTTATCTTCAGAGCTTCATGCACCAAAACTCTTCGAATGTTTGGCACGATAACACAACGAATTAGCAGGTTGTCATCAAATGTTTTGGTAGCGAGCGGAAATTCTTAGAGCCCCCATGGCTTCTTGTTTTCTCTTATTTCTGCATGCCTGGTTTTTTCTGGCAACTGATAATTTCTTTCTCTATTTTATAAATATAAAAGGGTTGGCCACTCGAACAAGAGTAATTCTGCCGCTCAAAATCGCCATTTTAAATCCGTGAATACATCGGTAGACAAAAAATTGCATTTTTTGTTACCCGACCGCCACAGCCACGACGAACACTTACGAAACCAATAACATATTTCTACTGAATGTGTAAATATCATATTTTCACAGCATCACAACACAAGGATGAAACTAAAAAATGTAATTATTTTAAATAAAAGTGTGAAAGTGATTTTCCAACTAGAAAATATTTTGTAGAAAAAAATAATTTTTGAAATACAGTGTTAAAAGGACAAGTGTAAAACTTGATGTAACATATGAATTTACATTATTCATTGTTCTTCTTTATTTAAAAATGTGTTTAACCACCTTGCTGCCAAAGATTCTCAGGTTAACCATGTGAACAACCTAAGAAGCTCTGGGGAGAAGTTAAGCACTCCCCCCTCTACAATCGTAATTATTTTCAAAATCACACCTATACGGGCGTATTTAATGTGATCATATTACTTACAAGAGAATAACAAGAGTGATGTTTTAGTGCCCTTGTTAATATAATAACACTGAACCTCAAGAGAGAGAGAAAGAGAGAGAGAAAAAGCCCTTAAATTTTGTTTTTCTTAAAAAAAAATAATAAAAAAAAATAACACTAAAAAGACATACAAAGCTTGTAATGTTCTTAACTTATTCGAAGTTTCTACAATCTCTTCATCAGAGCATCTTTCTCGCTTTTTAATATGCTGGCGCAAAAGAAGCTAGTTGCATGTCAGAAAGCGAAAAAGAAGCCCCGAGAACAAGATTAATATTTCTGACCAATGAAAGCTTTTGTTTATTCTATATGGCTTGCTCTAATGAAAGAGTAAAACCCTAATGAAGAAAACATGATTTTTTACCAACCTTGCCCCTAGAGGTTCTTAACATTGTGACGGAATCAAAGTTGGTAAATAATCATGATTGAATTTCCGCGCCCGAAGGCGTAGGAAATTCTTTAAAACTGTCGTTTTTTTCTTTCGGAGCATTTTTTGAGAAAAAATCGACCCTGGGATTTCACGTTGCTCTGAGAGAAGGATAGTATTGGTATAACTGACTTACTAACTAACCCTGTCCCGAATGGTCAATTGCAACGTCACAGATTTAAACTTCGTACCCAAGCTCCCTAAGTACTGGGAAGTCATCTAAATGACGTTTCAGGCCAAAATTCGTATTTGTTTTCGACAAAATTTGGCACAGTTAACAAAAAAAGTATGCTGAACATAATGGTAACATCATAATTTTGATATTTTTCACCTTAAATGTCATTTTAGGCCAAAATTGGTCCAAAAATTAAAACTACTTTATTTTTGACAAAAATTGGCAAAGTCAACAAAAAAAGTATGCTGAACATAATGGTGACACAAAAGTTTAATTTTTTTGTCACCTAAATGTCATTTCAGGCCAAAAATTGTAAAAAAATTAAAACTACTTTATTTTCGACAAAAATTGGCAGTTAATAAAAAAAATATGCTGAACATGATGGTCACATCAAAATTTTGATTTTTTGTCAACTAAATGCCGTTTAAGGCCATAAAAATTTCATTCTTTTTTTGTTGACTTTCAACCATGAATGATAGGCTGTATTTTTTGTTAGCAATTTCTTTTAAAATGTGAGTTTATTATGACACGCTTCGTTTTGTTTGCGTTTGTTGTAAGATATGTCACTGGTGTGCTTTATCTTCAGAGCTTTATGCACCAAACCTCTTCGAATGTTTGGCACGATAACACAACGAATTAGCAGGTTTGTCATCAGATATTTTGGTAGCAAGTGGAAATTCTTAGAGCCCCCAGGGCTTCTTGTTCTATGTTTATAAGCGCTGAAACAAAAAAATCTAACAATCTATGTATGTGCAACAAAAAAATAATAAAAAAAATTATGAAATAATAATGGAAAATGTCCAAAAAAATCAAAGGCGTGTAACAACCGTACGTAAAAAGCGGTATACGCTAAAACTATATACTTGCTTTGGCATTCCAGAAGTACATCAGGAAAAAAAAGGATACTAAACATTAAAAAAAAATCCAACTTTTTTGTTAAACCATACAAAATCAGCTATTCAGTCTGTTGCATAGGGCAAACCTTCCAAAGTTATACTCAAAATATAAGAAAGTAATAGTTAAAAACACATGAAAAAGAGAAATAAAAAACTTGAATCATTTGGTATATTGTATATCTACCGAAATATTTCAATCCAAAATACTGAAAGAACAGTTTTCGCATAAAATCAAAGAAGATAACAATGCAGCGTTTTCGAATTTAAGAATCGAATATATTTCAAACAAACGTAACGTAACAGATGTAAACAGTGATTTAAGTTTAGGTTTTAGGCTTAGGTTTTTTATGACGACATCAACACTGAATCAAACAGTCTGTAGTATTAAAAACAGTAAGCACGGAAAAATTACTTTTTACAGTTTATGTAAATTCTTCTCTAGGATATACACGTTGTTTTTATAAGAATGGTTTGTTTTAGTTTCAGCCTCTATGTTCTTAACCTTTTGACAAATGCTATCCTCATTACTCTCAATATGTTCTTAACATGACTATGCCCTGAAAACATATAATGCCTTAATAAAATAAAGCATGCTATAAGTTACTATAGTTAGTGTAGGGAGGGAATATACCCAGGATTTTCCAAAAACCACGGTCAAACTCTCATAAAAAATATCATACAGAATTTTGCTTGTGACGCCACAATTTTTTGTCAAGCCTCATTACACAAAAATCTATTGCTATGCATGATAAATCCCCATCATGCGGTGCTTAGTCGTGCATCACAAGGTAAAGTCCCCAACGCATGCGCAAGTGGAGTAGGGGAAATTCCCAACATGCTCAGCAAAAAAAATTGAGCAAATACCAGAGCAACATTTTTTAATAAACTCTGTATATAATAAAGATGAGTTGGTTTAGGAATGCCATCAGTAAACTATATAGCACCGTGTCGGCACCAGTGGCAGCAACCCGCGACGCCATTGCCGATCGACTACAGAGTGTGCGGGATACCGTTGCGTTCTATTACAACAGAGCGAAGGAGCAAATTTCGGGAAGTACTACGCTTCACGATGAGATTGAACAGGAGGCAAGGGAGGATATTAAATATCAAGGCCCCGAGGTCGATATCCAGATGTTGGAGGATGGAAATAGGATCAATACATGGCGGTTCAACAAGCATTTGAATCCATCCCTGAAGGACGCGATTGTGCAAAAAATTACGTCACATATAGAAATGCGCTTTAAGGTTGTGTATAGTTTGGTTGTGATATTTACAAGGGAGGAGGTGGCGTGAAACTAAGGGCTCTAGGTTGCTGTCAAGTATGGCGTAAATCGAAGCGTTCGTAGAAGAATGCGAGACGAAGCGTCTCGATCTGGAGGATCACGAGTTCTGGACCAGGACTTATTTACCCTCCACTAGAACCACTGAGACCCCAGGAGCATATGAGGGAAAAATTGTCTTTGATCACGTACAGATCAAGGTGATAAGTACGCGTGAACCTCTTTTGGGATGCGGCCCTCTCCCGGGTTGGTTGCGAAAAAAAGGTGCATCTACGCCATGGATGGTGAAGATACCAGAACGGACAACTGCTTCTGGAGATGCTTAGCTATATGAGATAGGGTTAACGTAAAATGAGGAACAGAGTTTCTAACAAGGCGAGCTCTCACCTTAGCTCGAGAGTACTACGGGAACCCTAAGCTTAACCGTAAGGACGTCAGGCCTACGAGGCTGGTGGATTTGGAGGGGGTAGCCAAGCAATTCAAGGTCAACATTAGGGTCTTTGAACCCAAGACAAACTCCGATAAAGCACCATGGCGACTCGTCTATGGTCAAAAGCAACACAAAAAAGGTTTAGATGGCATCAATCTTGGTATGCTGGACGGGCACTGTTTTTACATCATGGATTTAGATGTGCTAACCCAACACTGGCAATGCTAGATATGCGGCCAAGCTTTTAACGAGGTTTGGAATCTCACGCGGCATAAAAAGAACGAATGCGAGGGTGTCAAGACGACGATTATCTGCAAAGGGGGGAAGGTCAAACGTATGCTGAGCAGGGCCGGGAAGGCCTTTCACGATGAGGGGTATAGCTATGATGCATCAGAATGTATAGAATACATGTCAAAACAAACCGGAACGCATATTCATCATGCCCTATGTGGTCATGGTGGTGAACGTGTTATCCGTGATGGTAAGAAAGAGTGGAAAGTGGATGGCTATGAGCCTGTCACAAAAACTGTTTACGAGTACAATGGTTGTAAGTGGCACGGATGTGCCTGTCTGTCCGAGAGAACCAAAGCGGACAAGACTCATTACACAACAACCCAGTCTAAGGAAAGGATAATACGGGAACAGGGCTATAACCTCGTCATAGCTTGGAAATGTGAGAAACCACCCAAAATCAAGAGGTCAGTAGTCCAGGCGTGTCGATGCGCTACGTATTGAACAAGTCTCTGCGGCTGAACCCAAAGTTAGAGCTATATGCTCCAGGAGCCCATGCAGGCATAGGTGTAAGGTCTCTTGTTATAGCAAGACTTGTAAGGCCTGCAAGGAGGTACGGAAAACATGTGAAAACTGTACGAGGAATGAGGCCTACGACCTTTTGCGGACGGGGATAGTGGGTGGTCCCGCGATCGTATTCTGTAGATACCACGAACTAGACGTGACGGATATCAGATCTCACGAGTACAGCGAACCCCACAAGTGTAGGACTATTCTAGGGTATGATGCAAATATGCTCTACCCGAGTACCTTGATGCAAGACTTCCCCTGTGGGAAAGAACAGTTTATCAAGGTGGCCACACCGACATCAGCACTTAACTTAGAGCTACTGACGAGAAGTATGGTGGATGGGTCGTTGTTTGGGTTTACCCAGGTTGATATCGAGGTAACTGAGGGTCTGCGTGACAAATTCGGCGAAATGGCTTCCCTGTTTGTCGTCAAGGAGATACCTGATGATCAAATCCCCGAGCACATGCACGAATACTTAAAAACTACGGGCCGCAAGCGTGTTCCGGGTACACGTAAGCTTTTGGGGTTGATGAGAGCTGCAAAAATCCTACTGTATACCCCTGTACTAAAATGGTACCTTGACCATGGGCTGAAAGTGACTGCCTTTTACCATTTTCTTAAGTATGCTAGAGGTAGGCCCTTTGAATGGTTCCCGGAAGAGATTGCTGATGCACGATGACAGGCGGATAAAGACCCCGACGAGCGTATTGCGGGGGATACGGCAACGTTGAAAGGCAACTCGTTCTACGGAAGATGATTGAAGATTTGGCAAGGCCCGCAAATACTACGTTTACGAGGGATGAAAAGGAGGTTGATGCAGCCCTGCGAAGCCCGTACCTCAAGGATCTTGAAGAGATTGGGGATGCTTACGAGCTGAGAAGGGGCAAACACAAGTGTACTATCGATAGAGCCTACCAGTGTGGTATTGCAGTGTACCAACTAGCCAAGCTTCGCATGCTCGAATTTTACTACGATTTTCTGGACAAGTACGTGGATCGTCGAGACTTTGAGTATATTTACATGGACACTGACAGTGCATATTTTGCCATCTCTGGAGAAGAGTTGAGGGATGTCGTTCGTCCCGAACTGCTTGACGAGTATGATAAGGGTGTAAAAAACTGGCTCGTCACTGATGAGTACTCGAGTCGTACAGGAGGGTTATTAAAAGCGAAATTTATTGAGTTTCGGATGGTTGCCCTGACAATCAAGTGTTATTTCATCGAGGGTAAAAAAGGTACGAAATTTTCATGTAAAAGCATGTCAAAGAGGCAAAATGCTGTGACCTGTAGTAGATACCTGAGTGCGCTGAGGGTGGTTTAGACATGGCCAAAAACGTAGGTTTTCGGGTACATGAGCAGGGTATGATTACGTATGAACAAAACAAGCTTGCGCTCTCTGAGTTTTACGATAAGAGAGTTGTACATGACGATGGTGTACATACCACCCTCCTTGCGATTTAAGCTAATAAAATGGAGGTGTGTCTGTATATCGCTATAATCCTACCGTATGCAAAGATCGCGTTTTGTTTTTTTCGATATAGACGTACAATAAAGAGAATGTTCGATATTGCAAGAGTGTTCGACAATGCCTCTACAGAATATGAAAATATTAAAAAGTCTATCGATAACCGTCAGGCTTTGAAAGAGGCCCTACGTAAAGGTAAGGGTTACCTACTACCCAGAAAATGCACCGAGAGGTTTGTTGACAAGACCCCTGACGAAGCAATCGACAAGGTCCATACCGAGTACGTACAACGTGAGTTTCAAGAGAAGGCGTAGAAAACGGCTAGGGCACTGTCTACTCACGTGGTCAATCTGTATGCCAGCATGATTGGGAACTTTGTGGATATCGACAGTGTAGAGGAATTACGTCGAGATATCGAAGAGGACCCTATGATCCGAGACTCTGTGACAGATCTAGGGATCCTGGCATCATTGGCAGATGTCTTGCGCCGCTCCTGGTCCTGTCTCACACGGCGAGATATATGAGCAAGAAACAGGATGAGGCGGAGGAGACTAAAGATAACAAAGATGAGCAGCGCGTGTAGTATTATCATCAATCAACAGCAACCCGAGACCATGGAAAAAATTGTTGAAGTACACAAAAAGCACCCGGGAAGTGTTGCCCAGGGGCACAGGTTAGCGGCGCTGATGAGGGAGAGAAAGCTTGGAATAGCACCACCAAAGAAAGAACCCATGACGGTTAGAGAGTTCTTGAGATACTTCGAGAGAGATTTAAACACCCCGAAGCTATAATCAAAGGGATAAAAGAGACAATGGAGATCCTTGAGGACTAAGGCCTTACTATCCATCTTGATGTAAAAAAAAGTAATTTGTTATAAGTCGTCTTTATGACAAACAAATGAGTGAACAGGAAGGGAAACAAGAGGAGAGAGTCATAACCAAGAAGAATGAGGGTCGTGTCGCTGCAGGCAAGAGACTTGCGGAATGGAACAGGAATAACAAGGCCAACTTACAGAAGAACGTGGGCAAAGGTTCTTCACCAGATGATCAAGAACCTGTCGCAACCCCTAACAAGTCAATGGATGTCTACATGTATGGTGTGGGGACTTTAGCCATATTGGCTATAGGGGTATGCGTTTGGTATGTGTTTAGTAGAGGCAAAAATGAATCTAACAAGCCGGCGGCTAATCCGGAGCCTCAGCAGGGCAAAGCCCAGCCAAATATCGATATTTTCATAATGTGGTAATAATAAATGAGTGCAAGTAACGTAACACCGAAAGAGAAGGAGACTCTGGACACGTTGTACGAAACCGTCGTGGGCCTTGGTTTTACCTTTGCCTATGCCATGGCAGGTAAGAAATTCCTGGGCATAACAAGGCCATCTACCAAAATGGGTACCAATGATGTCCTTAAGATGGTGGCGTACTTCGCAGCAGACCGGGCGAGTCGTGAAATGGCAGTCAAGAAAGGATTGCTCCCCGCAAGCATAGTACCCAAACCAAAATAAGTGTGCAGTAAAAACTCGTATTTGTCCTAAGGACAAAAACGAGTCAATATGGAAGGGAAATGTAAGTGTTCAAACTGCAAACACTTTTATCTATGGACAATTTTAGGATGAAACGTAGTGGTCAAACGACAAAGGCATGCATATGTTGTTTGGATAGAAATTACAACAGCGTGCCAAAAACAAGTGCCCTCATTCAAGGCGAAGATCAACATGTGAAGACTGTGGAGGGAGTCATATCTGCAGAGAGCATGGTAGGATAAGATGACAATGTAAAGACTGTGGGGGGGAGTCAAATCTGCAGAGATAAGATCAAGGTGTAAAGACTGCAGGGGTGGAAGCATCTGCGATCATCAAAGGATAAGATCTAAGTGCAAAGACTGCGGGGGGGGGGGGGATCTTCTGCGACCATACATCTCGCCCATAATGAACGCAGCCAAACCTATAATGCCCTGCAGGGAATAATTATGGTAAGGGGTGGCACATTGATCACACAATACCAATTAAATATAGGTAAAATGGCAATGCTCCATCGCTTGCCGAGGTTGCTGGTAGGCTGCACTACACCAATACGCAACCTATGTGGGCGAGTGAAAATATGTCGAAAGGCAATCGATACATTACGGAATAGAGTGTCGGGTATTATTTCTATTTGCACCAAGGGCAAATAGAAATATGCAAGAAACCAAGTGCCAGAGATGTAAACGCTAACCCTAGACAATTTCAAGATCAAGGGCAATGGTGAAACTACAAAGACATGCATATGGTGCCTAACCGGAAAGAAATTGTCAAGGGGGCAGCACGTATGCACCAGTTTCCACCCTCTATATGAGCTCATGACTATCTGTAGAGGTTATATTGAAGTCCAGTTTTCTAATGGTTATACCTGCGAAGATTATGAATTTGTGCATGTGCACCACACCGTTTAAGTATGTGGTAAAAACTGGCAAGTCCGCGACGCTTGCCAAGGTTGCTAGGGCAATGCACAATGCGAGCAAATGGATAGTAAATGGATAAAGCATTCATAAAATGCAAGCACGTTCTTACCCCAGACAAGTTTAAAATCAGGGGCAATGGCCGAACCAAGAGCTGTATAGATTGCCTGGCTAAAGCGAAGACGAGGTGGCGTCTCAAATGCAAGGACCATGTTATCGAACACGAGGTAGACCCCCGTGCTATTGACAGGGAAGTTAGAGAGTTTCAACAGGATGAGAATTACCTACTTCTTTACACCCTGTTGAGATACGACATCATGTCCCAGTACGCCGAACTCATCGGTTCCCCAGCAGCGGGGGAACCAAAAAAGGCACTGCTCGTCAAGAGATATTGCAATGCGTTGCGGTGTCTGCAAGGAAAATTAAGATATAATCCGCTACCTCTCGAATATCAGACTCATAATACCAAGCTATGCCCTGCCTGCCGCGGTCTTTGGTGAAAGATCATGGTGGTGTATTGATCTGTTCAGGCTGCGCTGCCATATACCCTAAGATTTATGATAGAAAGTGGTCGAACTATTGAATAAAATGTTGGATGTCGTAAGAGATCCGTGCACGACTATCTTCACAGGTCCGACGTATTGCGGCAAGGCACAGCTTGCCTTGAAACTCCTCGAAAATGAGTATAAGAAGCATTATCACAATATTATCATCCTGTGCCCTACCCTACGGAGAAATACGACCTATTTAGAAAGGGCATCGCTCTGGAAAACCTTACGTGTTCCTAATAGACTCCGGGAATGAGCTGTTTGAATGGATCCAAAAACTCTCCTCATTGTTGGCAAGCGAAAAATTTTTTTTTATAGTCGACGATATGATAGCTGATAAAAGCCTCGATAAGCGTCGACAAAACCTACTTGAATTGGCTTTTTCGGGTAGGCATCGCAAACACAGCTTGTGGCTACTGTGGCTTCTGCGAACTTTTAATAAGCACTTAGTGGCCCAAATAATCGTTCAGTTAAAATGAGCGCCCAGAGCAATATAGTTCGAAAATTAAATAATTAAATTCTTGTTAAATCGAATACATGGAAAACACAAAAGGAAGCAATTATGCAGAGAAAACCTCATTTTCGACCCCAGAGCTCTTTGGGATATACGGGGACGAGAATGGGAAAACCTAGGAATTTTCTTTGTAGTTTTTTCTATAAAGATTTTTGTGCAAAAGCCGTTCGCACATGCACGGGGAACAGAAGTGCTCTGCACCTCGACTCCCATTTGTAAAAGGAAACCCTGGAGATCAACCTATAAAAAAGTTGAAAAAAGAGTCTCTGGGACGAGATTGCCTGGAGACTTGCAAATTGCTCTAAATTTTTGTTCTTCATTGCACCGTCGAGCATAAATTTTCGCTTGCGCGAACATAGAGTCCTGTTCCCGCCCCACAACCCTTTATATATTAATGTGACATTTGCCGACCGGGAGAGTGAAGCAGGAGACACTGCTGCTTCTAGCAGGCCTGTGTTACAAAATGCTCAACACTTGCCTCGTTTTATAAAGTACGGTCTTGTTTTGATGTACGGCAAAATGGATATGGAAATAGGTGTATAAACCAACCTGCCAGAATTCAAACCTGGGATCCTTAGGAATAGTGCAACATATATTATTTTTATGTTTCGTTTTCAAGAAAAAAACTACATTAATTTTGCTACTTAAAGTTTCATGCTTCTTAGCAATCTTCAGGCAAATGATACAAATTATACAAGTTGGTACTAACTAAAGTATAAACCTTTTAATTACGTAATAAAACGTAATGGAACAAATAAATACATTGTCCGTTACAGTTCATTTCAACCATTTCAAAGTAAATTTGTTACGATGGTGACATTTGTTTATAAGTTCTGTTCTTTTATTTAACAGTCCCCTCGCTTCAGCTCGTATAATTGCTATTTTTTCTGTTAGGCACAAGTCACATGTGCGCGCTCCTGTCCTATACGGCATTGCACGTTTTTCAATGCTCCATGATATTTCAAAGTCTGTTCCGTCGTCTTTTAATCTCCAAATTAATTTCGACAATTCGGTTTCGTTTCTGTATTTCTCGTGTCGAAATGACTTTTTGTGGTTGTTCTGTTTCGTGAGTATCGTCTGTCCCGGTAGCTGGTCTACCAGTTTATGTGTATGTCGTCTGCCGTAATATTAGAGTTGTATACATGATGGAGGGGAATAAAAATGGCGTCCGAAATAGTGTGATACGTGTCTCGTTCAGATACAACATTTGGCGCTGCGAGTTGGTCTTATCCTACGTCAAAAGAAATTACTTACGTTTTAATTTTACTGCTGGACACAAACAGTAGACGTTATTTACTACAAGAATGGCTCAATCTGTTGACATTTCTTGTCCCAAACCGTTTAACGTCCAAGGGGACAGTACAAGCCTGGAATCAGATGGAAAAAATGGCAGAACTCTTTCAACATCTACGTTATAGCTGCTGGTATTACTGATGACGTCCGGAAAAGGGCTCTAATCCTCCATTGTGCAGGGGATGATGTACAAGAAGTTTTTGATACATTACCAAATGTGGGAACTACATATGCTGATGCTGCTGCGGTATTAAAAATATTTTTCGAACCAAAACAAAACAAACACTTTGAACGACATGTGTTCCGGTGCTGTAAACAAAACGAAGGCGAGAATATTGATGCATATGTTACCCGCTTACGCATATTAGCCAAAACATGTGTCTTTCATAACACCGACGAAGAGCTAGTTGACCAGATTATTGAAAAGTGCAACTCAAACAAACTACGCAAACGAATTCTCAGGGAGCCAGATCTCACGCTAGAAAAGTTGCTTTCTCTTGCTAGAATCAGTGAAGTTACATCCCACCAAGCAAAGCAGTATGAAAGCAGTGCTCAAGCTGCCACATCTCTTACTCTAGACAGCAAATACAGTGACAGTGACGGAGAGGAAACCCAGAACAACAACTACATCAGCCGAACTACTCGAACGTTCAACAAGCCACTGAAATCAGGCATCAACCGAAAAAATCAGCAATGCTACCGGTGCGGCAGCTCTACTCATCTAGCCAACAAATGCGAGATAACACAAGGAAAGAAGTGTAATAAGTGCGGGAAAATTGGACATTTCAGTAAAGTTTGTTTGACCCAGTCAAAACAGGTGCGTTATGTCAAACCGGACACAAGCTCATCCGACAATGATGATTTTGTCTTCCAACTGTCGACACTAGAGAAAGACACAAATCCAACCATCACAACGATAAACATCAACGATGCTGAATGTGAAGTAATGATTGATAGCGGCAGTTCTGTTAACATCCTGGACAGCAGGATTATCAAACAAATGCACATCATCCCGGATATCCACCCATACTCAAAAAAGGTACTTGCTTATAATGGACAACCAATACCAATCACTGGCTACATATGGACAACAGTCAAAGCTAATACCATAACCAAACAGGTGAAGTGGCTTATCATGGAAAATCAACGCACCAACATCATGGGGTACCAAACTGCTATGGCAATCCAACTGCTTCACTTTGGACCACTCACAAACCATGTCAACAACATCCTGTCTGCAGAGGAACAACTACATACCCTCCTCAACAAATACTCTGACCGCTTCAAAGGACTTGGGCAACTCAAAGATGTCAAGAATAAAATTCAAGTAGACAATACTGTTGTACCAGTTGCCCAGAAACCACGACGGTTACCGATAATGCTACAGAAAGAAGTCGATCAGGAGATAAGCAAGCTGCTGAAATTAAAGGTGCTAGAGAAAGTAGATACACCACCTACTTGGGTAAATCCTCTCATTGTTGTCCCCCCAAAAAAAGGAATACAACTATGCATCGACATGCGAGTTGCAAACTCTGCAATCATCCGTGAACCTTACCAAATACCACGTTGGAAGAAGTTCTTCACGAATTTATTGGTTGTACCATATTCACCACCCTGGATTTAAATCAAGGATATCATCAAATAACTTTGGATGACGAATCACAAGATCTCACCGCATTCGCATCCAGCAAAGGGATTTTGAGGTACACCAGGTTGATATATGGCATCTCTCCAGCCGCAGAAATATACCAACGAGAAATTGAACATGTACTACAGGGATTGAAACGCGTCCGCAATATCTTCGATGATATAATCATTGGAGCAGAGTCAGAAAAGGAGCTGCTAAAACGGACCGAAGCCGCACTAAAACGACTTAGAAGACATAACATCACTGTCAACAAAGACAAATGCAAATTTAACCAGAAAGAGCTAACATACATGGGGCACACACTGTCGGATAAAGGATTATCGCCAGATAACCGCAAAATCGAAGCGGTGAACACACTGAAACCCCCTTCCAACATCAAGGAACTGTGTTCATTCCTGGGCATGATCAACTACTGTGCGAAGTTTCTACCAAACTTAGCAGACCTGACAGCACCACTACGTGTTCTCACCAAGAAAAACGTATCTTGGGAATGGACCAATGAACATCAAGAAAGATTTATAAAGCTAAAATCCATGCTGACATCAGCAGAAAGTCTAGCCTACTACAACCCAGGGTCGGAAACAGAGATCACCGTTGATGCATCACCCATCGGTCTAGGCGCAGTTATCTCACAGAAACAACCTTGTGGAACCTATCGACCTATCAGCTATGCAAGCAGATCGCTGTGTCCTGTCGAACAAAGATACAGTCAGATTGAACGTGATGCTCTAGCCATATTGTTTGCCATTGAACGATTCAAGATCTATCTATACGGCATCACGTTTATCGTCAACACCGATCACAAACCGTTGGTGGCACTGTTCGGGAAGAAATCTAACCCACCACCAAGGATAGAACGCTGGGTAATGAAACTGCTTCCGTATGATTTCATTGTTCAATTTCGACCCGGAGTCAACAACCCCGCAGATTACCTCTCTCGATCGAACCCCGTACAAACACTCAGAGAAGACAGCAAAATGGCAGACCGATACATACACATGGTTTGCAACACCAGTCTGCCAGTAGCGCTGTCCCTTACTACCATACAAGAAGCAACTCATCGTGACCCAGTCCTCGTGAAGCTGAAGGAGTGCCTACACAAAGGGCACTTTCCTGACAAAGGAGCAGTCACCACTTTCAAGCGTCAACGACTGCATTTGTCCGTCTCGAAAGAAATTGTCATGTGTGACAACAAAATTGTCGCGCCAGAGGAATTGAAGCACCGCGTGATCGACCTTGCACATAAGGGACACCAAGGAATAGTGCGCACTAAGCAACGTCTGCGCACAAAGGTCTGGTGGCCGGCAATGAACGCAGACGTTGAAAATTTCATACGTCATTGTCACCCTTGCCAAGTGGTTGGACCTGCGCAGACTCCATCACCAATGGAAACAACTCCGATCCCCAGGGGAGCATGGCTGATGTTAGGCTGCGACCTGTGTGGCCCGTTTCCGACAGGAGAGAATCTTCTCGTGTGTATCGACTACTTCAGTAGATTCCCGGAAGTAGAGATCCTGCATAAAATCACATCGACCACCATCGTCACAAAACTACGAAAACTTTTCAGCCGATACGGGCACCCGAAGAACTGGTGAGCGACAATGGACCTCAATTTGTCAGCAACACATTCAAAGAACTAATGAACGAATTCAACATCCACCACAGAAGAGTAACACCATACCACCCACAGGCCAAAGGCGAAGTAGAGCGTTTTAATCGTAACCTGAAAAAGGTCGTTCAGACGGCGATAGCAGAAGCTAAAGACTGGCGTGTTGTAATGCAAAACTTTTTGCTTAATTATCGCAACACGCCACACGCCACCACAGGAGTCACGCCAGCTGAACTGTTCAATAGGACACTCAGGGACAAACTGCCCAGTCCCAGTGAATGCGATGGAAAAACAAGTCGACCAGATATTCGTCGTCTAGATACTACAAAAAAGACGCAAGCCAAGATCTTAATGGACAAATCCAGACGTGCCAAACCGCACCAAATCAAGGTTGGCACACCAGCTTTGGCCACCAACAGCTGGAAACACAAAAATAAGTACACCAGTCGCTGGGACCCAAGACCTTTCGTCGTCACTGGGGTAAAAGGGAGTGCTATATTCTTAAAGCGAGATGGCAAGGATACACTAAGAAACTCTGGACAGGTTAAGACGTATCACACACCACGATTCACCATACAAAATCGTGCAAACCAAATGACGAGCCTTGAGGATAGTGACAGCGACTTCGAACTATAGCTACCATCAATCGACAATGATATACACAACGAAAATATTATAGATAACAGTTACGACGCTGATACTGACAGCAATGCAACGGTAGCATACGACGAATCCGATACAGAAAAGCACAACGACAGAGGAAGCAACGATAAGCCCGATGACGAGGCGAAGACTGACAACGAAATGAAAAAACGAACTCGAAACAAACCACGAAGACTTGATGATTTCGTGATGGACTAATAACGGTAACGGAACGCTGAAAGTCTATTAATGTTCACGGACGTTTATTTATGTTGACGAAACTTTATTTATGTTGAAAAGGGATGTTGTGTTTCGTGAGTATCGTCTGTCCCGGTAGCTGGTCTACCAGTTTATGTGTATGTCGTCTGCCGTAATATTAGAGTTGTATACATGATGGAGGGGAATAAAAATGGCGTCCGAAATAGTGTGATACGTGTCTCGTTCAGATACAACAGTGGTTGTTAAACCTTTCTTTAAATTCGCCTTCGCATAGGCCGTAGTAAAATTCCTCTTTGTCTACGTATTTGACTTCCGCTTTGTAGATGATGCATGTAGCTAAGCAGTCACCATTCAGTGGACACAGGGACTTATCCCGGCAATTGCAAGGTTGTTGTTTTTGCCTTTCTTCGGAAGTGAGAACTTTTTTATTATGTCCCTTTATGATTTTTCGGATGTTTGTGCTACATGAATAACTCAACTTGAGGGTGTTTTTATTGAAAATTTTGTAATATTTGTGATCTTTACTGAAGTTTTTTTAAC
Organism: Hydractinia symbiolongicarpus; assembly: GCF_029227915.1. Taxonomy (NCBI): domain Eukaryota; kingdom Metazoa; phylum Cnidaria; class Hydrozoa; order Anthoathecata; family Hydractiniidae; genus Hydractinia; species Hydractinia symbiolongicarpus. The sequence goes on along the minus strand of NC_079882.1, from coordinate 14,801,894 downwards.
AATCTTGAGAAATGATCGTCCAATGTCTGTTTTAACATTTTTACTGAACGGCGGGTTGAACCAAATTATCTTCCTTTGGCGATTAGGGCGTTGCTTGGGTTTATTCGCGTATGTCATTGTGCTTTCAAATCCGCTGGCGGAGAGTGAAGCTTCGTATAATGGCTTTGCGTATAATGGCTTTGCGAATATCCCGATACCTCCGAAAAATACATACTTAAAATGTTTAATGGACAAAGTAGAAAGCCTTATCAAACGAATCCGATGGAAGGCATATTTCTTCGATAAAAATAACGAAATGAAGACGAGCACGAACACGTATCTTTCGGTTTTAAATCATCTGCAACCCCACCTGTTAACCCGAACCTTGCAAGCTTCGAAAGCGACCTTTACGATCTCATCCGAAAAATCGAATTCCGCAATGTTGACAATCCGTTCTTAAACAAATTGAAAACAGACGTTAAGAACATCCAAAATTCGAAAAATGTATTTGCTTTCGCCGATAAAACTAATAACCTATACGAACTTCCGAAAAATGATTACACCAAACTCGTTACAGAAAACATCACAAAATCATATGAAAAATGTAGTACTTCTTTGAAAACAAACATCAATAAAGAGGCCAAAAAAATCGCAAAATCTCTAGATTTGGACGCCAAAATGCAATGCTACTCAGAGAAACAGGCATACATTACAATCAAAGACCACAAACCAAATTTCCCCAAAAATGTCAAGTGCAGATTAATTAATCCAGCCAGACATGGGAATCGTCAGTAAAAAATACTTGGAGACCATCATAGAAAAAGTTCAGAAAGCAACGCAGGTCAACCAATGGCGAAATACATCTACTGTAATTGAATGGTTCAAAAAAACACCAACTGATACAAAGTCAAAATTCATCAAATTCGACATTGTCGAATTTTACCTTTCTATCTCCGAAGAACTACTCGATAAAGCAATTAATTTTGCAAGAGCTGCTGTACCAATCGACAACAAAGTCGTCGATATAATAAGACACAGTCGGAAGTCCTTGTTATTTGATAAATCATCGACTTGGGTTAAAAAAGGAAACGTTCTTTTCGATGTAACAATGGGTTCATTCGATGGAGCGGAGATCTGTGAGTTAGTTGGACTATATATATTAAAAAAGATCAGCAAAATTATCGATATCAAACATGTCGGTCTATACAGAGACGATGGACTTGCAATTATCCAAAACGCCAATGGACCACGAATGAACAAAATTCGAAAGGACATCATCACCTTGTTTAAGGAAGACAAATTGTCAGTAACTATCGAAACGAACTTGATTGAAACAGACTTTTTGGATGTATCATTTAACGTCAACAGTAAAACCTACAAACCCTACAGGAAACCCAACAACGATCCGCTATATATTAACATTAATTCGAACCACCCGAATACTGTATTAAAAGTCATTCCGACGATGGTCAATGAAAGATTAATTGCGACATCCTGTAACAAAAAAGCATTTGATGACGCAAAGCCATTATACGAAGCTTCACTCTCCGCCAGCGGATTTGAAAGCACAATGACATACGCGAATAAACCCAAGCAACGCCCTAATCGCCAAAGGAAGATAATTTGGTTCAACCCGCCGTTCAGTAAAAATGTTAAAACAGACATTGGACGATCATTTCTCAAAATTGTTAGAAAAAACTTCAGTAAAGATCACAAATATTACAAAATTTTCAATAAAAACACCCTCAAGTTGAGTTATTCATGTAGCACAAACATCCGAAACATCATAAAGGGACATAATAAAAAAGTTCTCACTTCCGAAGAAAGGCAAAAACAACAACCTTGCAATTGCCGGGATAAGTCCCAGTGTCCACTGAATGGTGACTGCTTAGCTACATGCATCATCTACAAAGCGGAAGTCAAATACGTAGACAAAGAGGAATTTTACTACGGCCTATGCGAAGGCGAATTTAAAGAAAGGTTTAACAACCACAAAAAGTCATTTCGACACGAGAAATACAGAAACGAAACCGAATTGTCGAAATTAATTTGGAGATTAAAAGACGACGGAACAGACTTTAAAATATCATGGAGCATTGAAAAACGTGCAACATCAAGTATATATATATGTTATTTTGTGGGTGTTATATTTGGTTTCTTAGATTTTGTTCTACTATATATAGATTCAAAATCTTGGAAAAACATTATTTTTGATATGGAACTACAACAATTATGAAAGACAAAAAATATATATGCAACAAAAAATACATATATGCTACAAAAATAATATGCGCAACAAAAAAGCATGTGTTCAGAGCAAGCCCAAATATCAGTCTGGTCCTGTCTTTTGTGCATTTAGTTTTTTGCATTTAGTTTTTGTGAAGTTTATTTCCGGATGGCTGGTGATGAAGGAGAACTGAGAAAGATAATCAGAGAGAAAATTGAAAATAGCAACAGAACAAATAACACTCCACGTCATATATATCATAGAACTCAAGGACTTATTAATGATGCAGTACTCAGTTGCACTCATGGTTTCAGAAGTAGTTTTTCACCCAGCACTTTATCGGCAACAACAAGCTCCAGCTCACCATCTGCTACTACTGCTGTGTATTTACCTGAAACTTTTAAGAAAAAGCAAAAATTTTCACCAGGACACCCATACCGCCTTACAGCTGTTCATTCAAAAAAAAGAGTGATGTTACTAAGCTATTGAAATCTGTTGAAGTTTGGCTTCTTGATGTCCATGGATTTGAGGATTCAAATCCAGAGGAGGAAAGACCTTCCTTTGGGGTGAAGAAGTGTAGTAGAATATTCTGCCCCCCCCTAGATTATTCTGCCCCCCCCCCGTAGTTGTGACTAATTACTTTTAGTAGCAGCTATTTGTCCGGCAAGGCAGTTCGGCAAGGAAGCGAAGGAAGGTTAGTTGAATGTCAAAAATAATCTCTGACTTTGGTTTTTTATAATACGAATTAATCAAATTGGTATAAAAAAGGAGTCAAAGATGTATTCAAAGTTAAAAATAGCCAAATTCATACTCTCTTAGGAAACGAAAATGTTGACTGGCAGTTAATGGCAAAGTTTTGGTTGTGGTCAGCTAGCTGCACAAGCTGTATCTAGCTACCCTTGGTGTCTGTTTTTTATCAGAGATGTCTAAATATTGCCATGACCAGAAATTACTTTGCAGAAAAGCTATCATCGTCACGAACTACCGTAAGAAATGTTTTTAAATGAGATTGTTATGCCTTTTTGGGCTGTAGCAATTGCATGCTAGGATGCAAACGCTAGATGAAACTATAGGTCTCATTTAGTCTCTTTCTTTGCATAAAGGTATTGTTACCTTTACATGAAATCAAGCAGAAGGTATCAATGTACACTAGATAATAGTTTTAAAGCCTCACAAATGTTTCTATAGAAAGAAATGGGCCAAAAAAGATCTTTCTCCAGTGAGTACATCTTTATCTTAAAGTAGTATAAGTTCGCCAAAACTTAGCAAAAACGCCTTACACGTATGCTACAAGTGCTGGCTTATTTACTAAAGATTATATTTATTTCGGTTATGCGTCTTTAATCACCTTCCGTCCACCGTCCTAAAGACCTGTAATTTGCCAGGTTACATTATATACATATAATTAATATTAATGTAAATCAATTTTAAGGGACAGCAAAATTATTTTAAAAAGCAAAAAACAATACTTTACAGCCAAAATTTAATTGCAAATTTTAAACCCTTTTATGTTGGAGTATATACTTTGTAGTCGGTGCAATTTGAGGCAGCTATTTGAGGCAGAATATTAATTTTGAGGCTAACAAACTTATACCACTTGACGTTAAACATTCAAAGAAGTCTATAAGAAACGCGTAACTTTAAGAATGTGCTAAAATGTTATTTGCATTCAAGACTTTATGATGAATATAATTGCAGGTAGTTAATGCTTTTTTACTTTGTTGAAGCACAATTAGCAATTATATATATACTAGTTGGTGTTCCGTGGAAAAATCCACGGGTTTGCTTGTCCCTTTTATAACGCATTGCCGGATAAAATAAAGATGCGTTAAATCCTCTTGAAACTTTCGAGACGGCTATCAGACAATCTTTGTGTGAATTATTCAGTCGCAAGTTTACGCTCATCTCACCAAGTGATTTTTTTTACGTGAAAAGAGAAAGAAATAAGCTAGTTTGCTTAGAAACAGGACCTGGCAACTCTTTGGGTTTCCAAAATTTAATAAGATTATGGGGACAAGGAAAACTATATTGTGTGTTAAAAGGTCAATATAGAGACCTTGTAATTGGAGACAACAATGACACAAAAGAAAAAGAAATTGTTAAGATAGAGGAGGAGGAAGGTGATAAAAAGAACGATGACTTGCAAAAACCTTGCTGCTCCCGTACAGGTACATATAAAAAATATATTTATATATATTTATATATTTAAATTTAAAATATAACATTTTTAGAAAATTATTATCTCTCCAGTAAACGGCTATACAGTCCTTGACTACAGGTCTGACATTGGTCTTTTTGAACGTAAACACAACATGGTGCTGTTAGTAGGATGTGACATAAACAAACATATGGAATTTCACTCCAACTTAGGATTTTACTTCAATTCTGACAAAGTGAAAGTAGTGAAACTTCCATGCAAAAGCCATTTTTTAGTTATTATTTTATTTTAATTTCTAGAACTGCCCTCAGCAACATCTGAAGCTACATCAAGTTTGGTTTCTGATGCAGAACAACTAGTGAATGAATTGCTGAAAGCTGATGATAGAAAGAAAATTGTACCAAAGTTTGAATCTCTGGATGAAGTTGTTGATTATTTTGATAAAAAAATGACAGGAGATAAGGAATGGTTACGTTTAAAAGCAGAAAATGCATTGGAAGAGGCATTGTGTTATTACAAGTCTGGCAACTTTGATGCTGCATCTAAAATTGTAATAACATACAAAGGCCAACCAGCTGTGGACACTGGTGGTATTTTACGCCAGTTCTATACTGACTCAAGTCGTTACTGGAATGGAAGATATTCCACCATTATTTGAAGGAAATGACAGAAGAAAACTTCCAATTTACAGTGCTGCTGCAGTGCTATCAGGGCTGTATGAAATTGTGGGCAAGATCATGGCTCATGCTCTGTGCTTGTTTGGATCAGGTTTTGGATATAGTTTACCGGCTGTGTACAAATTTATTGTTACTGGAGATATATCAGAGGTGACAAACAGTATCTCACCAGAGGATGTGTTTAATCTTTACATTAAAGACTACATTAAGAAAGTATGTTTCTTGATTATTTCTGTAAATTCAGCAGGAAGGTTACTATTTCGCAAAAATTTCTTCCTGTAGGTTCCACTTTATTTATATTTTGTTTGTAGTAGTATCAAGTAATGTGTAATTTTATGGATTTTTTATTTTTTAGATATCTGCTTGTAAGGATGATGAAGAGCTGAAACAGATATACCATGAAGATAATTTTCAACAGCTTTTGTCTGATTCGGGCTGCACAAAGCTACTAAAGGTATAGTATGCTTTACATATCCGCACAAATTTATCCCGTCTACACCCTGCCAATACTTCTAGTTTTATTTATGTAAGAAATGGTGCTTTCTCATTTATACCTAGTGTCTATGCATTATTTTTATAGATGGAAAACCGCGCTGCAGTCATGCAGGACGAAATTTTTAATGAAGTAGTTGGGAAAGTCACCTAAATTTTGATAAAATAAAAGCAAAATTGGACTTTTGCACTAAAGAATACTCGGAAACTTCAAAGTCATGGTTATTATGTTATCTTAAGGATGCCGATGCTGAAAAATTAGAGAACTTTCTGCTTTATAGTACTAATAGTATGATTCTACCTATGTCTACAATTAAGGTGAAGTTTGGTAAATGTAATCAAATAAGCTTCTTCATGTCTTTTGGAATTGGTAATACCAGAAAATTTTAGTGATAAAAAGCAACTTTATTTGTATATGGATACCGTTTTAAAGGACATTCGCACTGCCAAAGCATTTTCCACAGTTTGAGAGGACAATTTTTTTGTTTATAACCTTTTGTTCATTTTTAAGATGTATATATATGAGATTTTTTTAAACTGTATATTTTGTTGAGTCATATTCTTTAACATGTGCCTCATGTTTTGTTCAATCATTCTTGGCAGAATTGATATTAGTCAGTAGGGTTTTGTTAATTAAGTTTTAAAATTTTCGTTTCTTTTTTCTTATTCAACCTACACCTTTTTGTCCCAGCTGTTTCTTCAACGATATTTTAAAGCCCAATTTATGTTTACTTTGTATAACAGAAAAGACATCTTCACAAAAAAAATGTTTTCAAATTTTTGCGAAACCTATTTTTACGGATTTGGCCCAATCTAATTTTTTACTGACAAAAGTTTCAAAGAATTCGCAGATTTCATTTTATATTTTTTTTTAAAACGAACATAACTTTAATGATATTAAATTTGAAGCTAAACGATAATATAAACAATATACGACAAATTCACGTTGACGTTTCTTTGGTTTAAGGGTAGTCTAGGGTGGCACACCTTTTTAAGCAATTCGGTTTCTGGCGTTCAGGTAGAAATTGCTTTTTGAAAAAAAAAAAAAATTTAACACTGCCAAGTCCCTGGTTTAGTATCAACTGAAAATAATGCCAAAGCTTCCAGGTAAATGTCTATCCCATAACATGTTGAATCCCGCAAAGGGTCAATCGAGTTCAATGTTTGAAATATTTACATCGATTACATGTTTGTAAAAAATTTACATCGTCAACTTCTACTGTCGATAAGCCATCATCATTCGGAGTTGGACCAGCCCAGTCCATACCATACCATTCAAGGTCCTCTAATGTACCATTAGTATCAAACAGTTCTGCCACTTAATGTTGACTTCTATTTCTTCTGTCAATCATACCATTGTTCCAGATTCTATTGGGTAACCAATTGCGTTCTGTTCTGAGGGGATGATTATTCCAGCCAGCAGTATAAGAATTGATAACTCTGTTTATTCTTTGTAGAAACACGTAATGTAAAATAAAAACATGCAGATCGGTGTCCATATTAAAAATACCTGTAAAAAATGTACAAATTTTCAGCGGTAATGTCTTTACGTTTAAAATATGTTTAAAAACCTTAAAGGTAGTATCTGCTAAAAAAATTAAATTTGAGTATCAAACAATTTGCTGGAAAAAGAAACAAAACCCATCTTTAAAGTTCGCTAACTTCATCTTTTGCCAACATAAACAGAAATATATTCTTAGCCATGTTGAAACACAGCGCTCAACTTTTCAAATGACTTCCGCATAAAAAAGACTGGGTAAATAATTTAATAGGCGTAATTATGCATTTGACGGGTTTATACATTTGTATAGAAACCCACACGCGCAGACGGAGAGTAAGAGCACTAAACCCAAACTTATTTCCTAGCATTATTATCAATTGGATTATAAATATAGTTCAGCTTTTTTTAAGAACATCTAAGTTTTAGCAGAGCTTAAATGTGTTTTTATTTTTACAGAATTCAGTAGTAGTAAGGAGTGAATATAACCAGTTTTTATTCCTCCTACACCTTTTAATCACAAAAACCCCGCTTTCACCATTTCCACCGCCACCTCATCCCAAAAAACAAGTAAAAAACGAAATCATATGACGTCATCAACGTATACGTGAAATCATAATAATACAGAATATAAATGCCAATAACCAACACAAAATAATATTAAATAATATAAACAACATATGACGTCATACACTAAATCATACAGAATATGAGTAAGGGAAATTCCCAAAATATTCAATCCTTAACCAAACAAAATTTTCTGGTTGAAAACAACCTCGTCCCCAGGACTATTTGCTTCTCAACGGCGCTGCGCTTTCTGATAGTTCTAGCGAAATAGCCCTGGACCAGGCTGGTCACCGTATCGCATCTGATTGGCCCACGGCATTACCCTAATTGTGCAACGCTTTTAGTGATACATAAACAAATATGGCACCGGAAGATGTGGCGTCGTTGTTGGTGGTGGTTTTCAATCCTTAAAAAGCATTATTTTTCCTTTTTAATCTCATTTCTCCCCCTTTTTTTAAGATGTCTTATAGCTAAAGTAAGAATTTCTTTGAAATGTACGATATTTTTTGTTAAAACGTATTGTGTGTTGTTGCTAGCCAGTCCATAGGTAATGCATTCATAAATATGGTTCCAGAGAGAAGTGAAGTGTTGCAGGTGCTCTTCTTGTTCATCTCTCATTGCAGAAGATGTTACCATCTACGCCTAAAAAAGTTTATAAAGGTGGCAAAGCAGTGTGCCGAATTTGTGCTGAAGAAACATCAGCACATCACTTGACCAGAACTTTTTCAAAAAGTGGAAAGGAAAAATCCTTACATTACAAAATATTCAAAACATGTGGATTAAATTTCGAGTTTGAACTATTGCCTACAACAATTTGTTTCAAGTGTGACAGGTTTATCAATAAAATGTTTGACTTCCAGAATAATGTACAACAACAACAAATCCATTTACAACAGCAAACAACAGTAAAAAGATGTGCAGCTTTTTCACCAAACCAGCAGTCAAAACCAAAAAAAATCAACATTAAAAATGAAAATTATCCTGCCCAAAAAAACTGTTTCCAGTCAAAAAAATCTCTACAATTTACGCCTTTACTGAACATAACAAATGAAACAGACATAAAGTCAAACACAAAAATACTTCCTAAAGAACTTGACAAAACAAAACAACCTCAAAGTGACTTCATTACTGAAGATCAAGAAAATAAAATTATTACTGCATTACAAACAAGGAGAATTGATATTATCATTACTACCATAAAAAATAATTGCCCTAAATTAATTGATGCCATTAAGCAACTTGTTACAGATGAAATAAGCACTGCATGCAAAAACTTGTGCAAGAAAAGTGGTGGCTCTGTCTTGTTTGACTTGTTTGAAGAGTTGTAACGAAATGATGTTTTTTAAAGAAGGTAATTTATGGTCAGAAGTCACACAATATAATCCATTTTTAATAGACATATTGACAGCTGTAGCAGGCAGAAAACATATTGAGCATGATCTACAGAGTACTTGTTATTGAAGGTGGCTGCAGCAAACAAGTAAAAAATACATTTATTGATTAAATAACATAAATCGTACAAATCTTAAAAATCAATTAAAAACAATAAATACAAAAAAACTTCACACACACCATGGTTAAATTCCTCTCAAATAAACATCCGTTGGTTAATTATAAAAATTGTTAAATAGTTGTTTAATAAAATTATTATGTTTTATATTCTATATTTTTATTGCAAAATTATTAAATTTAAATAAATAATTGTCATAGGGTAGTTTTGTTTTTTGTGCTTTAACTCTGTTGCTATAGGTAGTAATATATTCTCATATCCTGCTAAACCTTTGCAATTGCTCATTCTTATTTCTTTTTTAAAAAAAATACTTTTGCGATTTGGATTTGCAGTAACTATTCTGCCCGGATAATGAACATTGGCCTGATTAAGTACGGCGGCTTCCCCCGGTTAAGAACAGGGCAGGAAATACATAATCAGGACAACAAAATCAGCACAGGCCGGCTTATTACTCAGAAAAAATTATTATGCACTTATAAAAGGAACATAATAAGGGCAGGCCAGTTTGTATACGACAGTCTAATATTATTTCTCACTTATTGTAGAACGCACATAATCAGGGAAGGTCGGCTTATGTATGCCAGTCAAATATTATTCGAGACTTATAGAACAAATATAATCGGGGCCGACCGCTTTTATATCATTCGTCATCACTGCTGACAAGCAAATAGCCCTGGTGGCAAAGTTGTTGTTGTTCTCAAAAGAAACGAAATTTCGTCGCAAATACTAAATTTTGGGATTCGCAAGTTTAATAACTTTTCACCAAACTTAATTCCCACAAAAAGAATAATTTAGGTTCCGTGAAATTTAGTTGCTTCAAAGTATGTATATTATATTGAAATGTATTTACTACAAGAGTACTTTATACTAAGAATTACGTCGAGACTTATTTCTTTGGCAATGTCTAGTTTTTAGGGGTGTTTATCTTCCAGAGAATGTTTAATTCACAAAAGTTCGAAGAAAATGCCAATCACAGCCTGCCTGGCCAGCCATTATATCAGCGTTCATAATCCGGTCACCACGACATAACCAGTGCAAAAAAAAACATAATCGGACCATGCGTACATGCGTACATGTCCCGGTTGTAAACAGGCCGTTTTCGCAATCTGGGCAGAACATAACCACTTTGCAATTTTCTATTTTCAAAGCTTTTTTTAAATTACGTAATTTCGTTGGTGAAGCAGTTGCAGTCAAAGCTAACATGATACTGTGAGGGAAGAATGCTTGGAAAACTGATAAGTATTGAAATTCTGTACGAAATTCTCCACCCCTAGATATAACATACAGTAATTCATCATTTTTTGGCTTAACCGTATTATGTGATAAGTTTATATTATTCAATTATCATAGCTATACATAAACACATATTTTGTTTGTGAAACCTTTTCAAATGGTTATATAATATATATTAGATTGTTTATATATATTTAGTTGCTATATTTAAGGCATATTATTTTTATATATAATAGCTATGTATGTAGCTAGATTTTTGATACGTTATGTTTACAAAGAAAGCTAGCTAGCTAGCTACACTTACCATAATTCCACACAATGCACCTATCACACAAGCCACAACATTTTCCTCAATTTTTGATCTTAATATTTTCCTTCCCTGATCTGATAACAGGGACTCTGGATGTGCAAATAAAATTTTACATTTGCCTGCAACAATGCTTTTGAAATTTTAAAAATAGAAGTTAATGCATCATTCAAATCTTCTTCAAACAAGGGTTCGTACTTCTGACTATTAGCTTGGTCTTCGAGTTGGAAGAAACCACATTCAATGCCTACTTTAGTTAAACATACTAGCTGATCTTGAATAATTGATGTTAAAAAAGAGACAACAAGTACAATATCGCCTCTGCCTTTCGTTCTGGAACAAAGTCGGGTAAAAGTTGATAAATTAACGATTTACCAAACCCTGTAGGCAAAACAGCTATAACGTAGTGTCCTTCTCCTAAATACTCGAAACATTGAACTTGTTTTGGTTTCAAAATAAACGAGGGCAACTTTTCATACTTTTCAAAAACATTATTCAGCTGACTGAAAACACGTACCACATCTTTCCAGCCCATCGCCAAAATCGTAAATATGCAGAATTTGCATAAATTAAAAATGAACCAGAATCTGGTTCATTTGATGCCCATGTGACCAGCCTGTCCCAGCGCCTTTTCGACGCCACGGTAAAAGGTGCTGGGATGGGTTCGAGCTTGATTACAGTGCACCTAAAATTATGAGGTCAAATAACTTGGAAACGAGGTGGTGACGTTAATGTTTTTTCACCGCGTGGGTAACTAGGGACCACCTGGGACCAATTTGGGTAATTTTCCAAACCTGGATCCCCAAATCCGTTTCGGAATGGACGTGTTAATGACGTCATCAAAAAACCTTTAAACCTTAATATCTCTACAACCGTTGGTCAAAAGTACACGGTCATACATTTTCTTGATCAGCGTTTCAAGAGCTATAACGTAAAGGCAACAGGTATACAAATTTCGCAAAAAGAATTTTCTGTACTTTTATTAGGGACTTTGATGACATCAGCAAAATTTTTAAACCGGTAAATCTCATTAACCATTCATCAGCACGTGATTACATACATTTTCTTGATCAGCGCTTTAGGGTCTACACAATAAAGGCAACGTAAAAACAAGGTTCTAATTTTTTTGCAGATGGGTTGCTGACGTCATCAAAGTTCATATGACGCTTATTTCTTTAATTTTATCCTGCTTCAGTGGATTTTTCCACGGGCTTTATCGACTAGTCTATATAATAATACGCCAGTTCCGTGTCTCTGTGACAGGCAAAGTGGATGTCTTCATTTTCCCTTGATGTCGCCGAAAAACTTCAGTCTAATATGTTAAATTTTCTGACGTTACGGCGCGACGTCAATAGCACTACTTTAACGTCAATATCTTATCCTAAATTAATGAAACCATTATAGTGCACCAAAAACTTTGAGGCCAAATAACTTGGAAACGAGGTGGTGACGTCAATGATTTTTCACCGCGTGTGTAACTAGGGACCACTAGAGATAGAGAAATGTACGTTCTGGCGCAGACGACGTCGACCAAGGGAAATTCCTATAATGCCAGTCACCAACACAAAATTATATTAAATGCCAATAACTAACACATAATCATATTAAATGAAATATAAATGCCAACAACCAACACAAAATAATATTAAATGAAATATAAATGCCAATAACTAACACATAATCATATTAAATGAAATATAAATGCCAATAACCAACACAAAATAATATTAAATGCCAATAACTAACATATAATCATATTAAATGACATATTCATTAAATACTAACACGAAATAATATATATGATGTCATGCGCAATAGCGTATACGCTATAAATAATAGTATATAGAATACGAGTAAAGGGAAATTCCCTTACTCAAAAAGTATGACCGCGCCAGAAAAATTGTTGATTGATCTTAGTGCATAATAATAAGATGTCGATTAATGATCATCTAATAATGCCTGATCGAATAGTACGTGCTGATTCATGGACGCTAATGTTCGTACTCGATCATTTCAAAACGCAGGAAATGTGTACTGCCGTAGTTCGTGAACATCCCTGGATAAATATGATAGATGCTAGAAGTTTGGACGGAGGCTAATATTAAAAGAAAGGATGCTATGCTGGCAACACTATATCATGTATATAACGTATAACGGAGGAATATGTCCTTGTAAAAAACCCTAGTTGGGGGTTTAATTTCCATAAATAAAAGGATGTTCAAATTTTATGGAAATAATATTGAAACCAGGGATTTCTATAGTGAACCAACTGTGCTCGATATTGACGAGGTTCAAATTGAGAAAATCGTACTTAGCAATCCCATCCAAGCTAACAAAGGCAGAGATGCTAGATATGTTACAGGCTATAAACATGACAGCAAGATATCGTCACTATTGATCATAACGCCAAAAGGGCTGTATTCAAACGGTGCATCCAGATACGATGATGGCTCGTCGCTTACCATGTCATTCGATTTATATCATAATCCAGAATGGTTGGAGAAGTATCAGATCATCCTAGCCAGGATCGAGAAATTGTACGGTAGTGAGTTCACGACCTCACCTGTTAAAAATTGTAGATATATTAGTACCAAGGTCAAGAAATGGGATAGCAAAATAACCACTGATTTTTATAACAAACTAGTACCTGAAAAGCAATCGTGGGAATGTACCATGAAGAAGGGTGAAATTATAGCCGCAATTAACAAGATAAAATATAAAGATATTGCAACACAGACCGATGGTCCATACTGCATGGCTTGCTCTGATATCGCGGTCATAAAAATACTCAATGAATATATCAGTGTCTTGGAGGTAAAACAAATACGAAATATCCTCTATGACGGTGATTTTATGATCGATAAAGATACCGGTGAATTGCTTGGTGTAATTTAATGTTTTGTACAAAACATTAAAATTATGAATACGCGGGTGGTTCCTCTAAGTACCGCTGACATACTGCGCTGATTGAAGTTTTTTGAGCAGTTCATCTTTCGCCTCCTCACGCCCTTTCACGATGAGCTGATGTCGTTCCCGTTCATTAAGCGACTCCACGATTTTACGTGTTCGTTGCCTGGTTTGCTCCTTCAGTAGCATGTACTTCTGTTTCTCCTGCATGATTAAGCTGAACTCGTGGTCGCTAATAACACCATTCTCCACAGCTTTAGAGATTAGGTCAACTATAGAGTTCAACTTGGTTTCCGCTAGTAGTCTGATGCTCTCATGCTTCTTACTCTTGACACCCAGTCTCTTCCCAGCGTTCTGTAGACCGGCCTGTCCTAACCCTACGCCGATAGTGATGCCTCTCATAGCTACGGCGAGTGGTACACCGATACCACTGAGCATGCTACCAATACCAACGCCTGAAGTTATCACACTTACCGCTAGTAGCCCGTGATCCATGGATCTAACCAACGTATCATGCATTTTAAACTTTTTGGCGAGCTTGTCACGTTCTTTAATCTCAGCCCGCAGGTATTGTTCTACTTCTTCGATTTTCTTGAGTCTGTACACTTGACTTTCATCAGCCTTCCCCTCCATAGGTGCAGAAGGTAAGCTCGGATATAATTTCATAATATCTGTCATATTTATTCCATGAGCAAGTGCATGGTAATTCCTACAAATGATACGTTCTTATTGTGATGATATTCATCCGCGAGCATAAATGTGAGGCGATCGGTGGAGCTTTTCAGGGGGAGGTAAACCGGGTTATCAAAAGTCCAAGTTAATATGTCTCCCCATGCGTTCTCTTTTGTTGGAAGTACGGCTAAAATTTTTGATTTTTTCCCGTTAAGTAGGCAGTCATCCTCATCTAACTGAGGGCAAAAAAGCCTCAGTCGCTGATATACGTCAGTTTTGTGAGATGAATCGTAATCACCCTTCATATAATATTTTTTACTAGGATCGTAGGGTAGACCCAAGAGTTCTTACAGTTGTCGATGAATCACCACCATGTACCCGTCATTAACACGGAGCCTGCATAGTCCATTTTTAAGCACAATAAGCTGTACTTTGCCCTGTGCCTGGGTATTGACGATGGCCGCGATATCTTCAATCTTATACAGGCCGTTCATGATTTCAATTCTAGTAACCGTCTGATCAGGTCCTACCTTACGGATAGTAAACTTGTTATTGCTGTAGAGGTCCAAACAAGTAGGTCGAATGCTGATGGATTTCAGGGCTATCCTCGTATCCTGCCCTAGGTAGTCCTCAAATATCGTAGGTTTCTCTATATTTATGACATACAGCTGTCGCATCTTTCTTTTAAAAGAAACAATGAATATTTACTCGTACAAACCACTGGCAAAGTATGCCCCTAATCATGGCAGGTATTTGGAACGGCTTAAAAGATCGGATCTCTTAGTGCAGGATATAATATTAGGCGCGAAGGGGTCCTCATTCAAAGTAAAATTCCTTGATATTTTCGTATTCTACGTGTTTCATGCTAACCCCCCGGTTGATTAATGGCGGTATTTTGCGCTACATCGGCTTGCGGTATATCAATGCAGCACTTTAATTCTCCTTTACCGCTCGTGCGCGCTGTTTACCGTTTCCATATATACTTCCAAATTCGAAAAATACTGGAGGAGCTAGAAGTACCTTTACCAGGCTCTTCCCGCTTCAACATCTTGAATAACCCCTTCAATAATCAAAAGCTCCAGCAATTAGCATGTGAATTTGGAGTATCTCCAAATGAGCAAGAATGGAGGAACGACACAATCTTTAGTAGCTGGCAGGCTACTCGCGAGGACTTCCCCGGCAGTGGGCCTTCGTACTTTGATGAGAATTCATGGAGTAGGTGGGTAATTGAGAAAAGCCAAGGCCTTACCCGTATTGGTATTGAACTGTTATCCCAAAGTATACGTGCGTACGCGTGTTTGAGTTTGGAGTCCCAAGCCAATGCGCGATCAGGAATTATTGGTAATCAAGGCAGTTCTATCAATGCCCAAAGGCTTTACTTGACGACATTCGAACAGCTGGTCATTAGACCTACAAATACAGGTCGAGGGATGGCGAAGTTTGAGAATGTACTCAGATATGCGAGGTCGAAGGTAGACTTCTCGGTAGCATACGGAGTTTACATGATCCCCTCAGATATGAACCTAGGGATCGGAAATGTGCAAGATTTTAACAACAAGATCCTTATCAGTGAAGACCATTTCAAAATTGGTACCAATCCCAATATCAACGCTCCGCATGCTGTTGCCATACCAAGGAAGCATCATCAACGTCATATTTCCCAGGTACCACATCATCCACCATCCTCTGAGGAAGCTGCTGTTCACGAGGAGACTAAGGATACCATTATCACTGTGGGGATATTGCTAATTATCACCTATATATGGATGAAGCATTAAGATCTGGTAAGTTAGGTGGTTTACCAGAATAATCTATCCCACTCCTGTTACCTACATAGGCAACGACTATACCTACAGTACCCGCGATGGCCAAGTACAGGTGTCTTGCTACATAGTCCACGACTCTGGCAGCGACCCTAAAAAAGAATAATACGATACTACCGATGATTCCGGGAAGAGCGGCGCCTGCTTTACCTGCCAAATATTTTAAAAATTTTCCGAGCCTTTCCAATTGTTTTTGTACGAAACCTTTCTTACCACCACTTCCTCCCGCACCTTTTGCTGCCCCACTACCTCCTGTGAGTGCAAGGACCAAGGTGGATATAAGTAGATCAACAGCTGATACTATACTAGCAATAGTGATCCCCTGCTCTCTGAAGAGAATGCTTAGCTTCTCACGTAGGGATACATCATCTCCAGCGATCTTTATAAGGATCTCTTTGATTGCCTTCAAATGACTGCGAATCTTGGAGGATAGTAAAACATGGGCTTCTATTGGCGCCTTTCGATCATCCTTTACCTTTTCACGATCTTCCTTGGCCTTATCGAGATACTCATCCCAGATATTTTGCTGCTCCTCTGATACGTCGGACCCAGCCTTCTTCGCCTTAAGCCTCTTGATCTTGTCATCTGCCTTGGAAAGCTCGCCATCGTAGTAGATCATCTTACTTTTCACGTTATTCAAGTCGTCCCGGAGCGTTCTAACATAGAAATGAAGCCTCCGTCTTTCGGGTTCGTCTAAGGCTTCAATAAAGGACGTATCCTCCATAAGGTTCTTCGTGTCATCGAGCACATTCTCGAGTAGCGGCAACATTTCGATGTCATCAGGGTTATTCTCGAGGGTATCAATATTATTCATGAGACCCTGCGTCATCTTTTTACTGCCTTTGTTGGGTGTGGTATAGTTGATAAACCCTATGGCACGCATGCGATTCATCCCCAACCTCCTCCGTATTTCGGCAACACTCCTCAACTCACCATTTTGTTTCGTGAGCTCTACACCATCATGGAGAAGGCGATTTCCATCCATTTCAAAGTCATCATAATGTCTCGCGAGTGGTTGCCCTAGCTCCTCACTAAGAGCTTCGTATAAGCTATCAACCTTTGATTCCATTAGTTCCCGCCTTGCCGTGAGAGTGAGGCTGCCTCGTGTTGCGGGTTTAGTGCTTGTTCCTTGAATATTCTCAGGTCGAAGGATCTCGAATATCCTCTTCCGGCGTAAAGGCATCTGTATAGCCCTCGTTATCCATAGTTTATTTCAACCAATGCACCGCTATAAATAAACATGTCTAACATATTCGGAGAGCTAAATCCTTATCAGGAAATCAAGACTAAGGGTGAAGATAAGCCATGTGCCGTCAACGATTTCTCAGAATGAGGATCTTTATATTGATGTACCAAACTTGGATAAGGATGATGTAATTTTCCCTGGCTCAATCAAGTTGCTATTCGACCTTGAGCTGACTGGTACAAACAGCAAGCGTACAATTGTCAGCAACATCGGCAAAGCATTGGTACAGAGCTTATGGGTTACGCTGAATGGTAATAAAATACAAAACATCGCCGATTTTAATATCCCCGCAGTGTATAGGGATTTATGGCTGCCCAAATTTGAGCGCGACAATAACCTGATCCTTCAGGGTATTAATCCTAATGACGGTACCATAAGAGCTCTGCAAGTCAAAGCTAGTGACCATGTTGGTAATGATGAAGAAAAGCGATCGTGGCAGCATACGGCAGCACACTTTGTATTCCCCTAGGAACTATGTTCGAGTTGACTAGGAATCTTCCTTTTTTACACGCAGGTATTCACGATCGACTACAGTTTGTCATCCATTTTGCACCGTACGGTGACGTTATAAAGGATGGTGGCACAGCGGCATCTGGAAGCACAGCGGCAAAGGCCGCGGAATTCTCCTACAAGATCAGCAATATCTGCCTAGAATTCGACAAGGCTGCAAACGAGGAGCTCGCAAGTGCAATGATGCTGAGATACTCGAGGTTGGCTCTACCGTACGAGAGGGTTCTGAGGTAGAAAGTTATAACGATGAAAAAGGCTGATACATCCTATAATCTCCAGATCGACACTCCTGCTAAATCTTTGAAGGGCGTCTTACTCTTATTCCAGGATCCTACCGTTGTTAAGAAATATGCTGGGAATAACGAAAAATTCTGCAATCCGAAGATCGAGAAATCTCGATAACATGTGAAGGGAGCCCCAATGAGCTCTATTCACATACTATGGTTCCCAAGGATCATATGGAATAAGTCGCTGAACTCATGGGTCAGCATGATTCTATCGTGACCATTGGTCAGTTTTTTACGGAGCGCTATGCGTTGTTCATAGATTTTCGAGCAAGCCCAGATCACAGCTTGCATGGTTCTGGGCGGCACTTGCAGAGATTGTCGGACGGGGTTACACTCCATATGACCAAGAAAGCAGACGGCATACTCGACGATATACGCTGTTATGTGTATCTCTTAATGGACGCACAATTGAATATCCTCGACGTTTTCATTCAGTAGAATATTAAAAGCATAAAATTTGTTTTTGTAGGTCTTGGATCTACAAAATAAATGGCAAGCATAATAGTACTCGCAGGTGGAGCAATAATCAACGCTCTCGCATTCAGTGGGTCAAATTTTTTATTCAGTAAACTTTCAGGTCATGGTGAGGAAGAAAGGAAGCGGTACGATTTAGCGGTGGAGAAATTACAAGCCGCTCAGGCGCAGTGGGTGCGGGATCGTCAAGCAAAAATAGACTGGTATAACCGACGGCGGAGGAACAAACGCAAGCGGATCAAAGTTTGAAAGAATTGGATGAAGGAATGCGAGAATATTTTATCGCTACGATTGAACAAGCACCAAAGCTCTCCGATTTTTATACACCCTCAAAGCAGGAACAAGACGGTGAGTTGACGTTCATCGTAGGGGACTTGGCTCTGCTGGGTTTTGCGGCATACAAATACATGTAATCGTTTTAGATATCTAATAAATGTCAAAACATATTGTTACCGAGAAGGAAGCGGAAAAACTAAGCCATATATATTACCAACCAGAAAATCTATTGACTGGACAAAAACCATCAAATTGCTCGTTGAAAAATCTGGTCTTTCCAAAAAGAAAATTATACATTGGCTGAGTCGTCAGTTGCTCTGGCTCAGGCATATTCGAGGGCCAAAGCGTATCAATTACCCTCATTTCACCATAATGAGACCCAATGAGACGCACCAGTTTGATCTCTTATACATGCCACATGATAAATTGTATGGCAATACGTACAAATATATCCTCACAGGCATTGACGTTGCCTCGAGTTATAAGGTGGCAAGACCGCTACATAGCAAGAAAGCTAGTGAAGTAGCCGACATGCTCCGCGATACTTACAAAGCAGGGCCTCTCAAATATCTCAGTATCTTCCAATGTGATAATGGTAGTGAGTTTAAATCGGACGTGACAAAGTAGTTGGAAGGCGAGGGTGTTGAGATCAAGCGTGCTACTACCAAGTACCATCATACTTTCACGGGGTTTGTCGAATCGTATAATAAGGCGCTAGCACAAAAGCTTTTTAAACCCCAAGATGCTCAGGAGCTGGTCACTGACGAAACCAGTACCACCTGGGTTAAGCACCTGTACAATATTGTGAAAAGCATGAATAATACCAAGACGTCTATGATCAGCATGAAGCCGAGCAAGGCGATCACGTTGCATGACGTACCACTTGCGAAAAATGAGCAGCACCCGGAGGAAAACCCATTACCACAAGACGGCTTATACTTGTACTTGCCTCAACCCGGCGAGGAACATGGAGATGCAAAAAGACGCGCTACGGATGCCTGGTGGAGCAAGAAAACGTACAGACTCGACCGTATCGTAACTGGTACCCGTCTCCTATACTACTTGGCAGATGGGCGTGATCGATCTTTTGTGTCAGAGGAGCTCATGCTAATACCGGAGGAGGTATTTCTACCTCCAGAATATGTGAAAGAATGGTGAATATTTCTCGATTTTGTAGTTCATAAGAGCTACAAAAACACATTATGACATATCGATATCATACAACCCTTCAAATAGCTCACGCGTGGCGTCATCTGGTAAACTAAAATGATTTCGCCATGAATTCGCTACACCGAGATTATTATCCCTAAACCTATTCCATGTATGTACGGCGTTGGGATCGTCACATATTGGATTGCTTTCTACCATATCTGGATACATATCCCGTAGGGTACGAAGCTGATCGTTTAGAAATCTGCGTTGGCAACGAATTATATAGTGGGGATGTTGGCCTTTTTTTCCACATTCATTATGATTATTTTTGTCAATAACACATATCACATTATCATAGGGATAACCATTAGGAACATACCGATCACGAAGCTCCGCATTTTCTAAGGTTCGAAGATAGAGCTGTTGTTCTCTCTCCTTCAGGTCATCAGTGATCATCGCCAGGGCTTGACGATGTTCTTCGATGGTTTCTTGTAATTTTTCAATCCCTTTCGACGCCAGCATTCTCATAATTTCACTATATTTAGAGCTCTACAGGATGTTCTTATATCAGCAATACCCAGAAATCTCCCAAGATCTGCACGCTTGGAAAGAGGCTGATTGTGCGCATCGAATAAAGTCTCAATGGCAGGTAATGTGTTATTTACATTACTCCAACCAGGGTGATCATTAGGACCGAGATGAATCCGAAAAAATATATGGTGTTCCTATGGATTCTTTCTCTCTCCAGAACATCACGAAGCTCTTCGTCAAGGGCTTCCAGTTGACTTTCCAGATAGGGTATATATCCATTTCTTTATAATAATTTTTCAGTTGCCTTTCTAATGTTCTGATATATGACATTTATTTCAATATACATTAAGTCCGAGGATGCTCGAGACGGATAAACAAACACGCGTGCTTGGATTTTTTCAACTGGGCTTTAATGGTGTCCCAATCGTCTATCATATTCGTCTCTTCATCAATCAATTTGAGGTCCAATCTTTCGTGTGGGTACCAGAGGAATGAATTCTTCTTTTGTCTCCTCAGATTTTTGGGAATCGCGGTATACGATTGAGTAAGGAACCAGAGATTGTGCTTTCGATGTCTACCACTGATCGCTAATTCTAATAGCGGTTGTCGATGCTTATCCAGCGATTCATCAGCGATCATATCGTCGAAGATGAATAATGTTTCTTCACCTGCCAGCAGAGACAACAGTTTCTCGATCCATTCAAATAACTGGTCTTTCGGGTTAATTAGGAATACATAGGGGTCCCTCCAGAGGCAGGACCTCTCCAGGTAAGTGGTGTTCCACCGTATCGTTGGACACAAAACTACTATGTTGTGGAAATGGTGCTGGTACTCGTTCTCGAGCAGGTCCAGGACTCGCTGAGTTTTACCAAAGCTTGTGGGGCCTGTAAATATGGCCGTATGAGGTTCTATAACTATCATGTTTGTTGTATACCATAGGCAGAAAACAAAACCTTGAACTTTTTTATTTTGGAGGTATCATGGAACGCTTATACCAGCCTTGTTTAATGACATAGTCATCGAATATGATCGCTCCTGTCATATATCCTGGCTATTTAGCACCTTCCTCCAGATCCATCTTCGCACCTGGTCGAGAAACACCCAATGCTTTTTTAGCACCCAGCGCTAGTAGGATAGTATATGATACTAATCTCACGGACTCACATAAAGAATCTATAACCTCTTTCTGATATTCTTTGCTGCTCATGCTTTATCATAGGGTTCATCGCATATGAAAAATATCAATATCTGCCTTAGGCTCCTGCCTCCCGCTTGGTTGCTGAGCCACTGCAGGAAGCTGCTGATTACTCGCGGGTCTCTTACGAATAAAATATATGACACCTCCGATACATGCGATTATTGTAATAAGACCTCCAGCGCCATATATATATCCACTTCCCATGGACTTGGAGGTACCTGCCACAGGTCCCTGACTCTCTTGGGAAGTACTTTTGCCCATGTTCTTCTGCAAGTCGGCCTTGTTCTTGCGATTCCATTCAGAAAGTCTCTTGCCAGCAGCAACACGACCTTCATTTTTCTTGGTAATTACTTGGTTAGTAGACTCTTCACTCATTTCTTATAAATCCTGCGGATTATAAAATTACTTCCATTTTTATGATGAAGAGCTTGTAATTTTGTATAATTAATTGTATGGGCAGCTACCAACAGCGGCGCGAGAAATCGACCAAAGGCTGTGTAAAGGACTATACCCAGGTCAGCCATGGAATCTTTTATAATAGGGTCCCCCTCTAGATCCTGGCGTAGGGCCTCGGGATCATCTAAAGATACAAGGTTACCGATGGCTTTAGTATACATACTTATCGCATGGGTACTAAGAGCTAAGGCAGTCTTCTGCCCTTTTTCCTGGAGGTCGCGTTGAACTATTTCGGCGTGTACTTTCTCTACTATTTCATCTGATGCCTTATCGATGAAGCTATCGCTACATTTTTTAGGTAGTAAATGTGGCTTGGTCTTTCGTATATCTTTCAATGTTTGACGTTTGTCTATAGGTTGAACAATGGCTCTGCTGGAGTATCGAAAATATCAACGAGATTTGACATGTTTATTATTACCCGTCTATATTTCAAATAACCGAGGATGATTAAAATATATGGGAGCAATATAGCGATTAATAGCAATGCCTCTATTTTTATTTCTTCAATCGATAATGGCTTCTGGCAAGCGTTGTTATTTGATCAGCTTGTACGACCCGCTTGTCATCAGCGGCATTAAGCGCAATTTTTGTTACTTCCTGCGTGTCAAAACGTGTTTCCACATCATCGGCAATATCCCGATAACAGTCCTCCGTTTTTATGTGTTAAATGAACGAGTCCGTATCCATACATTGAAGCCTCAGTTTGCTACCGTATTTGAGCTGCATGTAGTCGTAGTGGAACTCATACATGATTGTCTTTGAAAGATCCAGGATAGCTTGACCAATATACATTGGCTTATTCATTTTGATTCCCGTCCTACCCATTTCAATACCCATGAGATTCTTACTAAAGCATGTGCCGCTTTTAAAGTTTAGTTGCATGGTCAGCTTCGTATATGCAGCTTCATTCGTAACTAGCTTGATGTTGCGGATGTTTTCCATCGTCTTTCCAAAGACCGAGAGGTTCATGAGTTTGTAAAAGTCTTTCTCAAAGTCGTTTTTGGCGGCAGTTCTCAGCTTCGTGTTGTGAACGATATATGGCTTAAGCCATGCACTATGTTTAAATTGAATAGCACGGTGGACCTTAGTTAATACCAATCCATGCTTTAGGGCTTGGTGTAGAGCTCCGATGTGTACCACATATTTCTTCTTATGTTCGAGATTTGGTATTAGCTTTTCAACTCTGTGAATCATCCTACGCTCCGGCAGGAAGGGGAGCTCATTTTTTTGTCGTGGACCTCCTTCAAGTAATCAACATCGACCTCCAAGATATAGCCATGCTTATTATCAAATACCAGCTTCTCGATCTTCTTTTCATTATTTATGTCAACATTCGATATGCACTTGAAACCATGAGTTGGAAGGGGTTGTTGCATCGCCCAGCCATATAGATTGTTTGCATCGAGGTACTGCAAGTATGACGACTCCTTATCGGGATCGTATTGGTCCTCCATGTACTTATTATTAGCCTTAGCATACCTGTATACAGATTGGGTTATACCACCTCGAATACCCTTTTCAAACATCAATAACATATCAGGGTCCGTTAGCAGCTCCAGCTTTACACCCGTATATTTAAGGGCGGCTTTCCATGCTAAGCCGGGTGCGCTGTAGAAATGAGCGGGGTCGAGCTTGTAGTTCTCCTGGCACACTCCTCGAAAGCTCTGGAAGATGTCAGTCAATAGCAGGACGTCCGCGACGAGATATATATCATGATAGCCATCCATGTTGACCTCGGCGCCCTTTGGATTGATGACATTCCAAACTTTTTGAGCGTGTTCGTAGTCGTTGTCACGTAGTCGTTCCCTTCTTGTTCAACTTGCTATAGAAAGCCTCTTTGGGAGGTAGATCAGTCTCTTTGAATCATCGTCAGCCATCCATATACTCATAGGGATATACACCCTTCCTTCGCATGAGCTTAAAGGTGTCATCCTCACTAAAATACCAACGGAGATTTTTGCACTGTTTATCATCGAGGTTGCTTGCCAATTTTTCTAATGATGATGCCATGAATCGACAGCTGTCTATGAATCTGATCTCGATCTTCTTGTACGTTTCACTATCACTGTACCCCATGCCTGCAATGGGTACTTTGATTTTTACATTGAAACTAATGTACTTTTTGGTGTTTTCAGCTATACAACCTATATCCTGGGTGTAATATTTTTCGCCCAACTCGCGAATAAACAAGTGAGCATCATACCCTGATAGGTTGTGGAATATCAGAGGTACATGATTAGGTATTTTATATTTAAGATTGCAGTTATTGTGAGCCGGACCCCTGTATAACCCTGTGTAATGACAATGATCCCTAACCTTGCGATTTTCATCATTGAATGGCTTCATGCAAACGTGACATGTTTCAGCAGCATCGTGATCCTCCGTTAATGGTATCATAGGCTTCTGTGGGAAGGTAGCGTAGAGCCGTTTTACCTCATCCTCCAGGTTGTTGACAAAGCGGGTTACGCAGTCCTCGTCCCTCTATACTGTTAGGGGGTCCGGCACTTCTCCATATGCGAAAGTGGAATACGTACACCAACGGCATGGCACATGCTTATTCAGCGTCTTGGTCTTAGTATCCCGAGCATTCTCCTTCATCGGGATCAGTAGGGATTCGAAGTCCGCATAGATGACGAAGGGTACTTTAAATTGCTGTTGGCCATCTTGATAATATAACCATTTTCCTTCTCGCTGGGCATCGTGATCTTTACCGCCCCGTTGTCTTTGCAGTAGGTATAGTGGTTATCCCGAGATTCTATCGTTTGGAACCCCTGCAGGCAATTCATACAAAAATACATCTTCCTATTATTCCTAGATATCTCACTACTTAATAATCTCGAAAGAATTTTGATGGCTCGCGAAATGATTCCTCTTCTCATCGGTAAGCAATAGTAGATTAGCCTGCTTCTCTCTTTCATTAAATAATGATCGTCGCAAGATATTAAAGCTCTTACCGGTTACATACAAGACATTAACTGCAATGTTGGGATTGATCCGCTCAAATTTGTTGATGTTCTTGATGGATATTGGAAATTCTATACCATCCCAATTATATCGCTCCTCACATGGCCGGAGTTTGCTGATTCTTTGAGGATCTTTTACTATATTCTCATGATATATCGCTGCTATGATACTCCACTTGAAACACTCTTCATCATTGTTCTGTGGATTAATGGTAGCCTTCTTAGTGGTTTATCCACTTTGGTGTGTCGATATATGAGGAGCCTCTCGTAAGATTGAGCTTGTGGAAGTCCACGTCAAGATGTAGGATGCGGCCGATGCTAAACCCAGATTTGGGTAATGCGGGATTTTCTATATGTGTTTTCATTTGAGCAAACATCGTATCCAGCGATTCATTCATTATGGTGCCTTGAAATACTGATGTCATATTGCTATGGAACACCTTGTCTACTTCGATAAACTCGTTGGTACCATCAATGGGTTTCCTCCATAGGATCCAGAGTGAGCATTGGATTTTCGCAGATCCCAGTTCTTCCACTTGATTTTCGATAAGTGTTTTTACATTTGATCGTATCATACCAAGATATCCATCAATATCCGTTCCATCAATACCAGCTATGCGATAACTTTTGAATGTTTTGTGTAATGCATGCTTATGCTCCTGAGGCGTAAAATCTTGGTTCGGTTGCCCCGAAGCATGATTCTTTTTTACTTCTTCCCCGACCTCGCCAACCAGTGTCTTCTTAGCACCATCATTGTTTTTATCGATGTATATATACTTTGCACTGGTTTCTTTATACTCTTCGGTACATGTGATAATAGCCACTCTGACCATTCCCGCAGCTTACTTTTGACTACTGAACGAGTTCTCTTCAGCTCCTGGCGTTCAAACTCGTTCATTTCCTCAAACGTGGAAACGTAAGCCTCGATGTTCTTCTTAATAGGACGTGATCTAGCCATTTCATGTTTTTTAAAAATGTCCATGGCTTGTGGTGAGAATGAGGTATGTTGTGTATCTAATAAAGTATTTAGGTCTGGTTTGCGTAACTTTGAATAACCCTTAATCCCACGGATTTTTGCGATGACGTGTAATTGTTTTACGGTGTTAGAATTCAAATTCATCTCTTTATTATAATTTTCTGATTCCAATCAACAAATTTTTCTGGCGCGGTCATATTTTTTGAGTAAGGGAATTTCCCTTTACTCATATTCTGCATCCCATTATTTATAGCGTATACGCTATTGCGCATGACGTCATATATATTATTTTGTGTTGGTTATTGGCATTTATATTTCATTTAATATGATTATGTGTTAGTTATTGGCATTTATATTTCATTTAATATTATTTTATGTTGGTTATTGGCATTTATATTTCATTTAATATGATTATGCGTTAGTTATTGGCATTTAATATGATTTTGTGTTGGTAACTGGCATTATAGGAATTTCCCTTGGTCGACGTCGTCTGCGCCAGAACGTACATTTCTCTATCTCCACTTGGGACCAATTTGGGTAAGTTTCCCAAACCTGGGTTCTCGAATCCGTTTCGAAATGAACGGGTTGATGACGTCATCAAAAAGCCTTTAAACCCTAATATCTCTGCAACCGTTTTTCAAAAGTACATGACTCTATACATTTTCTTGATCAGCGTTTTAAGATCTATACAATGAAGGCAAAGTGTATACAGATTTCTAAAAACAAGCTCGACCCAGCACCTTTTACCGTGGCGTCGAAAAAGCGCTGGCACAGGCTGGTCACGTGGGCATCAAATGAACCAGATTCTGGTTCATTTTTAATTTATGCAAATTCTGCATATTTACGATTTTGGCGATGGGCTGGGAAGATGTGGTACGTGTTTTCAAGCGGCTGAATAATGTTTTCAAAAAGTATGAAAAGTTGCCCTCGTTTATTTTGAAACCAAAACAAGTTCAATGTTTCGAGTATTTAGGAGAAGGACACCACGTTATAGCTGTTTTGCCTACTGGGTTTGGTAAATCGTTAATTTATCAACTTTTACCCGACTTTGTTCCAGAACGAAAGGCAGGCAATATTGTACTTGTTGTCTCTCCTGTAACATCAATTATTCAAGATCAGTTAGTAAATTTAAGTAAAGTAGGCATTGAATGTGGTTTCTTACAACTCGAAGACCAAGCTAATAGCCAGAGATACGAACCCTTGTTTGAGGAAGATTTGAATGATGCATCAAATTCTGTTTTTAAAATTTCAAAAAGCATTGTTGCAGGCAAATGTAAAATTTTATTTGCACATCCAGAGTCACTGTTATCAGATCAGGGAAGGAAGATATTACGATCAAAAATTTATGAGGAAAATGTTGTGGCTTGTGTGATAGACGAGGCGCATTGTGTGGAATTATGGTGAGTATAGCTAGCTAGCTAGTTTTCTTTGTATAACATAACATAACAAAAATCTACATGCATAGCTATTATAAAAATAATATGCCTTAAATATAGCAACTAAATATATATAAACAAACTAATATATATTATATATCCATTTGAAAAAGTTTCACAAACAAAATATATGTATATGTATAGCTATAATAATTGAATAATATAAATTTATCACCATAATACAGTTAAGCTAAAAAATTGATGAATTACTGTATGTTAGATCTAGGGGTGAAGAATTTCGTACAGAATTTCAAAACTTATCAGTTTTACAAGCATTCTTCCCTCACAGTATCATGTTAGCTTTGACTGAAACTGCTTCACCAACGAAATTACGTAATTTAAAAAAAGCTTTGAAAATAGAAAATTGCAAAGTGGTTACTGCAAATCCAAATCGTAAAAGCATTTTTTTTAAAAAAGAAATAAGAATGAGTAATTGCAAAGGTTTAGCAGGATATGAGGATATATTACTACCTATCGCAACAGAGTTAAAGCACAAAAAACAAAACTGCCCTATGACAATTATTTATTTAAAGTTAAAATATTGTGCCTATGCATACAGATTGTTTGAAAGAATTTTGGGTGAGGATCAATATGTTAATCATAAAAAACATCCGTCTTCTCGACTTTTTAATCAGTATCACTCACCACAAACAAAGTTGATGAAAACAACTTTTTTAGAAGAAATAAAACGTGAAAACTCTAGAATAAAAATAATTTTTGCCACTACGGCACTTAATATGGGTGTCAACACACCATTTGTCGTGACTCATAAATATATATTTATGAGTGTTTAAATGCACACATATATAGATCTTCTTCCTACAGTACTCTGGTTTGTATTGCCCATAGTTAGTTCACCATTTACCTATGTGCCTTTTCTGGTCAGCAGCATATTTTTTGGTCAGCAGTCTTGCTAGTATTTAAGCTGCAGTTGCCTCATGGTTTTCCTTTTCAGTTCTAGCAGTTTTTCTTCCTCCTCCCTCCCTGCTGCTATTATATATACCTCTATGTTTTCACATATTTTACGTTGTGAGCTATGCTAATGTATATATATTTTTTGTTAACGCTTATTAATATTATATAGAGATGTGTTATTACCTTGGCTTTGTTGTTGCTTATATTATATATGTGTTCTACTTTCATTTCATGCTTGTATATATTTTCAGCTATTACTATATATAAATGTTTTGTAACTTTTGTCCTATCTACAGCAATAGAACTGTACTCTACAATGATGAGTTTTTATGTGTGAGTTTAAATAAAGATTATACATATTTCTCCCCCGTCCAACATTGAATCGTACATTCAAGAAATTGGATGGGCAGCCCGACGTGGTCAACCAGCAGAAGCAATATTGTATTACAATAATTCAGACATTTCAACGAATAAAAAAAATGTTGACCAGCATATGAAAGAATTTTGTGACTTGACAACTTGTTTAAGAAGTTTTTTACAAAATTATTTTGGCTTTAAACACACAAAACAAGAATTGTGTTGTTGCAACTGTGAAATTCTATCCTTGGAAAGTAGAAAAGCAAAAGAAATTAAGAAACCTTCACCCTTTATTGACAAAAGTTTTCTGCCTGACTTGGAATTATTGATCAATAAATTAAACACAAGAGCTGATCCATTGTTTGCTGATATATGCACTGCTAACACATATGCTAAAATAATAGATAATATTGATAAAATAACATCCGAAAAAGATCTTCTTAGCTATGGTATATTTGATGAAGACATAGCTCTGGAAATATATGAACTTATTCAACAGCATCTTATATAGTTAAAACCAAATATTACATATTTACATTATATATACATAAATAAACATATATATATATAAAAGCTTTTGAAAATTTGACAGAAAATATTACCTAATCATTCATTATATATTTTTAAATTGCTAGTTGTGATTTATGTTTTTCAAGCCATGCATGATGTTCAACCACGTTTAAATATCTCAATGGAGATCTTTTTACATTTTGGAATGAATAGTGAAACCGTCCTGTAATATGATCGAAAGGTTTTATTGCTAACAGATCTCCAACCATTTCCTTCTCGTCACTCAACAAATCTCGAGTTGTATGTTGTGTTGAAACATTGTGGAATCCTAACAGATGATCATAATTTTCAACAATCTGCTTTATACCATTGACAGCTTTGCATACTTTACTGATTGATTCTAGGGTTTTATTTGGACCCATCCTTTGTACAATGTTTTTACTCAATTTGTTGCTGATCTCTTGTGCCAAATCCTCTTCCATATTACAGCCAGCTCCTCCCCTCCAATTAACAAAGAAGCCCCATTTAAATTGTTCTGATAGTCTAGGTGGAAGCATTGCTTCAATTTGGGCTATACTGACAAACATCTCTATGGCATATTTGCTATATGATCCCAGTGATCTAAAAACGAAAAAGGAGAATTTCTTGATTTATTAAATTTCTTCCTCCATCACCTTCTTTTGCTGCATCTTTTAATTGGAGAACCAAGACTGTCAAAAATGAAATACAAAGAGAATAGTTTTTCAAATAATCCTCATCATCTGGAATATTTTGATGTTTTTGTAATATGTATTCCTGAATAAAAAGTTGAGTAACTTGTGTGAAATACCCTTCTTTTTTATCATTACTTGAATGTGAAATATTTTTTGGAAATTCATGCTTTGTAGGTTTATCTCTCATGGTTTCCATGCCAAAAAACTTCATTGCTGCAACGACTATGTATGACGTGCCGACACTTAAAAATAACTCCTCACTGCTTTTGTATGAATTCAGTACTTTAGCAGGGGTTGCATCTTTTCGATTATATTTCTCCTTGAAAAATTTTAATGTTCCCCGTTCATTTGTCGATTCATTTGAAAATAAAACACCATAGCAATATTGGAGCAATGAAGCTTTTGTATGCCACATTACCGGTTTAAATGGGCCACAGTGCTCTAATCGATCAGTCGGTGTGTGTGCACCAGATATCAAATCTTTGGCTCCGGCAAAACGGACACGAGTTAGCTGATCTCCAGAGAAGGGAATCTTCATATCCCTCATTGGATCATTTTCTGTATGAGCGACATGACCATAGGTTTGTCCAGGCATTGCAGGACCTTCTGGAATATGGATTGTATCATCCACATCAGGCTTATCTTGAAGCAAACCTGCCTTATGATATATTTCAGCTATCCAAAATTCAAATGTCCTCAGGGCAACAACACAATCTTGATAGTTATTTTCATTAGCATTGATGATTGGCATGCTAATAATTTTTGATTTTTTGTTCATTTCTTCACTGTATTCATGATTAATATGTTCTGGTAACACTTTCTTGAAAAATTTAAATTGTGTAAAAAAATCTGCCATTATCCTTCCAACGATTACTGCCGATGTTTTTGTATATTCTTCCCATTCTTTTCTACTTGGAATGAACCTACAACGGGAAATTGTTCTTAAATTTTCCTTGGGGTGGTCATTAGGGAGGTGGTTGAATGTGATTCTGTTTTCTATAAGATTTGAAGCAAGAAGATGAAGGTCTTCATTGTTGATTGATTTTCTCAAATTAACTAAAACTTTCAAATCCCAGTTGTCAGTCGTTCCACGTAGCGTAAAACCACTTTTGACAATCTGTACTGCACTTGACATAAAATTACCTCCAATTAATTTCAACAACGTATCCCTTGATGAAGGAGATAAACAATAGCCAACTTTGTTGAGTCTTTTTTGTAACTAAAACAAATTTGCAATAAAAATATAGAATATAAAGCATAATAATTTTATTAAACAACTATTTAACAATTTTTATAACTAACCAACGGATGTTTATTTGAGAGGAATTTAACCATGGTGTGAAGTTTTTTTGTATTGTTTGTCACATTTTTTAACTGATTTTTAAGATTTGTACGACTTATGTTATTTAATCAATAAACATGTATTTTTTACCTGTTTGCTGCAGCCACCTTCAATAACAAGTACTGTATATATTCTTTGCATTAAGGACAATTCATGCCATCTGTGCTGCATTAAAATTGAGTAAATAAAACACAATTTTATCTGTAGATCATGCTCAATATGTTTTCTGCCTGCTACAGTCGTCAATATGTCTATTAAAAATGGATTATATTGTGTGACTTCTGACCATAAATTGCTTTCTTTAAAAAACATCATTTCGTCACAATTCTTTTCAAACAAGACAGAGCCACCACTTTTCTTGCATAAGTTTTTGCATGTAGTGCTTATTTCATCTGTAGCAAGTTGCTTAATGGCATCAATTAATTTAGGGCAATTATTTTTTATGGTAGTTATGATAATATCAATTGTCCTTGTTTGTAATGCAGTAATAATTTTCTTTTCTTGATCTTCAGTAATGAAGTCGTTTTGAGGTTGTTTTGTTTTGCCAAGTTCTTTAGGAAGTATTTTTGTGTTTGACTTTATGTCTGTTTCATTTGTTATGTTTAGTAAAGGCGTAAATTGAAGAGATTTTTTTGACTGGAAACAGTTTTTTTGGACAGGATAATTTTCATTTTTAATGTTGATTTTTTTTGGTTTTGACTGCTGGTTTGGTGAAAAAGCTGCACATCTTTTTACTGTTGTTTGCTGTTGTAAATGGATTTGTTGTTGTTGTACATTATTCTGGAAGTCAAACATTTTATTGATAAACCTGTCACACTTTAAACAAATTGTTGTAGGCAATAGTTCAAACTCGGAAACGTTTAATCCACATGTTCTGAATATTTTGTGATGTAAGGATTTTTCCTTTCCACTTTTTGAAAAAATTCTGGTCAAGTGATGTGCTGATGTTTCTTCAGCACAAATTCGACACACTCCTTTGCCACCTTTATAAACTTTTTTAGGCGTAGATGGCAACATCTTCTGCAACGAGAGATTAACAAGAAGAGCACCTGCAACACTTCACTTCTCTCTCTAGCCATATTTATGAATGCATTACCTAGCTGGCTAGCAACAACACCGACTACTTTTTAACAAAAAATATCGTATATTTGAAAAAAATTCTTACTTTAGCTAAGACATCTTTAAAAAAAGGTGGAGGAAATGAGATTAAAAAGGAAAAATAATGCTTTTTAAGGATTTAAAACCACCACCAAAAACGACGCCACATCTTCCGTTGCCATATTTGTTTATGTATCACTTTTAGGATTTTTGCTGACGCCAGCTAAAAGCGTTGCATAATTAGGGTAACGCTGTGGGCCAATCAGATGCGATACGGTGACCAGCCTGGTCCAGGGCTATTTCGCTAGAACTATCAGAAAGCGCAGCGCCGTTGAGAAGCAAATAGTCCTGGGGACCAGGTTGTTTTAAAAATTTTGTGGGGTTTTTGACCGGCCATTGCTGACGTCAGCAAAATTTAATCCCTTATATTTCATTAATCGCTCATCAAAACCACACGATTATATACATTTTCTTGATCAGCAGTGTAAGCTCTACACTATGAAGGAAACACAAAAACAAGTTTCTCAATTTATTTATTGTGTATTTGCACTGCTGACGTCAGCAAAAAGTCTAAAACAACTTATTTTTCCATTGTCCTTCTGCCTAAGTGGATTACTCCACAGGCCTTATCGACTAGTCTATATAATAATACGCCAGTTCCGTGTCTCTGTGACAGGCAAAGTTGATATCGTCATTTTCCTTTGATGTAGCCGAAATTTCCTTTGAAGTCCCCGAAAAAGTTATATCCATTTAGCTAGCGAATTTACTTTGTTTGCATCACATGATCAAATTGGAGCAACTTGATTTGCTGAAAAAAATTTAGCGACACTGAAGAAAACAACAACAAAAGAACGGTCCCTTCGTCTTGAAAAAAGTGCAAAAAGTAATTCAGAGAAAAAAAAGTCTAAGAAGTGAAGTAAGAAGTGGTAGCTAGAGCTAGAGGTAAAGTAGTAAAGTTAGAAGTACAAAATAAAGGCTATAGTTTGAAGTGGATTTAAAATCAATAATAATAGTGAGAACTTTAATGTTTTCAGACGTTTAGTTTTATGTCACTGGAGCAAACAGACTCGCATTTTCCAAGAAAAGCCTCAAATTCTTGAAGTTTTATAATTTACCGCTTTTTTTAAAAAAAACCCAGCCACCATTTTTGTTTATGTTT
The DNA here is from genome assembly GCF_029227915.1 of Hydractinia symbiolongicarpus. Taxonomy (NCBI): domain Eukaryota; kingdom Metazoa; phylum Cnidaria; class Hydrozoa; order Anthoathecata; family Hydractiniidae; genus Hydractinia; species Hydractinia symbiolongicarpus. The sequence goes on along the minus strand of NC_079882.1, from coordinate 14,768,245 downwards.
TGTTGCATAAATAATGTAGTCTCTGGCGCGTAACTAAAGGGGAATTTTCACGAAGCGAATTAAACGGCGAATTCGCCGGCGAATTGTATTTGAGCATGCGCAGTTCTGTTTGTTTTGATTTTGAATCGAAATATTCGCTTCGCTGAAAAGTAGAAGCGAATATTTCGATGCAAAATAAAACAAACAAAACTGCGCATGCTCAGTGAAAATGCTTCGTGAAAATCCCCCTTAATGTGTTTGTGCTAAAATTCAAAATGCTACATAAAGCTGTTCGCTGACTAACAAACGGAAAACTTTGGTTTGTTGAACTCACTGTAATGTTATTATTTTTACATTACTATTTTTTCTCTTTATATGTGTTCTACTAAGCATAAATAGCTAGCTTTAGTTTTAGCTAAGTGTTTCCAGTTTAAGTATATTTAACTGGGACTCTTAGCTACTGTTAGCTAGCTAACGCTAGCCTCCAATACCTGCTCCTCATCCCATGGCTAGCTCTAACCTATGACTTATATTGTTATTCCTCTTTTTTAATTATCTATAGCTAGCTACCTTAGTTTCCAAATTTCTTTTCTTTCATGAGCACGAATTATGATGTAACAAGCTAGCTAACTACCTACAAATCTTTCAAAGACTTGAACTTTTGCAGGATAGTAGGATGTATTTTTATGCCCATAAGAGTATAATTATTTTCACATTTTTACAGGGAACTACGTGCAATATGACCAGTGCAATAATTTTTTCAGAATTTAAAGCGTTTGTGTTAAGTTATTTTTTATTGTTTTGTTTCTGACGTATCATGTTAAACTTTTGTCAACCTACATGTAACATGCACGAGGGTCCTAATAAGCCGCATACGCCGTAAAAAGTGCGGGCGTTTTCGGGCAAGTTCGGCGTTTTAAAAGAAATTCAGGTATTTGCCCAATGCCCGAAAAAAAAAAGATTCACCATAAATGACTCTCGAAGAATTATTTAAAAAAGTATAAAAATTAAAATGAACAACTATATGGTAGCTATGTTCTTAAAAGAACTGTTTTTTATGGTTTTTGATAAGATTTACTTGATAAATAACTTAATAAATATATAAACTTTATTACCTCCTTTCTCTTCAAGCGCGTTCTTTTAACTTCCGCCATGTTTGTTACAAGGTGTTGCATTTCGGGAATGTTCCGGGCGAGTTCGGGCGTGTTGGGGAAAGTGCGGGCGGTTTCGGCGGACAACCGTCAAATTAATTCGAAAAGTCGCCCGAACTCGCCCTTATATATGCGGGCGTTTGCGGCTTATCGGCACCCTCTTTAAAATGCCAGGTTGTTTTTGCAGGGGGTTGTAGACATTTGATTTGAAATTTACGGGGGATTATGATGATAAGGTTGTTTGTGTTTTTGTGTTGCAAACTGCTGTTTTTTAAAATTTTGTGTAAAATTTTGGGGGAAAAAACTACATGCAATATACTGAAAGAACAAATTTTGTGGAATTGGCCTCCACTAAAGGTTGTTGTGTAAGCTAATGGCTTTTTCATAGTTCGTATTTTAAGCTTTTGTTGGGAAGAACTAAACTATATATTTGTGATGTCATTTTTGCTAGAAGAAAATTCCATGGTTTCAGGTTTTTATTTGGAATTTTAAAATTTTGGTAATAACTGTGTTTGGTGATGATGAAAAAATTACTAAATGTTCTGTTGTGATCTGAAGATGCTCTGCTAAGATCAGGGAGAAAATTTATCAAATTTAATTTGTTATTTATTGCCTTAAACCCAAGAAATATTTGCTAATTAAAACTTTTTTGTTTTTTATATTTAAGAAATTCCTGATTTTTCTATAATTTGATGTTTCATAACCTTTTTGTGGAAGATTTATGGGCAATGGCAATATAGGACATGCTAAATGAACTGATTTTCGTTGATTTGGATATGCTCCTCAAAAACCAATCTGTTTTACATTTTGTGTAAACTTTTTTGAGGACGGACCATATATATTCTAAAAATAATATCTTTTCATTCAAAATTTACTCCTTATTCTTTTTTGACATTTACCTTTAAAATGGTTGGTAAAGGTCACTACAGATCATTATATTAAGAAAAAAATTTGTCTTCTTAACCGGTTATATCATTTTTACTTTTTGTGTATATTTTTGGGGAACACGGTAGTAGGTTACCGAATAAATGATTTTCCAGATATAAATTTGATGTTTTTGACACTTTTGATTAAAAAGGTTTTCAACGTACTCAAACGTAATCACTTTATAAGATGTAAATATTTGAGATGTGTCATTTCTGACTTTATTATTATTGTTGTACGTGATTCTATACATTATTTTGAACAGCGTTTCAAGCTCTACACATTATAAGCAACGTGTAAACAAATTTCAGGAAAAAATATTGTGTATTGACGAGTCCGGGCAGACGTCATCAATATACAACTTACGATTCTCTTTTCCAATGTACTTCTGCCTAAGTGGATTTTACAGTGAAAATTTCTAAAGAAATTTTTTATTTGTACTTTAGAGGACTTTACTGACGTCAGCCAATTTTTAAATTTTTAAAACACTTATATATATCTCCTTATGCGTTTGCGAACACTTATTTTTATCAGCGTTTCAATCTGCACACATTACAGGCAAGAGATAACTACATTTCGTCAATTTTTTTTGTATTCACTGCTGACGTTAGCAAAATCTGCAAAACAACCTAATCTTCTGTCTGAGTGGATTCTTCCACGGGCCTTATCGACTAGTTGAAGTTACTAATAGCGTTATTACTTAGATCGTTCAAATGTTATGTTAGTTTCCAAAAAGTTATGCAACAACGTAAATTCAATTTTGCTCTGTATCCATAAATTCTGTTGTTGTAAATCGAAATATTCCGGTAAGTCGTCCACGTATTACTTCCTGAATATAAAGGAGATATAGTATTCAACATGTGTTAGACCTATGTACGCTCCCAAGTCTTGTGGAGATAATGATGTGCTATTCTCCATAAAGCACAAGTGTAGTAGCCTGTAGTAGAGCGTAGTAGAATGTATTTCTCTGTAGTAAAGCGTATTTCTCTGCAGTAGAGTGTAGTAGCCTGTAGTAGCTTGTAGTAGAGTGTAGTAGCTTGTAGTAGAGTGTAGTAGAGCGTATTTCTCTGTAGTAGAGCGTATTTCTCTGTAGTAGAGTGTAGTAGCGTGTAGTAGAGCGTAGTAGCGTGTAGTAGAGCGTAGTAGAATGTATTTCTCTGTAGTAAAGCGTATTTCTCTGTAGTAGAGTGTAGTAGCCTGTAGTAGCTTGTAGTAAAGTGTAGTAGCGTGTAGTAGAGCGTAGTAGAATGTATTTCTCTGTAGTAAAGCGTATTTCTCTGTAGTAGAGTGTAGTAGCGTGTAGTAGCCTGTAGTAGAGTGTAGTAGCGTGTAGTAGAGTGTAGTAGCGTGTAGTAGAGTGTAGTAGCGTGTAGTAGAGCGTAGTAGAATGTATTTCTCTGTAGTAGAGCGTATTTCTCTGTAGTAAAGCGTATTTCTCTGTAGTAGAGTGTAGTAGCGTGTAGTAGAGCGTAGTAGCGTGTAGTAGAGCGTAGTAGAATGTATTTCTCTGTAGTAAAGCGTATTTCTCTGTAGTAGAGTGTAGTAGCCTGTAGTAGCTTGTAGTAAAGTGTAGTAGCGTGTAGTAGAGCGTAGTAGAATGTATTTCTCTGTAGTAAAGCGTATTTCTCTGTAGTAGAGTGTAGTAGCGTGTAGTAGCCTGTAGTAGAGTGTAGTAGCGTGTAGTAGAGCGTAGTAGAATGTATTTCTCTGTAGTAAAGCGTATTTCTCTGTAGTAGAGTGTAGTAGCGTGTAGTAGAGCGTAGTAGCGTGTAGTAGAGCGTAGTAGAATGTATTTCTCTGTAGTAAAGCGTATTTCTCTGTAGTAGAGTGTAGTAGCCTGTAGTAGCCTGTAGTAGAGTGTAGTAGCGTGTAGTAGAGCGTAGTAGAATGTATTTCTCTGTAGTAAAGCGTATTTCTCTGTAGTAGAGTGTAGTAGCGTGTAGTAGAGCGTAGTAGCGTGTAGTAGAGCGTAGTAGAATGTATTTCTCTGTAGTAAAGCGTATTTCTCTGTAGTAGAGTGTAGTAGCCTGTAGTAGCTTGTAGTAGAGTGTAGTAGCGTGTAGTAGAGCGTAGTAGAATGTATTTCTCTGTAGTAAAGCGCATTTCTCTGTAGTAGAGTGTAGTAGCGTGTAGTAGAGCGTAGTAGCGTGTAGTAGAGCGTAGTAGAATGTATTTCTCTGTAGTAAAGCGTATTTCTCTGTAGTAGAGTGTAGTAGCCTGTAGTAGCTTGTAGTAGAGTGTAGTAGATCGTAGTAGAATGTATTTCTCTGTAGTAAAGCGTATTTCTCTGTAGTAGAGTGTAGTAGCCTGTAGTAGCTTGTAGTAGAGTGTAGTAGCGTGTAGTAGAGCGTAGTAGAATGTATTTCTCTGTAGTAAAGCGTATTTCTCTGTAGTAGAGTGTAGTAGCCTGTAGTAGCTTGTAGTAGAGTGTAGTAGCGTGTAGTAGAGCGTAGTAGAATGTATTTCTCTGTAGTAAAGCGTATTTCTCTGTAGTAGAGTGTAGTAGCGTGTAGTAGAGCGTAGTAGCGTGTAGTAGAGCGTAGTAGAATGTATTTCTCTGTAGTAAAGCGTATTTTTCTGTAGTAGAGTGTAGTAGCCTGTAGTAGAGTGTAGTAGCGTGTAGTAGAGCGTAGTAGAGTGTATTTCTCTGTAGTAAAGAGGCGTTCATAATGGTCTCGCACTATATACAAACGAAAAATTATCGTGACATCTTCGCACAAAGAGATTCTTATCAGTACATCACTTGTAGTTGGTAGATAAGCAAGGGATGATGGCCGATTCGCCAGTGGTCATCATAATATCAGAGACAAAGAAACAAATTTAGCAGACACGCCTAAATATTCATTTTCAATTTCACATTCTGTGTTTTACTGCGCTTACCCAACGAGACATGATCCGTTTGTTTGAGCCTTAGAGAATACATTACAAGCAATGTATGTCCTAAATACCATGAGTGTTCACTATTATGCTTTGTATTCATACATCAATCGTCAATTCCTTACAAGTTACTTTGGGGATATTAATTTTGCTCTTGATTGTTGAATGTCTAGTTGCGGTTTTATGAAAGAATAGTCGAAATTTCTATCTTTGAGCTGGAACGTGAACAACCAGTGTGTAATGTCATCCATACTTCATAATTTTCAAGTGCAGAAATTGTTACTTTAAAATTGCTCTACCGTGTTTAGTATTTGCGAAAACACTACAAAAGTCTTCATGGAAAAAATAAATGAAGCCTTTTCAATGTAGTTGAATTTCCGCGCCCAAAGGCGTAGGAAATTCTTTAAAACCGTCGTTTTTTCTTTTGGAGCATTTTTTGAGAAAAAATCGACCCTGGGATTTCACGTTCCTCTGATTTTTTGTTACCTAAATGTCATTTTAGGCCAAAATTGGTTCAAAAATTAAAACTACTTTATTTTCCACAATATTTGGCACAGTTAACAAAAAAGTATACTGAACATGATGGTGACATCAAAATTTTGATTTTTGGCCACCTTAAATGTCATTTTAGGCCAAAATTGGTCCAAAAATTAAAACTACTTTATTTTCCACAAAATTTGGCACAGTTAACAAAAAAAGTATGCTGAACATGATGGTGACATCAAAATTTCGATTTTTGGCCACCTTAAATGTCATTTTAGGCCAAAATTGGTCCAAAAATTAAAACTACTTTATTTTCCACAATATTTGGCACAGTTAACAAAAAAGTATGCTGAACATGATGGTAACATCAAAATTTCTATTTTTGGCCACTTTAAATGTCATTTTAGGCCAAAATTGGTCCAAAAATTAAAACTACTTTATTTTCCACAAAATTTGGCACAGTTAACAAAAAAAGTATGCTGAACATGATGGTGACATCAAAATTTCTATTTTTGGCCACTTTAAATGTCATGTTAGGCCAAAATTGGTCCAAAAATTAAAACTACTTTATTTTCGACAAAATTTCGCACAGATCACAAAAAAAAATATGCTGAACATGATGGTGACATCAAAATTTTGATTTTTTGCCACCTTAAATGTCATTTTAGGCCAAAATTGGTCCAAAAATTAAAACTACTTTATTTTCCACAAAATTTGGCACAGTTGACAAAAAAAATATGCTGAACATGATGGTGACATCAAAATTTCTATTTTTGGCCACTTTAAATGTCATTTTAGGCCAAAATTGGTCCAAAAATTAAAACTACTTTATTTTCGACAAAATTTCGCACAGATCACAAAAAAAATATGCTGAACATGTTGGTGACATCACAATTTTGATATTTTGCCACCTGAAATGTCATTTTAGGCCAAAACTGGTCCAAAAATTTAAACTACTTTATTTTCGACAAAATTTGGCACAGTTAATAAAAAAAGTATGCTGAACATGATGGTGGCATCAAAATTTTGTTTTTTTGTCAACTAAATGCCGTTTAAGACCATAAACGTTTCAATCGGAAGACTTTCAACCATGAATGATAGGCTATAATTTTTGTTCGCAATTTCTTTTAAAGTGTGAGTTTATTATGACACGTTTCGTTTTGTTTGCGTTTGTTGTAAGATGTAATGTCACTTGTGTGTTTTATCTTCAGAGCTTCAAGCACCAAACCTCTTCGAATGTTTGGCACGATAACACAACGAATTAGCAGGTTGTTATCAAATATTTTGGTAGCGAGCGGAAATTCTTAGAGCCCCCAGGGCTTCTTGTTTATATGTTCAAACGCAATTCATGATAGCCGTTCACTGGGTGAAGCAAAACTAAATTTGGATATGTTTACATCCTACAAAGAGCTTTTTCTCAGTAAATCAAGTGTAGTTGGCAGATAAACAAGGCATAAACGTTGATTTGCCAATGTTCATCATAATATCACATACAAAGAAGCAAATTTAGGAGACCCGTCTAAATATTCCTTTTCAATTTCACATCTTGTGTTCTTCTGCGCTCACCCAACGAGTTCGAAATACCCTCAATGCTCAATGAACAAATACAACTGGTAAACGAGACGGAAGACAACCCATTTATCCCAGATGCCGGAGGAAATGATTGATGCGGCTCCCTTAGAGACGATCGTAGACGAGGACGAAGAAGGCAATAGTGATATTGAGATCGATTAGTGTTTGTTTTTATTATACTTTTAGAAATATATGTTGTGTTTATTAAAATTGTTGTTTTTATTTTTTAGCACACTAAGACTTTTGCATAATTTTATAAGTCCCCTCCCATTTAACCCCCCGCCACGCCCCTCCCAAATAAGCCCCGTCCCCCAAAACCCATTTTGACAAATAAGCCCCCAGGGGCCTAATCGATCATTAACGGTAGACGTAATAGATCTTTCACGGTTGCGCAAAGCATTCTGGGTAATCACTATGACAAAATACAACACCGCTGCTAGCAGGGATGCGAAGTTTATGTGGTGGCGTGGTTTTTCTGTTTATACAAGTTAATTTTTAATCAATTCTTGTATATTTTACACAAAAAAATTAATTAAAAAAGCTAAAAAGTTAAATCAAGTGAGCTTGATGGCTTCGGTTAAAGATATTAAATGTTTGCAGAATTTTTTAGAACTTTCTATGGCTGAACTTCAATTTTTCCTTTCCCAGCGTGGGCTTCCAACATCTGGATCACATGGAACGTTGGCTGTAAGAGCTCTGATTGCTCATGAGCAAAAAGTAGAAGTAAAAGCCACTGCTGAACATACAATTTGCTTCTGCGTAACATGCGAAAAGACATTTGATTCAGACGAAGAGCTGACTTGGAATGTTTGGAAGGGTAAGTCGGTTTAAAATAACTGAAACAAATACCCTTTTTGGTTGGTTCGTTTTTAACGTAATTTCGAACGTTTTCTTCTCCCTTTAAAATTTGAACTGTACATTCTAATTTAAGTAGTTGTGGATTAAAATTTGCCATACACTCAATTATAGTGCCGTATTTTTCCTGCGCGCGCAGAAATTGAGGTAACTTTTCTCAGTCAGGGATAACCGCAAATTAGGCTATGATAGTCTAATTAGTCTACGATAGCCTATTTAGGCGATTTATCTCTCCTAATTAGGCTATCAAAATGGTTTTTGCTGCCTATCGCTGTTCTGTTACATAGTCGCAATGATTTTATTAGCTAAAAACATTCTATAGAACCCCTTTTTGATGGTCCAAATATATTTTTCTTTATTATTTGCGCTGTCAGTAGATATAGCGTTTAGTTTGTTTTGATTTAGAACGCATGCGCTGTGATACGGCTTCTTTGTTTTACGGCCACGGTTGCTTCTGAACAAAGGCTAAATTTCCCACGCGCATATTTTCAACATGGTGGCGCATAGCCTAAATAGACTATTTCTCGTCTAATTAGCCGATCCAAAGACTTTTGACGTATAATTTTTAGTTCCGCGAAGCAAATTACATGAAATTTTACTTGACCAAAGACGACTTGACAGGCCACTGGATAGCCAAAAAAACATGGCGCAACTATACGTTGTTTCCGTTATATTTAACAAAGAAGATAGCAAATTGCCTAAATAGGAGATACTCGCCTAAATAGTCTATGAAAAATCTCCTAACTAAGCTACTAGCCTAATTTGGCGTGATAGCCTAATTTGCGGTTATCCCTGACTGTTTCTGATTAGTTTGTTTACATTTTTACCTCCATTTCTGCGTGCGCATCGGGCATTACATAATCACTTAGATGCGTGCGCAAGTAAATATCAGGACTGTGATTCCATGTATTGGTATTCCATCTAATCATGTGCAAAATTTGATTGTTGTTTTAAAGATGAGAATAGATTTCAGCTATAAAATGGCTACTGACCGGTTTTGATTCTGCCCTGTAAAATACAAAGCCATTTGTTTACACAAACCAGGGTTTCAAATAACCTGGAAAATACTTAAACTTGAAGTATAGACCTATATTCTGAAAATTTAAAAGTAAATCTCAATTATTATGATACACAACATTACTACAATATATCATTGGCTATCGGTTGTCTTTTCAGAAATGGGAAAGGATGCAGCCTGAAAGGAAAGCTGAAATATTGAGGTATCAGAAAATATCTATAAAAATAATTCGATGGCTCAAAAGGTTTGACTCACTGATGGTATGACAATACTGGGATCTATTAAAGATTAAAATTGAAGAGGCGTCCAGGGCCTCAATCTTGACAGTCCCACCAGTGAATCAGAACTAGAGATCAAGACTATCACTGTATAACATATGCACATTTTACCAGGAATTCCATGAAAAAAACAACACGCATGAATCTATATTGGAGAATTTGCGCAAAAGTGTTAAATATATTAACACATTGTTTTGTCGGTAGAAGTAACCTATAGCAAATATATACTGCAGGAATACATGACAAAGGGAGGGCTATGTCGTACGATGTTGTATTCACTGCAATCATCTACTATTTCGTTTGCCGTGTCAATCCGCCCCTCAACATGGCCGCAGATTATCTTTTCACAGCAGGTTATATTTTCTCGTAACGATTGTGTTCCTTACTACAAGACATTCTTTTTTAAACTCTAATTCCATTTCAATCTTTTGCTCCATACAATTCTTTTTTTCGTGGGCAAGATGCATGTGCATTGATGTTTTAAAACAGATGATCATTCCAATTTATTTTAAAAAAATTTATAATTTGTTAGGATTTGTGCATTTAATGTTTACAAAATCAAGATTTTTAATTTTAAAAATGTTACCACAAGATTTTTAGTTCCGTAAATTCTCAGTGATCTGCTGTTATAAGACCAAAAAATAACTTTTTGAGGAAAATGATGATAATAGGTATAATTTACATATAAAAATTGATTCTTTCCAGTATACAATTTCTGGCAACAATAACTTACGCTGTTGATTGTCATAATACTTATTACAGCCATTCATTTGAAAACCATGCTATTAATGGTACACATTAACTGTGGAAATTTCCTATTAAAAAGTTTAAATTGGTGTTGTTGTTTTTGTTGAATAATAATTTTATAAAAAGATTAAAAAATAATTTTTTGAGGAAAACGTTAGTTTTTAAAATCTGATGTGGTGGAAAAGTAGGCCAGGGTTGATTTTTTATATAAAGAGAATATTTTTTTAAATATAATTTCCACCAACATGAAATGCAGCTAATTCCATACTGAATACATGTTCTGAAAGAGCTGGCACATTTATATTTATTTATTAAGAGACAGTGTACGTCATCTATTCAAAGATATCTGAGTTAAGCATATAATTATATTTCTTTAGCCTGAGCTAGATTGAATTTTGTTAATTATTTTGAGTAAGCTTATTTTTTAAAGAAAGACAAATAGTGCTGTGTGTTCACTTTGTAGTAGGAATACTTTTTGCCACTTGAAATACAATTGATCCGAAGATATTTTTTGTCTTGTATGAAAGAAATTTGGACAATACTTTAAGGCAAGAACTTCTATTGTTCTTTGCTCACGTGATCATTATTGGGAAATCTTTTCTTCTTTAATGTTAGATGTGGCCATGCTGGCTTTATGCATATTGGTTGATTTTAATTCGGGTTGCACTGAAAAATTATTATATAAAAAAACTCAATTTTAATATCTCAAAGAAAACTTAGTTAAAGGAGCACTCCAGTGAAAAAAAAATATTTAAAAAAAAAATGTTATATAAAACATAGAATCGGATAATTCTCTTCATGAAAAAGACTTTACAAAGCTACAGCCACACGACTTCGAACCTCTTCTGTCTCACAAGGGGGAAATTAATAATGATGCAAAGTGATGAGGTGTCTTTTACTGGCTCAAGCAACGTTCTTAGCAAAATATTTTTTTTTTTTTAAGAAATAAATATACTTAATCGCTTTTTTTTAACATTCTTTTCGTCAAAAAACTTTATCATTTGCTTCATTAAAAAATCTTTCATACTTTACAAGCCAATTTATTTTTTTTACAGTTCAGCAATATTTTTCCTCTGCACACGCTTTTTTTGCGCACAAATGTAAACAAATTTTATGTAACGTTGAAATTTTCTCCGTGATGGAGGACCATTGAAATGCGTGATATAAAATCAAATAATGTTCGGGTCTAGATAAGTTGGTAAAACGGGGTATTATTATTGTATAAATAAAAATCAATCTTTGATTATGGTAGGTCATAAATGTGTTGCAGAAGCTACTGACTTACAAGTGGTTGTTTTGACAAAGCTGTTTTAGAAACTGCATTATCAGCATTACATGCAGCCGTTATAAAGTTACAAAGATTGAAGAAAATGGGTACATTTACCCCCTGAAAATACTTGGCATGTCCTTCCATCAAAAAAGCTTCTTTTTTGAAAAACAAAGAATAGAAACTTGAGCGCTACAAAAGATACATGTGTAACTAGAAAGCTTTTTTGTCGGTGTTTGTATTGGAAATTCGTATAATGTTCTCTTATTTAATATAAAAATGTACAAAACGTTATTTGGTTGAGTTCTGTGGATATAAGTACAAATATTGAGATGAGAAGAAATATGAAACTTTAATCGCGTTCACTAGCTAAAATGGCATTTTTTACAAAGTGGCAGAGTATCTTAATATGGAAGTTTATTTCCTGCAGATATCTTTTAAAAGAACTATCTGTGAAGTGCACCAACCAAATATAAAAACTTTGATCGCTTGGTAGATCACCTGCACGACGTATTTTGTTTAGCCGTTTTTGAGTTCTTTCTTTTTCACAGACGGGATTCTGTGAAAACTTACTTCTTTACACTTCTCTGATCGATCGGTACATAGAAACACAGAGCAACTAACCATTTTTTAAAGATTTAAACGTAAATTACATACAAAAAGCGATTTAATGTAAGCTGTATTTATAGGTCTTAACATGCGCTTGCTTAAACTTTCTGCACGATGTGATGTCATTATTTATAATCGGGTCTAGTCCGAAATGAAATCGCGCCTGTCTGTTTTTTATGAGAAAAAAATTGAATATGCGAAGGCTTGTACAACAATTTTAAATAAGAAAAACAAGTAAAGTAAGTTTTTTTTGATTTCTTATGCTTTTCTGAGTACGTATAAAACAAACAAAAAAAAGAAAAGTGATTTTTACTGGAGTTCCCCTTTAACTAGGCTAGACATGTCTGAAATCTGTACAATCCTTGTTAAACTGAGACAGTGTAGAGATACTGCTAACTTGGTACCATAATTATTCAAATAAGTAGTCAAATTTTTATTCAGTATATTGACTTTCAGGAGGGACATGTTATATGTACAGGTAATATTGCCAGTTGAAATACCCCTAAGTTGAAGTATATCCCTCTCTTCAGTCAGCTAATTTCCTACCTCAAGGCTTTATTGCGACTTATGCTGAAAAATTGAATAAGCAATTTCTGATACTTTTGCACCCTGTTTTAATTTATAACAATCGTGGAGTGGTGGAGTTAGTTTTACAGTGTAATGATTTTAAAAACTAGATAAATTTCTGTTGTTTTAATTTAATGATGATGCGCGATGTTTTTTGTTCACAACTCTTCTCGGATTTTTCTGTTCTAATTTATACTTTGCTTTTTATGTTAATCAATTTGGTGGTAATTTTTGCTTCTTTACTGTTTTTTTTGTTTTTTTTTGTATTTCTAATGCAGGTAAAACCAAAAAAAACTTTGATGAAAATGATTCTTGGAAGAGTGGGATAAGGAAGTTTTCTGGTAACAAAATTAGTTTTGTGTAAATACTGATACTATGTGTGACCTTTTGTATTTCTGTGTTATGTTATTTAAAAAATATTTCCATTGTTGTAAAACCATGAAAGTTATTGGTTCGAATCCAATCCATCTTTAAAAGGTGGTAGTTCAAATGAAAGAACAACATGGTGTGTAATTAGTTTCATACTGCAACAAACAATAATGCAAATCAATTCAAAAAATTTTACACACAAATGTTTCAAAAAAAGAGGTAACTATAAGAAAAGAAATGAAAGAAGGAAATTTTTTAATTTACTCGGGATATACGTTCAGTTATTCAGGTTTTGCTGAGCTATAACTACAATCATGTTCATAAATTATTGGAAAAACGGCTTTTGAGGCTTTTTTCAGAGTTTCCCCCCTCTCCCCCTACAGTCAGTGTTGATTTTGTGTTGATTTGTGCCCCAAAATACTGCCGGCGACTCTGGAAAAGACCTCCAACCAACACTGAAGAGTGGGGGGAGGGGGAAAGTGGTTTTTCCAAAACTATTATGAACATGATTGTCTCTATAATGTGAGACTTTTTTTAAGTGGCTTTTTTTTTACAAAAGCTTTTGGGTGCGTTTGTGTTGGCTGAATTAAGGACAAGTACTACTTTGTCATTCCTTATACCGTGCATGCGGAGCTGGTTGGTTTTCTTGTTTCATAAACTAGGTTCCAGGCCTCCTAATGTCTGTTTGTTTCTTATTGTTTGTCGTATGTGGCAAGAGCTTTTATATGCTTATATATTGTATATACATGACTAAAATTGTTCTTTGTATAACATAGACACTTTGTAGTATAAAAGAAATGGAAAACACACACGTTCCACACACGTTCCGCACACGTTCCACTCAAGTTCCATAGCCAAGTGTACAAGAGGAGACTGCAGTAGCACACGTTCCACACGTTCCGTCAATTTTTTATAAAAATTAAAATTTACTTCAATTTCATTGAATTTGACGGTACGTGTGGAACGTGTTCAATTTAGGTGCAACCGATGGTGGAGCACCTTGGAACGGGTGTGGAACGTGTACGGAACGTGTGAAACGTGTCATCAAAGCAAAATTTTGGCTCTAAACAAGGGCAACCCCTTTTCAATTTTTTTATGTCATTTACAGACAATCATGTTCATAAATTATTGGAAAAACGGCTTTTGAGGCTTTTTTCAGAGTTCCCCCCCTCTCCCCCAACAGTCAGTGTTGATTTTGTGTTGATTTGTGCCCCAAAATACTGCCGGCGACTCTGGAAAAGACCTCCAACCAACACTAAAGAGTGGGGGGAGGGGGAAAGTGGTTTTTCCAAAACTATTATGAACATGATTGTAGTTGCCATGTGAAAATCAAATCCAATAAGTAAAATTTAGTTAAAAAAATAATTTTTTGAGGAAACTAATTTATAACACCGCAGTTTGTAACATGTAATTGGTAATAATGTAATAATGTAATTGGTTCAAGAAGCTTGAAAGGTGGATATATTTTGGATAAGGTAGAAGATTGGATTAATGAATTAAAGATGCTGAGTAAAATTGCTAAAACAGAGTCGCAAGGGACATAAAGTTGTTTTATCAGTGGCTGGCTACAAGCATAAATTAACATACTGTATGCAAACATACCACACATAATATAATTATTGGAAGAAGTACTCGTAGTTATTAATTCGAATTAATACCAGCACTGACGGGAGGTATTAAAGTAAACAATAACGAGAGACAACTGCTGTCACTGTGAAATGTGTAAGCAGGAAATCAGACTGAACGATATCAACCAGGAAGCAGTGTATCTAGTTGACTGACTACCTTCAAGGAACGAGAGATACACAATTAACAAGCTATGCTTCTGGGCTCAGATTCGAATTTCAAGTTCACAATTGATCATGCTTTGTCATGCAAATAATGTGGCTTCCTTTCGCTTAGACAATGAAATCCGTAATGTCACGGGGATGTAACTAAAAGAGGTTTGTCATGATGTACGCATTGAACCGTGTCTACAACAGTTACCTAGTGAGCCATTGAGCCAGTGGACAGCGAATGTTTCTCAGGAATCGAGAGTTATGTATGCACAAGAGGCTTTTGGAACACTTGTCAAATGGCATTTTTAGATGCGAAGGTGTGCTACCAAAAGCATATGATGTAGATAAAATGGAAAAAAAGAAAAATTACAATAAACTTATTTTGCAAGTAGAGCATGAAACTTTAACGCCACTAGCGATATCCGTGTGTGGCGGAATGGGTCGCGTGTGTCGAAAGTTCTATACTCGGCTTTCTGAAATGATTTCTGAAAAGCGTAAACAACATTTTTTAAAACTTTCAGCATGGATATGACGTAACATTTGTTTTGCGCTTATCAAGTCTATATGCATATGTGTTCGAGGAAGTCGATCAGTCTTTTCATCTAACCTTGTCGCATCTCTGTCAGTGGATCCTAAAGTAGTTCTGCTACCTTTATATATCATACTTATGTCTACATCAACTGAATAGCATTTTTCTTTTAATAAAGCGGCGATATTTCGGTATAGAAAAATTATAACAAATTATTTTATTGAAATGTATGTACAGTTGACTCTCTCTAATCCGAATCTCAAGGGGGATAATTCTCTTTCAGATTACAGAGAGTCGGATAGTAGAAAGTAGATTATGAGAGTTTCTTAAGGAAAGTTGACGCTGATTTTTAATTTGTTCGGATTATAGTTAAAAATTCGGATAATAGAGATTCGGATCGGAGAGAGTCAACTGTATATACGTTTTAATTAAATATAATGTTCAAAAAAGGACCATAATTTTTTTGTAACATACTGTGTGCTTCTATGCTACCTTCGTGTGGTATGGATGGAGCATGATGACGGGTCTATTCAGAGCAATACGCTAACTATCTTGTGAACTGCCTTAGTCTATTAGAATTACTAAAACCTTTTAGAAATAACTCAACAAGTTTTACTGTTTTGCAAAAAAAAAAAAATGCTAGAGTACTATTTCTTTTTAGGAGTCAAAATATACCCAATATTAGCTAAATCAAATTCTATTCATACTATTATTACCTAATAGCTATTTTCAACCGGTTATTATGAGAAAGTCGTAGCGTTCAATGGCAGGAGAGCCTTAAGAACGGGCCTAGGACAGCACAATATAACTTAACTTCGTAGCAACCATAACAGTCATAACTCAATTTTATTTAGCTAGTTAGACTATATTAATAACTATGTCCCTCCAATAGTTTTTCTAACAGCTACGAACAAAAAAAGTCCATATACATTTTTATCATTTTTGTCATAAGGTTTTAGTTTTAAAAATATTGAAAGTTCAAAATCACATTAAACTGCTTCCTATGAACAGCAAAAAAAACATATGATACACACAAGTATTTTTCTGAAATATCGTTTTTATTTGTGTATGGATAGTTATTCAACTCTACTGCTTGTTTCAATATCTCTCTTTTGATAGATGTATGGATAGGTGTCCCACATTCCTTCATTTTTACTGCGTCGAATAAAGTATTCCGTGAATTGAGCTGTTAGAACATCTAAGGTTGGCGTGCTAAATATTTTAATTCGCGCGAAGGGTAAGATCAAAAAATGCGTTTTTTAAATGATGCATGTATATTGATAAAATCTCTATTTTTATAAGGTATGGATGGATCTCTCATTTGATTGGTTGTTTACTGAGTAGAACTAATTTTGTATACACAGGTCTGCTAGGACATGCTTGTTTTTCCGCCTGAAGGTATTTTGCAAAATATCCTTTTAATATTGTATGGTGGTATGGATCGGTCTCCCTTGTTCCTGCTTCTTACTGAGTGCAATAAAGTCTTCCCGTAAATTTACATGCTAGGACATCTGATATTATCGCGCGTGATTGTTATCGGAGTGGAATGAAGTGTTTTTAGACATATCTGGTAGGGTCTTCTTCTTGATTGCTTCTTTGTGGTGTAGAATAAAGTTTCGCTTTTGATTCGCTCACTAGCTAAATCTCCTTTTTAGTAGTGTATGGATGGATATCTAACATTATATTCAGCGTGAAAGGCAACTTCCAAAATTCTCATTTCAAATGATGTATGGATAGGTCTAACACTCGCCTGTTTTCTGAGTGGAATAAAGTCTTTTCTCGAATTGGCCGACCAAGAGATTTAATACTTCACCTTTCGCGATAGCGTTTTTATCAGATATCTTTTAGATTGTATGTCAGGATCTTTTGCTCCCTTGCCTGTTTACAAAGTAGAAGAAAGGCTTTTTTATTCGCTTGCTAGAACATTGAACATTTCATTTGGTGCGAGCTTCTTCCTACAAGGTGCGAGAGAGCTTTAACAAAATCTTTGATGTATGCACATGCAATGATATACGCACGCGCGTGCTACTCGCCCTTTCGATTTTTGAGTAGAAAAAAGTGATCGTTGGACCGTTTTTTATTCTGTTCTTTTTTTTATATTGCGTAAGATTATTCCCCAAAATACTTTTTTAATGATGAATTGATAGGTTTCGCTACTTGTCTAATTGTTTTTTAATCAGAATAAGATTTGCCTTGTTTAGCTTCACAAAACATTCAATATCGTATATATTGCGGGAATGGTTTCCTAAATTTTGTTTTCAGTATTGTATGTGTAGGTGTGGATGTGCCAGGCTAATTGCCTAAATATTTACCCTAATAGGACATCTTTCCCAATTACTTAATTCAATTCGCTTGCTTGTGTACTGACTAGAATAAAGTTCCCCTTGCTTTTTTGTTTCCGAACAAACTCGTTAAAATTTAGAACAGTTGTACACATTTCATGTGATAAAAAAAGACCTTAAATGTTAATCGAGATATTTAGTAGGCCTTTGCGTTTTAATTCTTAGTATTTAACCAGAATTTTAAAATTTGTTTAACGATGAATTTCACGTTGCAAAAATTAAATGTGTACGGTACGGTATGGATGGATGCGTTGTTTTATGAATGACGAGCATATGCCATAACCCATTGGGTAATTAATTACTCTGCAAGTAATAAAAGAGACACAGTTACATTAATACATGCAGCCATGCTGCCGAGCATGGTGATACATACTAACTTTCTGCAGCCCTTCCCTGGCCTCTTCCCAGCTGAACTTGTGTTATGTTATATAAGTACAACGTCGTCCGTAGCGAGGTTATAATAATACAACCTCGTCCCTGGCTATAATCGCTGTTGCGATGTCAGAAAAATACAACTAGTAGCTTTTTAAACGTCCTGGCTATTTACGTTACACTTTAATAAGGGACATTAAATTAACGTGAATTTTTAAAAAAATCTGGCTAAAAAGCGAAAATAGCCGAAAACCAGTTGGCTGCAACAAAGTTTTCAGATAGGTGGCTACACCCTTTACTTTAAAAAAAAATTTGGCGAAAGTCTAAAGTTTGTTAATTCAAGGAGACAACAGTTTCAACAAACCTGTAATACTTAGCTACGGTTTTTAACTCACAATTAATTTTGTAACAACAAGCTTTATGATGTGTTTTTATTTGAAGTGACATTGAATTTCGTGAATTCCAAGTAAATTAAGTCTATTGTTGCAAGACTATGAAAGTTATTGGTTCGAATCCAATCCATCTTTAAAAGGTGGTAGTTCAAATTAAAGAACAACAGGGTGTGCAGTAATTAGTTTCATACTGCAACAATAATCCAAATCAATTCAAAATTTGTAATTCATTCAGTAATACACTTATTCTATCTTTTTGTGTGCAAAATTGCGGTGTAATAGAATAAACTACATTAATCTCCGGTATTTTAATTATTTTTAATTGCCATTGATCATAAGAACCGCCGTACGCTTTGTTACCCAGTCTTTTGTAACCACATCATCAAGTTCTATCCAAGCCAGTACCGGTAAGTAACGATATGGAAGAGATTCTTATTTATCTTTTGCTGCTTTTTTAAAATGGAAACAAATCAGAAATTTAAGCTCTTCGAATTTTTCTACCGTGATTAATCAAAAGTTAAGGCTCTTTACATTGCTTTTTAATGGTTCGACAACGAAGATTTGAGCAGCCAGATTTGAATAGTAAAGTTGTTGGGTTTTGACAAGGTTTAAAATGTTCTCCTTATGACATTTTTGACTTCTAAGGGCTTTGTTTTTACAACATACTCACTATAAAAAACGGACAATATATCGATAATGTAGAATTGATATTATGTCCATATGCACTGCAATGAACGGGCTTCTAAATATTGACATATTGACCATATGTATGAAAAATGGATATATTGATGATTTTTTCAGGAAATCCGAGAATCCATATAATATAGAGACCTGGTGACTATGTCAGGACGGAGTGCATCGCTGCTGCGTCTATCCGCTGCACTGCAGGGCGCTCCGCGGTTTACGGACTACTGCATCCTTGTTCCCCATCCTCTTCCCTGTTTCAAACAAGGAAATATAACACTAAGATTTATTTATTAACGTCATCATCAGGTATCTACAAACTTGAGAAGCCGCCACTTACACTAGGCTGAGTCTGTAGCCAGGATACCCAGCTCAACCTTCCATAACATTTCATATCATACTTTATGACTAGCCTAGTTATTTAAGCTTTCTTTGATAGAGAAAGAAAAAATTGATCGTAAAGGCGGTTTGAAGGGAAAACGCTGGGTCTCCTGGCTAAATTTGTGGCTAGACAGACTCGTTTTTTCACAGAACTGTGCGTTTCTCTGCACGATAGTCGTTTAGGGGACGTAGGTAATGTTTATTTACAGGTAATCAAGATTCTAATATGAGAGTGGAAAACAATAAACTGCCGTCATTAGCTAGGAGGGGGAGAGGTGGGGGTGGCTTTTGGAGATGGCCAGTCAGTTAGGCGCGTACAAGAGTTATCTTACCTTCTTTCTTGCCTCCAGCGGTGAGTTAGGGGGCCACCAATCCATACTGTGTATTTTACCGTGGTCACTCACAAACAGAGTTGTTTGCCATGGTATAGACAACCGCAAAAAACTAAATTGTTTAAAAAGGATAACTACCATAACACAAGAACTCACAGTATAGTACTAAATTTGCACAAAGTAAAAGGCTAAGAGTATAAAATATCAATTGTTTAATAACATTCTATGAAGTATTCTATAATGGAAAATCATTTGAGACTTACGTAATCAGCATGAGATAGTTTGTTGGGAAAGGTTGCTGAATATTGTTCCATTATTTAAAAAAATGACCGCTGAGCGAATGTAAATTGGAGGTGGTTGTTTATCTACACTAGGTACACTAGGTAACTTGTGAGTGAAGTGCAGAGCAAGTATATTTCGAGCTAAAAATGGTTCCTTCCTGATCAATATAGTAAATTTCAAAAGGAATAATTGAAACAAGAACGTATTGAAATTTCAATAAACACATTGAAAATGTGTATGTACTCTTCAAAAAACAATCACACAATGGTTCCATGGCGAAAATCTATTTCATGAAATTTAAATTCACTTTTCGAAAGTGTTCTTCAATTCAATTCAATCAAAGTTTCTATGATTAAAGTAGGTAAGATATATTCAACATCTGAATATATCTTCTTGTTTCATGCAAAAGATCTAGAGTGGATCTCAACAAAGAATTATCCTGCTAGCAAAATGGAAAAGTTGCTCCGTGAAAAACTTGAAAATAACAACAGCAAGCGAAAAGGACAACGACACCTTATTTCATGGGCAGAAGCAATGCATATAAGGACAAACAAGAAACAAAGAAGGCAGATAATAAAAGAAGGATTGAATTACATAGTACCTTAAGGGAACTTATTTTGGCGGGAACTAATTTTGGCGGACGAAGGAAATCTAAAAAAAATTTAATTTTGGCGGGAACTAATTTTGGCGGGTGAGTAAAATATTTAATTTTGGCGGGAACTAATTTTGGCGGATTTTGCCCCAATCCGCCAAATCCGCCAAAATTAGTTCCCGCCAAAATAAGTTCCCTTAAGGTATGTAAATCTGTGGAGACGTTGATAAAGACTTCATGAAATGTTATAACACCATTGCGGGGACATTGGTGTACCTCGTGTTGAGGAGAAGTCTGGCGAAGACAGTGATTTTGATTTCCCGTGGATGGAAAATACAGAGATTGATGGTAAGTAGAATTGTTGTTACATTTCTTGACACTTCATATATCATGATTTTACACTCATTGTGAAAACATTCGGGTTGAGGTACTGTAGGGTTTAAAAAATAGTGGCGACAACGAAAATGAGTTGTTGAAAAGATGCGAAGAAGAAGTCGGCATACTCAAAAAAGAAATGTCTAGCTACTGGCTTTTTTACAGTATAATTGGAAAATGAGATAGATGTCAATAGCTTCAACTTTTATGCGAATGAGGTATGCTGAATGCTTCTTTTGCCTAATTGTGCTAGTTTATATTTATATTTATTTTTTTTTGGTTTTGTCAAATGTTCAGGATTCTTCTTTATTGTGTGCTTCTGATTGGGATATCTTAACAACAGCGCTTGCAGTTTTAAAACTTAGGATTAGATATGGTTTCTCAAATGCTTTTCTATGACATTTTTTTATATTTCAGTGCTTACCAATGGCGAAAAGGTTAATCCTGAAGAGAGGCATGTTTCCCTGTCCGGCTCAGACAGTGACCCGGAATAATGTAGCTGTTATCGTCTGTATTTATTATTTGAACTACCATAGCTCTTTTCCGGGATTACATATTTTTTCAAGATTTCGTATCGTATCCGAAATCTTGTTTAAACGGGCTTTTTCCTCCTTCGTTTTCCTTCTTATCCTTCTCACTCATTTCACACAGTATGTTCTATTGTTTGTAATCTCTTTAATAATAGCCGTCGTCTGTCTGTCTGTGTGTCCGCGAAAGCCGTGTCCCGTAACGGAAACACGAATTTTTAAAATGCGCATCAATACCAAATGCGATATATTTCTGTCCACTTTGTTGCAACGGGTTAATTTGAAGGACGGACGACCCCGTGGATTTTTCCACGGGCTAACGACTAGTCTCTATAATAATAGCCGTCGTCTGTCTGTCTCTGCGCGGACCCCCCGCTGAGTTAGAAAATGATGTTGCGGAAACACGAATATCAAATGCGATATATTTTTATCCACTTTGCTGCGACAGGTAAATATAAAGGACGGGCGACAAATTAACGACTAGTCAATTTATATTATTAACTTGTGTCAAGTCATTAAAGTATGTTTCTGAACTATAAAGGGAATGAAATAAATTGAATTTGTTCCGAAATCTTTTAGCCTGCAAGGACTTTTTATTCTACTTTAATCAAGAAGAGAAAAACTAATAGCTCTATACTATATTTCAACTATTTGTAGAATATATATTTTTCCCTTTTTAACAAGTAGTTAATTGCTTCTTAGAATAATACAAGACGTATAATATACGTAAAACTAGCACACCTCATACGTGACACTGTATTATACATACTCATTTGTGGAAATAAATTGAAATCAATCACAATGGGCTATCAAACGGAAAGTGAATGTCTCAATATCATTCCCTATGTAATATATTAAAAAGGATGACCACAAGCTTGATCATATTATTTTTGAAGTAATCATATAAAAAACTTCCTATATTAACAAAAAGCAATTCATAAAGAAGTATCTTTTTGTGAAACATTCTGTGATGCCACGGATGCTAATTGTTTTGACTTTCGTAGTGCATGAGCATATTTTTAGAAAGTAGCTTTTAGTCTGTAAAATACACAAACACCACTAGATTTCATCAAGACTTTACAACTATAAACTACAATCGTTCAATATATATTAACAATTGTTTCACAAAAAACGGATTCTTCTATATTCGAAAGCATAACAGATTAATCCTTAGCAAAGACGGCGTGATACATATTTGCCGAAAACTTTGTTCCGGTATACGTTAACAAGTTTTAATGTTGTGAAATAAAAAAAGGTTTCTTTCAACCAAGAGATAATCGGCATATACAAAAGTATTCAGGTCTTAATTCATCGAAACAAGACAAGTAGAGTTCGTATATGTGACAATACCTTAGACACATTTCATTTTCCGGCCAAAATTAAGCGAAACGAGAGAAACATGGAGCGCTTAATTGATAATGGCATAGACAAGTGCCGACTTCGGTGATTTGTGGTCTAAAATTTCGTTTTATATTGTCAAAATTGAACGAAACAAGAGAAACATGGAGCGTTTAACTGATATTATCATAGACAAGCGCCAAATTCGGTAACTTTTGTTCTGAAATTTTATATTCCGGCCAAAATTGAATGTCAAAAAGTATTATCTAAAAGGTTATGAAAGGCCCAATTCACCAAAACAACTGAACCTGTTATGTATAGATTGCTTCTAGAAACATGACCATTTTCCTGAATTTTTATCAATGGCCTAGCTCACCAAAACAAGTAATTCTATTATGTACGGATTGCTTCTAGAAACAGGATCTTTTTCCTGAATGTTTATCAATGGCTCAATTTACCGAAATAACCGCATCTGTGATATATGGATAGCTTCTAGAAATAGGAGCTTTTTCCTGAATGCTTAACAATGGCCCAATCCACCGAAACAACTGAATCTGAGATGTATGGATTGCTTCTAAAACAGGAGCTTTTTTCTAAATTTTTATCAAGGAAACGGAAACAATAATACTGATCACTCGCCTTTACTAATGGTATTTGGAACATACATTGCTTGTGATGTATTCTGTTAGACTCAAACAAACTGATCATGTCTCGTTGGGTAAGCGCAGTAAAACACAAGATGTGAAATTGAAAATGAATATTTAGGCGTGTCTGCTAAATTTGTTTCTTTGTCTCTGATATTATGATGACCACTGGCAAATCGGCCATCATGGCTTGTTTATCTACCAACTACAATTGATGTACTGATAAGAATCTTTTGTGGGAAGATGTCCAGATAATTTTTCGTTTGTATATAGTGCGAGACCATCATGGCGATGGTAGTCACTTGAACGCCGTTTTCCCCAGTTCAATTTAACTGAAAAGTTAAAATATTTTTTGAAACTATTTGTATGAAGCTTAACTGCTGTAAACCCCTGCGCTTCTTAACAGGCTACTACACTCTACTACAAGCTACTACACTCTACTACAACCTACTACACTCTACTACAAGCTACTACGCTCTACTACAGGCTACTACACTCTACTACAGAGAAATACGCTATACTACAGAGAAATACGCTCTATTACGGAGAAATACATTCTACTACATTCTACTACAGAGAAATACGCTCTACTACGCTCTACTACACGCTACTACACTCTACTACAGAGAAATACGCTTTACTACAGAGAAATACATTCTACTACGCTCTACTACGCGCTACTACACTCTACTACAGGCTACTACAGGCTACTACACTCTACTACAGAGAAATACGCTTTACTACAGAGAAATACATTCTACTACGCTCTAATACACGCTACTACGCTCTACTACACGCTACTACACTCTACTACAGAGAAATACGCTATACTACAGAGAAATACGCTCTATTACAGAGAAATACGCTCTACTACACTCTACTACAAGCTACTACACTCTACTACAAGCTACTACACGCTACTACACTCTACTACAAGCTACTACAGGCTACTACACTCTACTACAGAGAAATACGCTTTACTACAGAGAAATACATTCTACTACGCTCTACTACGCGCTACTACACTCTACTACAGGCTACTACAGGCTACTACACTCTACTACAAGCTACTACATGCTACTACACTCTACTACAGAGAAATACGCTTTACTACAGAGAAATACATTCTACTACGCTCTACTACAAGCTACTACACTCTACTACAAGCTACTACACGCTACTACACTCTACTACAAGCTACTACAGGCTACTACACTCTACTACAGAGAAATACGCTTTACTACAGAGAAATACATTCTACTACGCTCTAATACACGCTACTACGCTCTACTACACGCTACTACACTCTACTACAGAGAAATACGCTTTACTACAGAGAAATACATTCTACTACGCTCTACTACACGCTACTACACTCTACTACAGGCTACTACACGCTACTACACTCTACTACAAGCTACTACATGCTACTACACTCTACTACAGAGAAATACGCTTTACTACAGAGAAATACATTCTACTACGCTCTACTACACGCTACTACACTCTACTACAGAGAAATACGCTTTACTACAGAGAAATACATTCTACTACGCTCTACTACGCGCTACTACACTCTACTACAGGCTACTACAGGCTACTACACTCTACTACAGAGAAATACGCTTTACTACAGAGAAATACATTCTACTACGCTCTAATACACGCTACTACGCTCTACTACACGCTACTACACGCTACTACACTCTACTACAAGCTACTACACTCTACTACAGAGAAATACGCTTTACTACAGAGAAATACATTCTACTACGCTCTACTACACGCTACTACACTCTACTACAAGCTACTACATGCTACTACACTCTACTACAGAG
This sequence comes from Hydractinia symbiolongicarpus, assembly GCF_029227915.1. Taxonomy (NCBI): domain Eukaryota; kingdom Metazoa; phylum Cnidaria; class Hydrozoa; order Anthoathecata; family Hydractiniidae; genus Hydractinia; species Hydractinia symbiolongicarpus. The sequence continues at coordinate 14,743,143 of NC_079882.1, read as the reverse complement.
AAATACGCTTTACTACAGAGAAATACATTCTACTACGCTCTACTACACGCTACTACACTCTACTACAGAGAAATACGCTTTACTACAGAGAAATACATTCTACTACGCTCTACTACACGCTACTACACTCTACTACAGGCTACTACAGGCTACTACACTCTACTACAGATAAATACGCTTTACTACAGAGAAATACATTCTACTACGCTCTACTACACGCTACTACGCTCTACTACACACTACTACACTCTACTACAGAGAAATACGCTTTACTACAGAGAAATACATTCTACTACGCTCTACTACACGCTACTACACTCTACTACAGAGAAATACGCTTTACTACAGAGAAATACATTCTACTACGCTCTACTACACGCTACTACACTCTACTACAGGCTACTACAGGCTACTACACTCTACTACAGAGAAATACGCTTTACTACAGAGAAATACATTCTACTACGCTCTACTACACGCTACTACGCTCTACTACACACTACTACACTCTACTACAGAGAAATACGCTTTACTACAGAGAAATACATTCTACTACGCTCTACTACACGCTACTACACTCTACTACAAGCTACTACAGGCTACTACACTCTACTACAGAGAAATACGCTTTACTACAGAGAAATACATTCTACTACGCTCTACTACACGCTACTACGCTCTACTACACACTACTACACTCTACTACAGAGAAATACGCTTTACTACAGAGAAATACATTCTACTACGCTCTACTACACGCTACTACACTCTACTACAAGCTACTACAGGCTACTACACTCTACTACAGAGAAATACGCTTTACTACAGAGAAATACATTCTACTACATTCTACTACGCTCTACTACACGCTACTACACTCTACTACAAGCTACTACAGGCTTACTACACTCTACTACAGAGAAATACGCTTTACTACAGAGAAATACATTCTACTACGCTCTACTACACGCTACTACACTCTACTACAGAGAAATACGCTTTACTACAGAGAAATACATTCTACTACGCTCTACTACACGCTACTACACTCTACTACAGGCTACTACAGGCTACTACACTCTACTACAGAGAAATACGCTTTACTACAGAGAAATACATTCTACTACGCTCTACTACACGCTACTACGCTCTACTACACACTACTACACTCTACTACAGAGAAATACGCTTTACTACAGAGAAATACATTCTACTACGCTCTACTACACGCTACTACACTCTACTACAAGCTACTACAGGCTACTACACTCTACTACAGAGAAATACGCTTTACTACAGAGAAATACATTCTACTACGCTCTACTACACGCTACTACGCTCTACTACACACTACTACACTCTACTACAGAGAAATACGCTTTACTACAGAGAAATACATTCTACTACGCTCTACTACACGCTACTACACTCTACTACAAGCTACTACAGGCTACTACACTCTACTACAGAGAAATACGCTTTACTACAGAGAAATACATTCTACTACATTCTACTACGCTCTACTACACGCTACTACACTCTACTACAAGCTACTACAGGCTTACTACACTCTACTACAGAGAAATACGCTTTACTACAGAGAAATACATTCTACTACGCTCTACTACACGCTACTACACTCTACTACAAGCTACTACAGGCTACTACACTCTACTACAGAGAAATACGCTTTACTACAGAGAAATACATTCTACTACGCTCTACTACACGCTACTACGCTCTTCTACACGCTACTACACTCTACTACAGAGAAATACGCTTTACTACAGAGAAATACATTCTACTACGCTCTACTACACGCTACTACACTCTACTACAAGCTACTACAGGCTACTACACTCTACTACAGAGAAATACGCTTTGCTACAGAGAAATACATTCTACTACGCTCTACTACACGCTACTACGCTCTACTACACGCTACTACACTCTACTACAGAGAAATACGCTTTACTACAGAGAAATACATTCTACTACGCTCTACTACGCGCTACTACACTCTACTACAGGCTACTACAGGCTACTACACTCTACTACATGCTACTACACTCTACTACAGAGAAATACGCTTTACTACAGAGAAATACATTCTACTACGCTATACTACACGCTACTACACTCTACTACAAGCTACTACATGCTACTACACTCTACTACAGAGAAATACGCTTTACTACAGAGAAATACATTCTACTACGCTCTACTACAGGCTACTACACTCTACTACAAGCTACTACAGGCTACTACACTCTACTACAGAGAAATACGCTTTACTACAGAGAAATACATTCTACTACGTTCTACTACACGCTACTACGCTCTACTACACGCTACTACACTCTACTACAGAGAAATACGCTTTACTACAGAGAAATACATTCTACTACGCTCTACTACACGCTACTACACTCTACTACAGGCTACTACAGGCTACTACACTCTACTACAGAGAAATACGCTTTACTACAGAGAAATACATTCTACTACGCTCTACTACACGCTACTACGCTCTACTACACGCTACTACACTCTACTACAGAGAAATACGCTTTACTACAGAGAAATACATTCTACTACGCTCTACTACACGCTACTAAACTCTACTACAAGCTACTACAGGCTACTACACTCTACTACAGAGAAATACGCTTTACTACAGAGAAATACATTCTACTACGCTCTACTACACGCTACTACGCTCTACTACACGCTACTACACTCTACTACAGAGAAATACGCTTTACCACAGAGAAATACATTCTACTACGCGCTACTACACGCTACTACACTCTACTACAGGCTACTACACTCTACTACAGATAAATACGCTTTACTACAGAGAAATACATTCTACAACGCTCTACTACAGGCTACTACACTTGTGCTTTATGGAGAATAGCACATCATTATCTCCACAAGGCTTGGGAAGGTACATAGGTCTAACACATGTTGAATACTATATCTCCTTTATATTCAGGAAGTAATACGTGGACGACTTACCAATATTCCAGAGGGATACAATTACATTCCATCAATGCAACAAATAAACAATATATAGTTGCTGGATGATTTCCATTCATTTCACAGAATCTTTTGAGTCTTATTTAATAACGTCAAAAACATTTTTGCATACCTAAAAATAAATATACTAAGAAAAATTACCAGGTATTTAAACTCACACATAAAAACTCATCATTGTAGATTACAGTTCTATTGCTGTAGATAGGACAAAAGTTACAAAACAATTGTATATAGTAATAGCTGAAAATATATACAAGCATGAAATGAAAGTAGAACACATATATAATATAAGCAACAACAAAGCCAAGGTAATAACACATCTCTATATAATATTAATAAGCGTTAACAAAAAATATATATACATTAGCATAGCTCACAACGTAAAATATTTGAAAACATAGACTCCAAATCCAAAGTAGTAGCAGAAAATAAAATAAAATAAAATATGTCATGCAAGGTGTGATGCCATAAGTCGTTGGGCAGAAAACCGCTGAGCAAGGGGCATGTGAAGGTAAAGAAACATACTATCAGATTTCCAGTCCCCCAATAAGGATAACCCTAACTCTGTCAACACTTTTTTCATAACGGACATGAAAGTCCGATATGTCAATATAGTGTTGGGTAGCATCGAGGATTTGCGCCAACAAAAGGCTTGAGCATCAGGCAGAACACCTGGAGTGAGAGAGAGCATGCAAAATAGCCCGAACTGGACAAAGAGGAGAAGAAGGAATAGCCACCAGTGGAACAGTAATTGTGCGCTGTCCCAGTTGGATGGTCTTACTCCATCTAACTAGAACGAGAATATGGTCATCATGAAAAGCAAAATCAGACCGAACTAATTGTTTGAGCGGATTAAATATCGTAGAAGATGCCGGCAATAAATGTGACTTACGGAACAGACCAAAAAATGAAACTAAACAAACAGCCCAAAATGAAGCATGAAAGCTACAATTTAGGTTAAGGCGAGAACGAATACCAAAAAGAAGAGCAGTGGTAATAGGAAGACGTGGCTTGGCCGGAACACCAAGCATACGCTTCATACCTTTTAAAACTGTGGATAGTGTCCAATTGTTGGTTAGAGGATTAGCATATCCCATCTCAAGATGTAGAAGGCCAACAAAATTTAGATACATACAAACTGATTGTGGTAGTAAAAACCTAGCCAGATGGGCAATATATAGGCATAAAAAATCTGTGGAGGCAGGCACAAGTGGCGAAGACATCTGGCTACAAAGACATTCATAAGCCTTGCGATGCGTGCGATAGCTCTTTTTTGTATTCTCAGCATAGGTGGCCTGCCGAAAAAGGACAACGTCGTGCATCAACTCCGAAACGAAAGGTGGCAACTCTAGAGGAAGGAGAATACAAAAATTAGCTACCACAGATGGTATACTTACCAATGAGAAAATAATAAGAATAGGCAGACATATGATTAATGGCAACCATATCACAGACTGAAGTCAGTGAGTTGAGCTGCAAAAAGTGCAAAAATGATAATAACTGTTGTCTTGAATGAAGACGTGATATGTCGTCAGCAAGATATTATGAGCACCAGCTACATGGAAAGCCTTCAAACGAAAATTGAAGGTAGCCGATAACCAAAACAACTGACGTAAATAGTCCATCATAACAGGGTGATGGGTAGTTCCTTTATTAAGCATAGCAACAGCAGCAGTATTATCGCAGAAGACATGGATAGTTTTGTTCTGCCAAGTGGGAGACCAGCGAATAGCAGAAAGAACTACACACAGGGCTTCCTTAAAATTAATATGCAAAGAGGCAAGAGCGGAATGGTCTACCCATAGATGAGAATAGAACCAATCACCCTCAAAAAAGGCACCAACAGCGTCAGAGCAAGCATCAGTTTGCAGACTGGTAATAGGTCTTTGGTCATAGAAATCGCATTGTCCATTAAAAACACCCAAGAACTGATCCCACCAAGCTATATCCCTGTGAAATTCGAGCGTCAAGCGACACTTCGAGGCAGAGGAAGACAAGGTGTTCATCAGATCCAGGACACGTCTCAAGAACGTTCTACCACCATACACGACTTTACAAGCCCAATTTAGGCGACCAGCAAGACGTTGCAACTCTTTCTTAGAGGCTCTCTGCTTGGTTAAAAAATGTGACACTACTTCCCTCAATGCATCCAGTTTAGCAGGTGGAAGAGAAAGGGTAAGTGACACAGTGTCAAGCAGAATTCCAAGAAAAGTAAGTTGCTGGCATAGAGGAACCAACTTAGCAGGGCTAAGCTGAAACCCTAGTGCAACAAGTAATTTACAGAGTGTGTTATAGGCCTCATAACATTCAGTCTGTGTTCGGCCAATAACAAGAAAATTATCTAGGTAGACAATAACGAGAGGAAAACCTCGTCTTAGCATCATACGACGAACAGATTGTGTAAGGCGATGAAATATTCCAGGAGCACTTCAACCTCCAAAAGGAAGTCAAGTATCGACAAGATATGAGTATCGAGTGCTTCCAGAAAACCGCCTATTTAGACAAAGCACAGGTACTGACCGATATGCATGGCGTAGATCAACCTTGGCCATAAAATATCCCTGTTTGATCATAGCACAGGCATCATCGATAGTTTGAAATTTTTGTTTTTCAATATCAATGTACGTATTGACACCCTTTCCAACTGGCATGGAACAGTCATGTATAATGCGTAACTCGTCAGAGTCAGGTTTGGGGACAGCCCCAAGAGCACTGACAATGGTAGGTTTACATTGAGTAAGAATATAGTTACCAGTTTTAAGTTCATCCAGCAGAGTAGCTTCTACTTTCATATGAGCTGTAGGACTGGTAACAGAAAAGTAGTTATTCATTTCGGCAGGCAATAAATCAGAGTCCTTAGGAAGAAGCTGAAAACCACAGTGAATTCCATTTAGGAGGAAGTCACGATCTGGGTCTTCAGCCAGTTCATTGGTCCATAAGTCAACATTAAGAGGAGTGCGAAATTCTGAGGGTAGTTAATTGTGAGAATTGTGGTTTTGTCCAAAATGAGGTTTGCCACAAGCCTGACTACCAATTTTGCGGTTGCAGACGTGGGTGAATTTACATTCTGTTTTCTGGCAACCTTTTTGGCGGTTAAAATTACGACATATCTCCACACCGGAAGAAGTATATGTGTAGGAAACCCTGAAGACGATCCTGAGGCAGGTGAACCTGAATTTCCCTTACTTAAGGTACTGGAAGGGTTAGAGACAGGACGGGAGGCCCAACGAGGTATAAGCATCACTTCATGCAAATGGCTATTGTCAAAGCTCCATGATAGCCATAAGTGTGCTGAAGAATTCGATATTCATCGTCATACTTTAACACAGACTCCCAGGTGCACTTTCCAGCCAACTCTAAAATCTTAATGGAATAAGACAAATAGTCACGTAAATCGGACAAGGTTGGCAATCTGGCAGAAGACAATAATTCATAAAAAATTCTCAAATTAGCTATGTTATATTGTTCCATGGAAAGAGATTCCAGTCTTGTCTTCTTATTACCAATGGCCAACATTAGCGTAGTTTGCGAACCAGGATCATTAGAAATAACTTTCTCCTGCTCCACAGGACGAAGACGAGACACAAAATCGACAATACAAAGGGGCTTACCATTTCCAGTGTTGGAACAAAGTGCAGGGCGCAGAAACAATTCTGAACTACGGTCTTCTTGCTGGCGAAAAACATCCGATAGGGAGCGTGTTTGTTGTTGTGACGAGACAGCGCGATTGGTCAACAAATTGGCGGACTGTTGCGGAGCAAGCAAGGAAGCAAAACAAGATGGCAGTTGCACGTCAAGAGGTGAAGGGCGGAGATTGTCTTGAACACGATTGGTTGGATTTACAGTTTGCTGCAACGGGGAAGTGCTTAAAATTTGTGCTGGGCGGGCATTTCTGGAAGAAGCTGAACGAAGCCTAGCTAATTCTGATTGTCAAGCAGCAATCTGATTGAGAAGGTGTTGCTCTTCTGTTTGTAACTTTCCCTTAGGGATAGCTCTTCCTGTTCTAAGACAGCCAGCTGATTTCGAAGAGCAGCTAGCTGAGACGACAAAGAAGATTTGTTGAGTTGGCCAGGTGGGACTGCAGAGGCGAAGATCTTTGGATTGAAGACATTGGATTATTAGCGATAGTTGAGGAAAGTGTCGAAGCAGCTGATGTGACAGTTTTGGTAGCGCTAGAACGACGACCTGGACAGTGACGACTGGGAATACCAAAGTCGTGTAGAGCCAGAAGTTCCTTGCCGCCAGGACATTTTGGGATACGTTTCTTTTTGAGTGTGGACGATTCCTCAAGAGCGACAGACATTGCAGATGATTGGAAGGTTTGTGAAGTTGAATCTTCATCTTCTGAGCCATCTGGCGTTTGAGTAGCCGAGATAAAATATAACAGTATTCATAGAGGTGATAAATTCATGTTTAATTAGCCAAAGATTGGTTTGATTGCAAAATGATTGATTAGATTAAGTGGATTAATAAGCAGCAGACATAGGCGTAAGAAAAACTGCTAGAACTGAAAAGGAAAACCATGAGGCAACTGCGGCTTAAATACTAGCCAGACTGCTGACCAAAATACACTGCTGACCAGAAAGGCACATAGGTAAATGGTAAACTAACTATGGGAAATACAAACCAGAGTACTGTAGGAAGAAGATCTATATATGTGTGCATTTAAACACTCATAAATATATATTTATGAGTCACATATCTTTATCTGGTTTAAATGATGGATGCAACTGAACAATCAACTACCTGAAGGTCATAAATTAAGGCTTGTGTAATAGAATGCGTCAGAAATGTTTGCTACATTGTTTGTGAATTAGGCCCAAAATTGCAAAATTGAATGTAACAAAAAATCAGGTTGGTACCTAAATCGCAAACATTTATGTTGAATAAATTTGTGGTTAAACGAAAAAAGATTGATAGATACAATTTAATCAGACACTGACTTTCAAATTTTTCGTGGGGGATTTAATTTTAATGGGTTGGGAGCCCGGAAGAGAAAAAGATAACCATAGCAAAAGAAACATATTCGAAATATTAGATGACAAGTCAAATTTCTTGAAAACGTGGTAACAAGAAACATGTCCATAAACTTGAGCAAATTTATGTCGCAAAATCCGTTTTTTTTGAACCTTTGATTCACAAACATTTGTTCAAACAGACCATTAAAAAAACACAAAAGTTCCTGTTTACCTGACATCGTTGTGATTATTCGTGGCATATTTTATTATTGAAACATTTTATCGCTGCCGCTTTGGTTTTTCGCTCAACCTTCCAACACTGTGCAGATAAAGGATAAAGATACCATTTTAAAACTAAAACAGCAATATGGAAATGGACAATAACAGGTATATAACATATATAATGATTTACAGTACAATCCCTACTGCTCTCTCTTGGACTTTCTTTTTGTTTAACTTTATTGTTGATGTAGTTCTTTTCACAACCAAACTATGATGTCAGCAACAATTGAAAATCTTGTTTGTCATGTCTGTGATCAGCTAGTTCTGTCTGACTCTATTTTTGTGATAGTTGTAAAACCTGGCTTCATATAAACTGTCTGAAACTCTGTAAGTTAGCATTAAAAAAATTATCTAAAAGTAACGATCCTTGGTTTTGTGAAATCTGTGTGACTAACACCCTTCCTTTTATAGAGTTAACCACAGCATCTATTAAATCCATGACATTCAACTCATGTCTAAAACTTCCATCAATGTTACCAGATGTTAACTGTAATCAATGTAATAAGATAATAAAATTTATTGAAAATAATAGTATCTACTGTAGAGCAGGTAAACATCATCTTCATTTGCAATGTGCGTTTTTGAATAAAAATAAAATTAAGCAATTAAATCTAAGTTTATGGAATTGCATGGAATGTAACCCATTTCCATATCATACACTTGATAATGAAGAGATGTAGATACCGTAGATGATATAAACATCAATAAATATATAATTAAAATTAATAATGATAATAATAATAATAATAATAATAATAATAAGAATATGCTTTTTCATTTTCGGATAGATTTGCATCACTTTTCGGATAGATTTGCATCGTTCGGATAGACTTGCATCGGTACCGGATAGATTTGCATCGCTATCGGATAGATTTGCATCGCTATCGGATAGATTTGCATCGCTATCGGATAGATTTGCATCATTTCCGGCTGCCGTGTAATTTTTTACATTTCTAAAATGGCACCTTGAGCAGCTATATAAACTGCTACTGCTTATTTATTTTGGTAAGTAGTACACGAAGGTCATTAGTTGATGTGGACTTTTATATTATTTAGCTAAGCCATACATATATTTGTTTCTGTTCACTGTCAAGTCTTTTCACCTAGCTAGCTAGAGCTAGCTCATATATATATTTCTTTAATCTCGTGGCCCACAAGTTTCTTTATCTCGTTGGTAAATGGAAGCAATTTATATTTATGTTATGTTATCCAGCTAGCTGAGCTGTGCCTCTGGCTTTCAGCTCTAGCTGCTGGATGAGTTTTGCTAGGAATTGGAAGTGGGTAGGCTGAATGCTTTGAGAAATATATAGCTAGCTAGCTAGCTAGCTAGCTAGCAATATGGCTAGTAAATGATACTTTAATACTAACTAGAGCTAGCTATAGAAGAAGATCTATATATGTGTGCATTTAAACACTCATAAATATATATTTATGAGTCACATATCTTTATCTGGTTTAAATGATGGATGCAACTGAACAATCAACTACCTGAAGGTCATAAATTGAGGCTTGTGTAATAGAATGCGTCAGAAATGTTTGCTACATTGTTTGTGAATTAGGCCCAAAATTGCAAAATTGAATGTAACAAAAAATCAGGTTGGTACCTAAATCGCAAACATTTATGTTGAATAAATTTGTGGTTAAACGAAAAAAGATTGATAGATACAATTTAATCAGACACTGACTTTCAAATTTTTCGTGGGGGATTTAATTTTAATGGGTTGGGAGCCCGGAAGAGAAAAAGATAACCATAGCAAAAGAAACATTATCGAAATATTAGATGACAAGTCAAATTTCTTGAAAACGTGGTAACAAGAAACATGTCCATAAACTTGAGCAAATTTATGTCGCAAAATCCGTTTTTTTTGAACCTTTGATTCACAAACATTTGTTCAAACAGACCATTAAAAAAACACAAAAGTTCCTGTTTACCTGACATCGTTGTGATTATTCGTGGCATATTTTATTATTGAAACATTTTATCGCTGACGCTTTGGTTTTTCGCTCAACCTTCCAACACTGTGCAGATAAAGGATAAAGATACCATTTTAAAACTAAAACAGCAATATGGAAATGGACAATAACAGGTATATAACATATATAATGATTTACAGTACAATCCCTACTGCTCTCTCTTGGACTTTCTTTTTGTTTAACTTTATTGTTGATGTAGTTCTTTTCACAACCAAACTATGATGTCAGCAACAATTGAAAATCTTGTTTGTCATGTCTGTGATCAGCTAGTTCTGTCTGACTCTATTTTTGTGATAGTTGTAAAACCTGGCTTCATATAAACTGTCTGAAACTCTGTAAGTTAGCATTAAAAAAATTATCTAAAAGTAACGATCCTTGGTTTTGTGAAATCTGTGTGACTAACACCCTTCCTTTTATAGAGTTAACCACAGCATCTATTAAATCCATGACATTCAACTCATGTCTAAAACTTCCATCAATGTTACCAGATGTTAACTGTAATCAATGTAATAAGATAATAAAATTTATTGAAAATAATAGTATCTACTGTAGAGCAGGTAAACATCATCTTCATTTGCAATGTGCGTTTTTGAATAAAAATAAAATTAAGCAATTAAATCTAAGTTTATGGAATTGCATGGAATGTAACCCATTTCCATATCATACACTTGATAATGAAGAGATGTAGATACCGTAGATGATATAAACATCAATAAATATATAATTAAAATTAATAATGATAATAATAATAATAATAATAATAATAATAATAAGAATATGCTTTTTCATTTTCGGATAGATTTGCATCACTTTTCGGATAGATTTGCATCGTTCGGATAGACTTGCATCGTTACCGGATAGATTTGCATCGCTATCGGATAGATTTGCATCGCTATCGGATAGATTTGCATCGCTATCGGATAGATTTGCATCATTTCCGGCTGCCGTGTAATTTTTTACATTTCTAAAATGGCACCTTGAGCAGCTATATAAACTGCTACTGCTTATTTATTTTGGTAAGTAGTACACGAAGGTCATTAGTTGATGTGGACTTTTATATTATTTAGCTAAGCCATACATATATTTGTTTCTGTTCACTGTCAAGTCTTTTCACCTAGCTAGCTAGAGCTAGCTCATATATATATTTCTTTAATCTCGTGGCCCACAAGTTTCTTTATCTCGTTGGTAAATGGAAGCAATTTATATTTATGTTATGTTATCCAGCTAGCTGAGCTGTGCCTCTGGCTTTCACCTCTAGCTGCTGGATGAGTTTTGCTAGGAATTGGAAGTGGGTAGGCTGAATGCTTTGAGAAATATATAGCTAGCTAGCTAGCTAGCTAGCTAGCAATATGGCTAGTAAATGATACTTTAATACTAACTAGAGCTAGCTATAGAGTTATTCTGTGGCAATATAATGATGACTGAAACATTGTTATCTGTGTATAGATTACTTTAAGCCTGCATACATTTTGTTGAGCATACAATTTTTCATAAAATGTGCTTAATCAGTGTAACTATAGACTTATTCTTTCATGTTACCAGTAGAAACCATCATAGGTGGGTCTTGTGTACACAAGTTACAGTACCGCTTAAATGTATTCTTACGTGTACGCAAAGTTTTCAACCTTGCATAACAAACTCAAATCTACATAATAGTACTTCACATAGAACCTTCACATATCTTTTGTTTACATATCAACTTAAGGATACTGTGAGGGTATAAATATAATTTTTTTACAAAAAATTTTATGTGTGAATCTCACTTTGAACATTCTACAAGTTCTAATGATCACGGTGTGGATATTATCTAAACAAGCTATATTATTCAGCATACTTTTTAAACTTTTTTCGTAGATTTAATGTCGCAAGAAAACCTTTTCCTTGATCAGTTTTCTTCTAGCGTGTTCTAGAGTCATTTTTTTTTATTCTGTTTAATTTTAATTTGTTTTGAAAGTTTGTTTGTTTTTTTATACCAACTGACATTCAGCACAACAGATTTTTTTTAACAGGTTATATATATATATATATATATATATATATCTATTGTAGCAAAGGCCATGTTGCAAAAAACTCTTTTACGAGGAATTTTAGATGTTTGTTTTTCACGATGTATACATGACGTAAAATGTCAAAAACTCCCCTCCACTTTGCACACGAGCTCATCGATTCCTGCTGCAAATAACTTTGTCACATTTTATGTATATTTTGATTATTTAAAGAAAAAGTGAGGTTAAAACACAAAAGATTCATTTTTTCACATTTTTAAAACGGAAAAACAAACGACACGCTTTTTTGAAAAAATGTGACAAAGTATTGTTGCTATGATAATGCTATAGTGATTGATTAATATGACGCAGAAAAAAAATAAAACGGACGGGGAAAAAATTCAAATTTTATATTTATATATCCTATAGACAATTTAATTTGCTTTTATATTCAATAAATAATTTTGAAGAAAAAGATAATTTTTGAGAAATAATGAATATACTGAATATGTGTCTATACCCTTATAATATCCTAAATTGTTTTCTATTGTTATCATCATGCGTGAACCATAACAATAAGACATGATGAAGCCTTTTGTTCTTGTAACATTCAAGCTAAAAAGCGCTAACGATCACGAAAGCTATTGAAATTTATGTTTTTTATAATAAACGGACAATAATTTTTTACCACGATTTAGTTTCAATTGCTATATTTTATATATAACACAATACAGCGATCTTAAGCTATACTTTCTTTGTGTACCGAAAGATTACGGCACATCTCTATTTTTCTATTTCTTGGTTGTAAAAGCCAATAAAGTCTAAAAAGGTATGGTTTTTTTGTATATAATTATCTGGAGCAATATTAATCCACTGTTAATTTTTGTTTTTGGCGGGTAACTATTATTTCACAGAGCAGAGACTGCTTTGGTAATCTAGGCTTCTAAAGGAAAGCTGATAAAATTGAAAGAAAAAAAGCAGTAGCTATATATTTCCTTTCTCAATCAGTTAAATTTGTTTTTCAACCTTCAGAAGACACAAGATAGATGGTATTACGATTCATAATTAAAGCATTTACTTTTGTAAATGGAAGACTTCTCCGAAATATTGTGACGTTTATATATTTACCATGAAACACTTTATAGTGACCTCAGCCTGTTATAATCTTATTATTATTTTGGATTAATCCAATTAATTATACGATATACTGAGTGAATTGTGATATTATTATTCTTTTAGATTTATAGGATAGAATTGCATCACTCAGTATTTGTTCAGATAGATATGTGACACCAAATACTGAGTGAGTTGTGATCTTATTATTATTATGGATTGAAAGGATAGAATTGCATCACTCAGTATTTGTTCTTATAGATATGTGACACCAAATACTGAGTGAGTTGTGATCTTATTATTATTTTGGATTGATAGGATAGAATTGCATCACTCAGTATTTGTTCAGATAGATATGTGACAACAAATACTGAGTGAGTTGTGATCTTATTAATATTTTGGATTGATAGGATAGAATTGCATCACTCAGTATTTGTTCAGATAGATATGTGACACCAAATACTGAGTGAGTTGTGATCTTATTATTATTATGGGTTGATAGGATAGAATTGCATCACTCAGTATTTGTTCAGATAGATATGTGACAACAAATACTGAGTGAGTTGTGATCTTATTAATATTTTGGATTGATAGGATAGAATTGCATCACTCATTATTTGTTCTTATAGATATGTGACACCAAATACTGAGTGAGTTGTGATCTTATTATTATTATGGATTGATAGGATAGAATTGCATCACTCAGTATTTGTTCATTTAGATATGTGACACCAAATACTGAGTGAGTTGTGATCTTATTATTATTATGGTTGAAAGGATAGAATTGCATCACTCAGTATTTGTTCTTATAGATATGTGACACCAAATACTGAGTGAGTTGTGATCTTATTATTATTTTGGATTGATAGGATAGAATTGCATCACTCAGTATTTGTTCATATAGATATGTGACACCAAATATTGAGTGAGTTGTGATCTTATTATTATTTTCGATTGATAGGATAGAATTGCATCACTCTGTATTTGTTCATTTAGATATGTGACACCAAATACTGAGTGAGTTGTGATCTTATTATTATTTTGGATTGATAGGATAGAATTGCATCACTCAGTATTTGTTCAGATAGATATGTGACACCAAATACTGAGTGAGTTGTGATCTTATTATTATTATGGATTGATAGGATAGAATTGCATCACTCAGTATTTGTTCATATAGATATGTGACACCAAATACTGAGTGAGTTGTGATCTTATTATTATTATGGATTGAAAGGATAGAATTGCATCACTCAGTATCTGTTCATTTAGATATGTGACACCAAATACTGAGTGAGTTGTGACCTTATTATTATTTTGGATTGAAAGGATAGAATTGCATCACTCAGTATCTGTTCATTTAGATATGTGACACCAAATACTGAGTGAGTTGTAATCTTATTATTATTATGGATTGAAAGGATAGAATTGCATCACTCAGTATTTGTTCTTATAGATATGTGACACCAAATACTGAGTGAGTTGTGATCTTATTATTATTTTGGATTGATAGGATAGAATTGCATCACTCAGTATTTGTTCATATAGATATGTGACACCAAATATTGAGTGAGTTGTGATCTTATTATTATTTTCGATTGATAGGATAGAATTGCATCACTCTGTATTTTTTCATTTAGATATGTGACACCAAATACTGAGTGAGTTGTGATCTTATTATTATTTTGGATTGATAGGATAGAATTGCATCACTCAGTATTTGTTCAGATAGATATGTGACACCAAATACTGAGTGAGTTGTGATCTTATTATTATTATGGATTGATAGGATAGAATTGCATCACTCAGTATTTGTTCATATAGATATGTGACACCAAATACTGAGTGAGTTGTGATCTTATTATTATTATGGATTGAAAGGATAGAATTGCATCACTCAGTATCTGTTCATTTAGATATGTGACACCAAATACTGAGTGAGTTGTGACCTTATTATTATTTTGGATTGAAAGGATAGAATTGCATCACTCAGTATCTGTTCATTTAGATATGTGACACCAAATACTGAGTGAGTTGTGATCTTATTATTATTATGGATTGAAAGGATAGAATTGCATCACTCAGTATCTGTTCATTTAGATATGTGACAACAAACACTGAGTGAGTTGTGATCTTATTATTATTATGGATTGAAAGGATAGAATTGCATCACTCAGTATTTGTTCATTTAGATGTGTGACAACAAACACTGAGTGAGTTGTGATCTTATTATTATTTTGCTTATTGAAATTTCTGTTTTTGTCAAACGAATTTTTTCTGGAGAAAGGACAGAGAACTTTTGGAAGCTCCTTTATTTTTTTGGAAATAAGTGGCCACTCTGGAGCAACTTAAATACGATAAGATCAAATAGAATGTAAATTATTAAATGTAGGTTTAGAACTTTTACGTTTTATTATCCATATTTTGCAGGTCTGCTTATGCATTTTTTTTTTCATTTTTTAGTGTACCCTCCAAATGTTTTAACCGTTCATATGGAAATTGGTAGAACCGTTGGAAATTGTTAAAAATATGTTGCCATTGTTACGTCAGCGTGCAGCAAGATTAATTATACTTGAAAAAAATGGCGTCAAATACTATGACATATTGAAAACTGTTTTCAATAAACGAAGAAAGTTTCCAAATTGTTGCATATTTTTTCCATAAAAGCCTTCTTGCTTGTCAACTACAGTGTCGGACCAACAATACGTACGAAAACTCATTTGCAATCCTGTTTTTATGCAGCTACTTGTATTATAGGATGACAGATTTATGTAAATTGACAGGTAGACCTAATTGCAACGCACGACATGGTCTACAGACGGTATCCTACATTGGAGCAAATTTGTGGGATGTGCTTCCGGTATAAAGGAAGCTGAAAGTATGAACTCATTTTCTTCACAGCCTGAAGTCTTATTATTTTTATTAGATCTATTTATTTTTATATCGTCAATTTAGCCAAGTGTAGTCGTACTCTTCTATCAAATCCTATACATGACTTCATACAAGAGGTGACATTTCCATTTGTATCCTTTTAATTGACGTTAAATAAATTTATGTCTGTTTACTCTGTTATACCTGGGATTCTGTGACACAACTCGGTTGGCACAATTTGCACGCGTAAATCCAGATGCGACAACGTCAAATGTGTTGAGTCCTCAATGTATTCGTTTAGGAAGTTATAGAGAAAGAAATTGACGAGGATATAAATAGTTATTCCTTTCTAGGCAAAATATGAGGCTCAACGCCAAACCAAATAGCTGAATAACACGGCGCGTTTTCGACTTTTAATGTTTCTCAAGCGTCGCGTGTGTGGATTAAGCAAAACGAATTTTTTAAGGCTGAATCATCTTCCAGGGAACTGATGCGAAATTTCTAGGACGAGTATAAGGGCGAAATTCAAGGGAAACCATCGATTTGAAAATCGGTTCTGCTTAAAAACTAGGTGGTACACTCACCTGCAATTGTAAAGTATAAGTGTTTTGATCTTCAGATTTCCTGTTTTACGGGATTTCCGAACTTAAATGGCAAAAATTTTTGACTTGTGGTGCGACAAGATGTGTACGTCAGCAATATTTGAAGATGTTATCGTATTATTAGCGTAATATATTAAGAGCCTCGATTCCATGCTATTAGCCTTTTTGGAATTAGCGCAGCTATACTTAATCTTTTTCGTAAGTGGTGCAAGTTTGACTTTGCCTAACTTACTGTTCTTGGTAGTGAAGCATAAAAGAAGATCTAAAAAGGAGTTTTGAGAGATTTATTGCTTATCTGGACAGGTTTTCGTCTACATTTGGGCACCAGTATTAAATTCTAGACCTAGTATCCTGTTATAATTCGCGAATTTCCGAAATACCTTGGATTTGGCATGTTTGGAACTTATATAATTTTGCTATAAAACAAGACTTGAGAGGCTTAAATGAGATGCTGATATATAAGAAAAAAACATCCCAAGGTAAACTGTAATTCTCTAAAAAGAGTCTCTACATTTTAGCCTTTACATTTTAGCACTTTTTGTAGGCTTTGCTACCGAGAACGGTGGGTCATTGTCCTGCCTTGCTCCACTGGCGGGAAAATTAAATAAGGCCGTGCTATTCTTAAAATGCGTATTTCAGTTGAATGGAACCCGTATTTCAGCAGATGTTATACAATAATTTCTATTTAATAGTAGCATAATATCGTAATTAGCTCAATTCCAGGCTATTTCGGTGAGACATTTTAGAATCTATTAAATGCTAAAGTAACGTATTATCGCGACGATATCGATTAAGGACTATTCCAGTAGACGCAAAGTATTTAATTCTTTCAGTAAAGTCTTAATAATTGAATTCTATCCTCGCAGTAATACTTATAACTACTTTCAGAAGACATCGACCGATAATTCAAATATTTTTTTGCCGCGGTCAAAAAAAGACGTTTACGTTCACTCAACTTAAGACTTAAATGAACGGCTTGTTTTGGTTATCGTTACATGTTATGTCATCCTATGTTAGATTTTCTACGGGCTAAAGATTAGTCTCCTTACTAAAACCCGTACTCTGTCTGTCTGAACGTGAGTCGAAAGTCATGTCTGAGGCGATATAATTTTTCACTATAAGAGAGCGGATTTCGCTCCCATGTGTACTGATCGAAGTTTCCACAACGTGTGCTCTCTCTTGAAGAAGATATTCCCTTCTTTTCCAATAAAGTAGTCAGTTTATATTTATTACTTTCTTCCACGTCCTTGTTTTTTAATCCCTAGCTTGTTTAATCTCCATTTTGCAGGCGCCATCTTGCACATCATTAAACACAAGAGTTGGTTGTTTTGTTTTAGTTTTGGTTGCTTTGACAATGTTTTCAAAATCGAACGATTTGGAAACATTTGAATGTTCGAATTCTAGTTAAAAAGACTTATAGAGAGAAATTCCTCCAATAGACGGACAAATTTGTTCTACCAATCGAGATGTTCGAGTTTTCGAGTACTCGAGTTATACTGATTATATTATTGCCCTGTTAAATCTATTCAGGCCAAGGGAACATTAAAACGGGTAACTCAATGCCGTGGAACCTCCGATAGCTATCTCTTTATCTCTTTTACTAATACGGAGCTTTTGTCTGTCTGTCTGTGACTTTTACAAAGGCGATATTTTTTAATTTTAAAAAAAGGACGAAATGATGTTTTTAGAAAAGCAGGAAGCAGGTGGTACGGCAAGCATACGGTATAACACGCCCGTTATTAATAACACTATCTCAAAATGTTTCTAATTTTTTGATATATCAGTGCTTTCATTCATGGTACTGTGTAAATACTTCAGAACCATTACACATTTTGCTAATAACACCCATTTACCCCACAGTGCCCTAATAATACCCCTAGTTACGCTCCACATTTTTTTTCGAATTTTCCCCCGTTATTGCTGTTTTTAAAGTATTTAATATTTTCCATTTTGTGCGTTCTTGTCAAAATTCATTTAGAATGAAAAAATTAGTGCTATGGGAGATTTTGCGTTTATAACACAAAATAAGCAATAAGATAAAAACTATATCATGAATTTTTCCGTCCAAAATTGAGTGTACGTTTTTGAAGGACTGGTAGGTAGACTTTTGTTACTGAATTCAGTCTAGATTTTCTTACAATTTTTTCTTGACTAAAGAATTTACTCACGTGCTAATGGTGTGATATGTTTTTGAGTGATAGATATACTGATACATTAGTATTAAACACTTAATAAAATGTTTACGCCAACTTTGAAAAACCTCGCTTGTTTGTCGATTTTTTCCAGAAGACTTCTTCCAGAACGAGGCCACGTGTCTTTTTGTTACTTACCGTAGATGTTCGAATAAGCGACCCCTCCCTAAAAACGCCCCTACTCGAATAAGCGCCCCCAGGAGGTTATTTGAGTATGAAATTAGGAACAAAAGAGGGCGCTTATAAAATTATAAAATTTCAAATTTTTAAATAAGCACCCCCTTATTCGAATAACCGCTACTTTCGAATAAGCGCCCATAAAATCTTAAAAAATCATTTACGCTATTTTAACCTTGTGTTTTTTAAGGCAAACATTTTAATTGTTGTATATTTTTTTTGTTCTTGGGTGAGAAATTATGCAATTAGGCCATGGAGGGATACACTGTTGTCAGACGGAAGTGGATTTGTCCATTATCAAATCGATTCTCTCATAGGTATGATTGAATAATGAAATACTTCTTATTAAATTAAAGTCAGGCGTCATTTACAAATATAAGTGCAGTGTCTGCACCGCCACTTATATAGGTGAGACGTCGCGTCATCGTAACAACTGGTATTTGCTAGAGATTAAAGAAAGTTTGTTCATAATGCAGGATAGTCCCCAGTTTAATAACAACATTAGATCTACTCCATTGTATTTATTCAATTAGTATTTAATCTGTAACTATGGTTACTGTTAAACTTGTATATACTTAGGAGAACTTTGTACTTCGTTGCAAATAATGTAGTTTTTTTGTTGTCAAATACTTCTTAGTTCAGCCAACTGCAAATTCCCTCCACTGCGATGCGATTCATATAAAGAATATTTTTTATATCATATGAAGTATTTATGTATTATACTGAACAGTTCTTTTTTCTCAATCGTTAGTGTACGTTAGCCCTAATTCATTTGGATTTTTTTATCAAACTATCTCCAGAGGAAACTAATGATAGTGTAATACGAATGTGATGAAATTTAGTGAAATGATTAAAATTCATAGGAGCAACAAAATCGCGTCAAACGCTTATGTTACTTTATCTATGACGTCATCAAGATTCCGAAAAATAACGAGAATATATGTGTTCACTTAAGTCCTAGAGTTCTGAATCGAAATTTCGAGTTCTAGTTAAACATTCAACCGAGACGAACAAAAGTTATACGATTTTTTATTTTACAAGGATTCCCAAAGAAGTATATCAATAGTTCTAAATAATGGCTAATAAATCAAGGGCAGGAAGGCCTGGGAACTAATCAATTCACAGCATCTTGTTTAATTAGATTTTAGTAAAACTCAGGTAGCTTACTTTATCAATCCATGGTAGCAAGAAAGGTAACATAAGACGGGGAATGTGCCACCCCCTTCGTTGATAAAGGATTAAGTGAGTTACATAAATTATTTGCGTGATCTATTAAGTTAAATCCACGTAAAAAAATGAAAAAACTAGAGCCTAAAATGAAAATGAACGAAATCAAAAAAAAGAACTTTTTTTACTTTTTTTATTAAACTAACCTACAGAAAAATAATATTTCGCATATATGATCCATGAAACACGCAAATGTTTCAAAAATCCGCAGTTTTTTCATCTCAGAGGGCACGACGGATTCCGCCTCTCCTGTTGGTTTATTCCTAATTACTTCTTTTTGCTAGGCTACAAGGTTATGATACCTCTGAGTTGTTATATTTATCTATTTACCACCTGCATACCAAAATTTTAGGTGCCATACCTTTTAGAGCTTTGGATATTAGTTATTACTTGAACCCACCCCTTAAATTTCTATTAAATACTTATAAACTGGAACTGACAAGTCGCAACACAATTGTATTCCATTAAGGGGAATTATTCTTTAAAGTTTGGACACGTGATTAATCCGATTTTCCGATTACTTCAGATTTCACCTGAAATTTTAAACAGAGTATTATAATTTGTTCTAAAAGTAAAGTAATTGCATTTAAGCAGATAGTGGTATTTTGGACAAATTTCAAGCTTCTGGTGATGTCACAGAAAAAGTGCTGACATAAGCAAGAAATTATTGCTGCCATTTTGATTCTTTTATGACGTGCTATGTTTCAGTGTGCCAAGTTGATCTAATTTGGAAAAGCCTATAAAAAGTTTTGGAGGGGGTGGAATCCACCCCGCCCCTCCCCTTTCATATGTACAAAAAAAACCTGGAGCGAATAGGGTTAAGTAATTGTAAGTTGTAGTCATTGCTTATTGTAAGAAGTAATGCCTGTACAATAGGAGCAACAATATCATTATCATCACTTATAGGACATGGTGTATTTTCATGTCAAACGTACAGAAAAGGAGATGCCCTCCTAACATACCGCAGTGCTTTATTAAGTGCAACTGAGGCAAATGAAAGGGCAATGGCATACGCAGACGACGTTGGCAGTTATTTGTTTTACTTCAAGAACGGTAATAAAGAAAAGCGCATAGACGGTCCTGGATCGGACTGTGTTGCCAGATTTGTGAATGACTCGCCATCGCAATACGCAAATTGTAAAATGATGCTGAAATTGAGCGACAACAGACCACATCTTTACCTGATTGCCGTTAAAGATATATCACCGAATACAGAACTGAGGTACGACTAAGGTGAACTGAAAAAGTTTCTGCCATGCAGAAATAACAACAAATATGAAAAGCCATTTAAATTAGTCATGCTAAAAATAAAAACTTCTGAAGAACCGTTTAAAGCTAAAACAACAAAACTGTTACTGCTGGAGAAGTATTGAAAGGTGTATTGAATTCAGAAGGTCCGTACAGACAAGAAGATACAATCCGATCCGGCTGGGAAAGAAATATTTAAAGTAAATCCCTCTGTTTCTCCTGTTGCCAAAAAAAAGCTCTATCGATAGTTCTGCTGAGATGCTTCAAGAACCTTACTTGAAAATAGAAGACAAGTCTAGAGCATATCGACCGCAGGTGTATCGTAACTTTGCCATTCCAGATTTTAACTCTGACGATGAGAGTAAAGAAGTTATTTTCCATGCAAAAGGAGAAGAAAGAGGAATTTCAAATATGCTGTGACCCTGTGCCTAAGAAGTATTGTGAAATTTGCGACCAATCTTCCTCAGATCATGAATAACATCTACAAACTGAGATAAAGATAACAAAAGTAAAAATTTTCATGTAAAAAAAATTTGCCCGATTGATAATTGTCTGCAAGTAAGAACAAATATGTCTGAACATTTATCAACAAAACATAAAATCCCTAGAGGTCCGCTCTACTACGACTTGTTGAAGAGTGCTGTTAGATATAACATGGAAATAATGCCAGAAAACCTCTTGGAGTCTCCAAAAAAGTTAATAATGGCGCACAAAGAACAGAGCTTTGCGGTATCACACACTGTTACAACGTTATTATATAGACCTGCAAACTTGACCAATCATACTGTCGCCAAGCAAGACAACTAAAAACCAGAAATTCCGAAGAAAGATATAGAAAATCCTTCCTCACAAAACACAATGGTAGATAAGAATTTGGAAACAACTGGATTTTTACAGCTGTGCTTACGGAACATCGTCTCATCACACACTGTTACAGCACCATTAAATAGATCTGCGAATTCAACAACTAATACTGGTAATACTGATGTAGAACAAGTCGTCAAACAGCAAACCAGAAATCTCTAAAAAACATATAGAATAATCATCTGCTCAAAACATAATGATAAGTTTGAAACAACTGGACTTTTATATTTGCATTTACGACGCATGAGGATCAACCCCGGTAAAAAGAAGAAATGAAGAAGGTATATTTTCACAGAGTTCACCCGATAGTTATGAGAGTTTAGGTAAGGAATGCACATCCAGCGAAAGTGAAGAAGAATACGATTGGTAGATTGACGAAAATACCGATTGGAGCCTTGCAATGAGTCTGGGACCACGTGTAAAAAAATTATTAGACTTATTTTTCAACTACATGATTGGTCCTGACAGAAACCGAAAGGAGAGTTCAATATCCGTTATCTTTGGTGACATGCGGCAAATTTTTGTTGCCGTTGGAGCGAAAGGTGACTTGGATATCGTTTTTAGAAACGGATTTCCATGATCTGTATATCGTCAAACATTGCGGTACTAAAGGAACTAACCCCTCAAGTATCAATTAATATCTGTACTCGCTGATAGACTTCTGCGAATTTTTACTTGCAGAAGACATAGTCATGGCGAATGTAAAGAGGAGAGACACGCACACATTAATTGAAAAAATTAAACAGTGGAGGAAACATTATAAAAGGCAGGAAAATATTTTAAAACATAAAAGTCTGTTGAAAATTTTAAGATGCTTGTTGATGAAGAACAGGTAAAACGCTATAATAATAGTGAAAATGCTGCTGCGGTCTTTGAAACATTATAAAACACCGGGAGTATTGCCTCATCAGGGATCACTTGTACACAAAGATCCACTTTACAAGTGCACCACCCTCAGGCGTAACGTCAAACATAACAATCGCAGAATTCAAAAGTTCAGAGTTGCAAGAAGATGGGAAATGGCTCATAGAAGTGTGGGATCGTAAGACAGTTGAGCACTACAGTCCGGCTAAGGTGATTTTAACAACAGAGAACTACGAACTGTTGAAGATCTACGTCATAAAAGCAAGACCTCAAAAATCCCCAAAATTTGAGAATGCTTTTGTAACTTGGTCAGGACAGAAAATTAACTCTGGTGACGTAAGTAAAAGATTGCATTTAGCATGGAAGAAAGCAGGAAACTTTGAGAGCAAAGAGGTACCAAAAAATCTAACTGCGAACATCATAAGGAAATCCACAAGCATCGGATTAAGAGAAAATAAAAGCAAATTTACCGCTGAAGTTGCCAACCTGATGGCGCATAGTAAGAGTACGGCGGAAGATCATTATTACATAAGAAATATGAGAAAGTCAGCCAGTATTGGGACGAATGTGGTTACAGATCTATTCTGCGGGAGTTATTACCATGACAAAAACCGACCAATAACTACTACACCTGATAAAACAGCAACTCCGCAATCAGTATGCACCCCTACTTCGCAAAGCAAACGGAAGTTATGGTCTGAAAAAGAAGTGAGTGAAATAGAAACCGCTTTTAAAATTGAGGAAATTAGCTATGGTTTTGTTAAGTAGAAATGTGAGACAATTAGTTCAATAGATGCTTCACCGAGACAAGTATATGTCAAACTCAGAGTGATGAACAAATGAAAAGGTCTCCGTCTCAGCGTCGTTGCTTGTTTTCAGAAAGTGACTTAGATGTGTTGGTATCTCGAGGAAAGAAATTAATCAAGGGCGGAAAGCTTACTGAAGATAGAGTGGACGAATGTTTTGACGGTACAGGACTTCTAGAAAAGTATTCTTTCAGCCAAATCCGAACTAGATTGTCCTACGAAAGAACAAGAAAGAATAAAAAATCTAAAAGAAAGGTAAGTTGATCGACGATTGTCTTTTTTATTAGTCTATAGTGTGTTACAGTGGCGAATTTGATTGAATACTTCCATACCCATTGTCATGAAATTGGGATTTGTTTTGATCCTTACAACAGATGGCGGTTACTTTTTACCTGTCTAAGTTGTGCTCATATAAAATATACTGTTGGATCACAATTTTTTTTTTCAGCACCAAGAGATGTGACAAGCCTACTACTTTGCGTTCAGCTTCATAATGGCCGACAGATGTTGTGAAAAAAGAACTGAGTTACGAATATCTTCTTGTTATTTATTAACCATGACTTTTAAGTTAACTTTTGTTTAGAGAATACTAATGACAGTAAGTCAAATATTGGTTACATGTAGAAAATTTTTATTGATTTAAATTATCTTTTCATGTCATTGTACTTTGAAAAACACTTTCGTGCAAAATTTTTTGCCAGAAATGTCCGTACGCTTAAAAATTTTTTAAATTATCGTCAAAATTTGATTGTGACTTCTTTAATGCTACGACACTAATTCCATTGAGGTATCATCGAAAAAAAGTTACCGGGCGTCTCTATTTTATCATATTATTAACGAAAAGCTAAATTTTGCTGTTGTAACGGATCATATTTTAAAGAAGTCATACAATTCCCAGCAGTAAAAAGATGTCTTGTATTTCGGGAAAGAATACGCGTAGGCTGTATGGGAGTAAATGTCAATTGTGACGTCACTGTTTTCTAGCACTGGTTCACAATTTGCATATTTAGGATGGCGTCATTAAACTTTGATCTGTAAGTTTGTTCACATATCGGCATTTGTGTTATTTTATTTTGTTTTTTAATGTTTTTTCTCATCTTTCTATTTATTATTAGCCGTACCATATACACGAATACCTGTTCACTACACCTGTACTTTTGACAATTTTTTTATTTTCTATTCATTCTTACATTATGTTCTAGAAGATAAAGAAATGCGAATTTTTTTGACTCTCTGCGACAAAAAAGTAGATTCTTGCGAATTTTTAACCATTACTCTAAACGTCGGTAGGCTGCAGAATTAGATTTTTCTCACGAGCATAGGTCATGTTAAGAGCGCTGCATTCACCACTCGCGCTTTTTGCGATGCTTGCATTACCAAACAATCTTTAACATAACCCGCGAAGGTACAAAATTAGAAGAAAAATGGCTGTGCTAACTTCATCCGATATTGTCAACCCTTGGAGTTTTTCTTGTAAAGATATAATCGCAGATCCTAATGCCCGTGTGGACCGTAACTCTTCGAATCAACACCTGGGGTTTTTAATAAATTTTCGATTTATATAGGGGCCGTATTAGAAGGGGGCGTTTATAAGAAAAGGCGCTCAATAAATGTTTGTATTTTTTTCTTTTCTTTTCCCGATGGAATAAATATATTTTCACATAATATCTACATCATTATCAATATCGTCATCGCCAATTATATTAAGAGCGTTCAACGTCGGTGATATCTTCTTTCCATACTTCATATAGTATAGGTATTTATCTTATCGGTGAAACTTTCGTTTCAAAAAAAGGCCCTCTGAAGGGGCAAGTTTATAAGAAGATTATTGAAAGAGGGGGCGTTTAATCAAGTGTGGGGCGCCTAAAAGAAGAAAGCGATTAACCAAAGCATAACTAATTCTCTTTGAAAGTAATACCCTGTCGCCGGCTGAGAAACCTTTCTCAGGAATAAAACGAATATCACCGGGTGTCTGCGAAAGCCGCCGGCATCTTCTTTTTTACTTAATGCTTTTCAAAATATACCGCCTGAACTCCGGAGTAAATCATGGGAAATAATTAAAAATCAGTTTTCATATGGTAAATCTGATTACACGGTAGTAACTTTAGAAGTTGCTCAACCTCGTCCCCAAAGCAACTTGTATATTTTCTGACATCGGGACGAACTTTTTCCATCCTGATATAAATAAAGAAAAAACAGGCGTTTGGAACGTGATTGGAAGGGGCTAATTTCGGTACCATCAACCTCGTCCCCAGGGCTCTTTTAATTATTAGTAATGGGATGGCCCTGGGGACATAGCTGTGGTGCCACTTTAGTATACCAATAACAAAGTGGCAATAATTTCACCTACACGCCTGTAATTTTTAACCTTAACTACTCGCTATATTTGAATTGGTTGGCACCAATACCTTT
Organism: Hydractinia symbiolongicarpus; assembly: GCF_029227915.1. Classification (NCBI taxonomy): domain Eukaryota; kingdom Metazoa; phylum Cnidaria; class Hydrozoa; order Anthoathecata; family Hydractiniidae; genus Hydractinia; species Hydractinia symbiolongicarpus. The sequence goes on along the minus strand of NC_079882.1, from coordinate 14,716,526 downwards.
TATTTGATATGGTATCAATACAAATCCGTGGTCGAGTCAACAGTTATTACGAAATTGTCAATTATTATGAAGTTGTCAACCATTATGAGGCCGGTTGCCGTTAGGCGAGTCGCTCATATGTTGACAAATAATTGATAACAATTTGGAAAATTATTATCAATTATTATCAATTATTATCAATTATTACCAAAAAGGAAAACACACCAATAACCAAATAACGCAGCTCCAAATAAATGAGATTTTTATTCGAATAATCGGTATTTATCCTAATCTTGTCCAAATAATGACAAAAAAGCATTTCTAATAAGTTATGAAATCCTACGGTAGCAAAGAAAAATGATGCAAATCTATCCGAATATTCATATAATAATAATAATAATAATAATAATAATAATAATAATAATAATAATAATAATAATAATAATAATAATAATAATAATAATAATAATAATAATAATAATAATAATAATAATAATAATAATAATAATAATAATAATAATAATAATAATAATAATAATAATAATAATAATAATAATAATAATAATAATAATAATAATAATAATAATAATAATAATAATAATAATAATAATAATAATAATAATAATAATAATAATAATAATAATAATAATAATAATAATAATAATAATAATAATAATAATAATAATAATAATAATAATAATAATAATAATAATAATAATAATAAATATTTAAAGTGGCTAGCCCAGAAAATCACAAAAACCTATAGTTAGTGGATTGTTTCCACTGGGGGCCACTAGAACAAAAAAGAAACAAAAAATGATAAACCTTAGACTGCCTCAGCTCAATCAAACATAGTAACATTTATAATCTGTGAAAATTGAAAAGAAAAAGAATAAAAAACAAAAATTAAAAAATTAAAAAGTGATCTCCATTAGAATTTGCCAAATACATTAGAGATGGAAGTCTTAAACGAAAGCAGACTTCCATCACAGGTCATTTGGTCTGGAAGATTATTCCACACTTTTGCAGCTCTAAATGGGAAGGCTTTTTTGCCAAATTCCGTGTTGACCAAGGGAAGTGTGAACCTGTTTTTTGAAGCTCCTCTTGTTTGATGATTATGACAGTTTTTTGTCAAAAGGAATTTTGAGCGCATGTAATCAGGAGCAATGTGATTCATGGCTTTGAAAACTAATATGGCATCGTTTTTGATGAGTAAATTATTCATTGAATATTCCCTCTCTTTCCCAAGAAAGGTACGGACATATTTTAATCGTTTTTCTAGTTTTCCCAATCTACCTTGGGTGGCACAAGCCCATGCCGAGGAGCAGTAATGAAATATGGCATGACAAGTGCATTAATTAAAAGGTTTTTTGTGTGAGGTGTTAAACAGGATGCAATGGTTCTAATTTTAGAATATTTAATTAGTATTTTTCTATTTATGTCATTAATGTGCTTTTCCCATTGCATTTTTTGATCAAATGTTACCCCAAGATATTTAAATTTTTTGCTCCTCTTTAAAGGAATACCCATATAGTTGATAGTTTTGTTCTCAACTTTTTTTAACAGGCTGTGGTTGCCGAAAAAGATTGTTTCAGTTTTGTCCGTATTTAATAGTCATTTTGTTATTATTCAGCCAGAGGTCGACTTGCGAAAGTTCTAACTCGACCTGGGAGACAAGGGTATCCAAGTTTTTATGAGACGAAATAATTATTGTATCATCCGCATATAGATGGTGGTAGTTTGAATTGATGACAGATTTTAAGTCATCAATATACAAAAGAAAGAGCAGGGGCCCCAACACAGATGCCTGCGGCACCCCAAAAGCGTCTTCATGAAGCAGATCTGATCCTGTGTCGTTTACAAGAGTCAGCTGCATTCGGTCCGTTAAGTAGGACTCGAACCAGTCAAAGGCAGCATCTCTGATGCCAAAACACCATAGTTTTTTTAACAAAATTTTATGATCAACAGTGTTAAAAGCTTTTTTAAGGTCAATGAGCACAGCACAAACAAAGTTATGTTGGTCGAGCTCAGTAAGAATAACATCAGAGACATCGACTACTGCAGTTTCTGTGGAAAAGAGTTTTCGAAATCCGGACTGTCTGTCATTCAGAAAGTTGTGCTCAGAAATAAAATGAGACATTTGCTCATGCACTAACTTTTCAAAAGTTTTCATAGGAATTGGCAAAATGGAGATAGGCCGATAATTAGTAGGATCTGTTTTATTGCCACTTTTAAAAATAGGCGAGACCCTTTTAGTCTTCCAACATTTAGGTACATAACCAGTAAATAAAGATTTGTTGAAAAGACTTGATAAATAAATACGTAAAACTGACGAACCTGCTTTTAGCAGTCGTGAACCAATTCCGTCCAAGCCTGTAGCTTTATTAAGTTTTAGTGAACTAATTATTTTTTCGACACTTTTGGTGTCAATACGAGCCCACCGAAAATCGTGTCCGCTAACAGGTGGATTAACATTAGTAGTGTCAGAAGAAAATTTAGAGGCTAGTTTGGCACCAACACTGACAAAAAATGAATTGAATGTGTTGGAAATTTCTTTTGGGTGAGAAGTTTCTGTACCATCGTTTTGGACTACTCGTTTTATCGAGGTAGTATTGCCTGACTTATCAGGAACCAGTTTTTTTAGGGTTTTCCAAAGTTGTTTTGGCCGTTTTTGAAAGTCCTGCAAAACGTCATTATAGTACTCGTTTTTAATTCGATTTTTGAGACCTATTACCTGGTTCCTTTTTTGTTTGAAAGCTTCCCAGTCTATGATGGATTTTGTTTTTGATGCTTTCCGTTTCAAGAAGTCTCTTTCTTTGATGGTTATTATTAATTCATCAGTGACCCATGCCTCAACACGGCCAGAAAATCTATGTGTTTTGAAAGGGGCATGTTTGTCAGCCACTGTTTTAACATTTTTATTCAGTTTCTCACATGCTTCATCAAGGTCATCATAATTATTAAAATATGACCAGTCTAAATTCCTGAGGTCCTTCAGAAAAGCCTCTTCACTGAAGTTCTTGTAGCTACGAACCTTGCATGTTTTAGGTTCAAATTTTGGCCTTTTGAATTTTCTGATCACATAAACTAAATTGTGATCACTGATGCCTAAATCCATGACACCAGTTTTAGAAATACAAGAACTGTTAGAAAGTATCAAGTCTATAAGAGTGCTACTATTTTCAGTAACACGAGTTGGCTCCGTAATATGTTGTTTTAGGAAAAGACTGGAGCATAATTCCTTTATTTTGGAGGAAAGAGCATATTTTGAAAGCATGTTACAGTTAAAATCTCCCAAGATGAAAACATCTTTTTCTTTTGGGAGCTTGTTAAAACACTGTTTAAAATGAGTACACAGGTTTTCGGTACTCTGCAAATCACTACCTCCAGGTGGCCTGTAAACCCCACACACGTAAATAGGTTTAGTTTTTTTCAGGCACACTTTCACCCATAATGATTCAACATTTTCGAAGTAAAGGTGTTTCAAAAGGTGGCTATCCAAGTCATCATTCCTATAACAAACATAGCCATCAATTTTAACGTCATTTTCAGTGATGGTGTCATCAATTTTGGTTTCACAGATGGAGAATACATCAAGTTTTGTTTGATGTAGCAGAAGTTTAACATAGTCTAGTTTGGATGACAGACCATTAATGTTGAGATGGGCCATTTTTAACCCCTTCCCATTTCTGATTGCCTCAAAATCAAAGTTTTCATCAATAGTAATATTGATGTTGTCCGGAATTTCGTCACCAAATGACTCCTCATTAGCAAAGGGCAAATTACGAGAAAGACAGGGACTGCAAACGAAAAACAGTTTATCTTCAGGAGTCTTCATAAATTGTTGATATTTTTTATCAGAAATACGCTCACATTTTTTATGAGCCCAAAATCCACACTTGTCACAAGAAAGTGCTTTGTGTGTTTTTGCCACAGGTTTTAAGCATGAAGAACAGGGATACTTAACAGGACCTGGGTTGAGGCAGATGTCCCCTGACAAGAGTATTAAAAAATAGAAATACTTGTGCCTGCTTGGCTTAAGTTTTGATAAAGCCATTAATTTTAATTGGAGAGTGAGCTGGCTTTCAGAAACTCTATTGCAGGCATCAAGTGAAGAGATAGAAAAGAAACTCCTATCTAGTCGACTCATTTCGTTGTTTTTGGGTGAGCTACTTTTGAACGAAGGTTTTGTATTGCTCAAAAATACAACGAACACAAAAATCAGTTTTAGCGTAAATGTGGGGTTTCCTACCTGAGTAAAGTTATTTTTAAGTCGTAGAGAGATCATTCTACGGTTATGTGCTCTTCCAAAACTATGTTTGAAGGATCTGAGGCAAGCCCATTTCCTTACGATGTTACACAGAAGGAACAGCAGGAACCCACAACACAGCAAAGCTACCATATTAGATGATAGATGGATAAAAAACTGACTGGGATAAAAACAATTTATTAACAAAAACAATAATTTAAAAAACTTACAAAACAACAAATTAAAGAAATGAAAAGATATAAATGAAGTAAAGAAGGCAGTACAGTATATAATAAATCAAAAAGTACTTAGCTGTCAAAGCAGGAGCTCTTCAAGCTTTAGTCTTCTTTTTTCTTTCTTCGACTTAGCGCGCCAAGACCGGAGCGTTTTAGATACGTCCGACCTCAACGAGAGCTAAGCACAAATCTGCTGCCATTAATAGAGAAGTAGATGATCTATCTGGATGTTCATCGGCAATCATTTGTGGAAAGGCACCACATGTTGAAACTAATGGAAACATGTCATTATTGTATCGTGCAGGCTGATGAATTCTGTCCAAAAATTTTATGAATTATGTATTCATAAAATGTAATAAAATGGAAGAAATCAAGGAATGCTCACAATGCAAAAGGTCTTTGTTTTTTGATAATTTTAAATTGCAGCGGAATGAGCAATGGACCAAATTGTTTATCAAATGCTTAGATATTAAGAGGGCAACCAAAGAGCGAAATAAATGCCACCATAAAAAACAGCACGGCTTTTGCAAAGAGTGCGATTTCCCTGCATATATGCATGGGCTAATTCTGAATAGGATTAAGAATGCTCTAATCTATGACACGGAGATAGCATCCACCGAGTACCTGGGGTGCGGGATCTGTACATTTATCGGGCATATACAAAAGCAATTCAAAGATGGCATGTGCTGGAGCAATCGAGGGCAGTGGGAATTCGATCATAAAATAACCAGTTAAGTATCGAGAAAATGGTGAATATCCAAGCGAAGAATTACAGCTTGCGCGTTTACATTATACCAACATGCAACCCATGTGGAAAAATGAAAACCAATCGAAGGGCTATCGATCCATATCTGAGTAATTTAGTGCTTTATCCAAAGGTGTTGCGAAGCATCACCTTTATACACAAAACTGCAAATAAATGGAGTTATTACTACTGATTGGTATACTCCTCCCTTATATATTGATACTTGCTTGTTTCTATCGGTATCGACGTCTAATAAACATGGCTCACGAATTAGCAGAAATATTCGATACTCCAGCCGAGGCTGTTGCGCAAAAAACCGACAAGCGCCAGGCTTTGAAGGATGCGATACGTTAAGGTAAAACACACTTACTGCCTAAAAAATGTAGTGAGGCATTTATCGATAAGTGCACGGAGGATGTAATTGAAAAAATTCATACCGATTTCATTCAACATGAATTGCAGGAAAAAGAAGAGAAAACTGCAAAGGCTCTCAGTACCCATGCCATCGGCTTATATACGAAAGCCATAGGTAATATAGTATCCATTGATAACCTAGAAGGTCTACGGAAGGATATTGAGGATGATCCAATAATACGAGATTGTTTGGCTGATTTGGGTATACTGGTATATTCGGCGTTTGCCAAGTTTTTAGCGCCCCTACTCGTTGCCGCTCACACGATTAATCACACAAAACTCTCGCAGTCCATTGATGAAAAGGAAGAAATAGAGAAGGAAAAGAATGTTTGATGAATTGCAAACTAGGCTCTTTGAAAATATTGTTATTCCACCGTCATCCCTTGGAGATATAGTAAGGTATTGTTGTAGTAGGCTACGACAAATGTATATAGACACATCTTCCCACATTCTAGGCATTGGATTGAGCATTTCAGATCTGGATATTGGAGACGCTACTATTGACCCCAGCGACGGCGAGTGTATAGCCAGCGTGTATTTTACATTAGAGCATATAATTCCCAGGCTCGGCCAAATCGTATCGCGCACGTCAAATTCTAATTTGGAAATTATATCATTCGATAATTCGGAATATAAAATAGCGATTCGGTTTGATGGTGATGATGAGTGCGTGATTACGTTATGTCGGTACGTGGATCATGGTTGGACCAGTCAGCTACTGTCCTCCATCAGATTTGTATGTGTTGCGGCGGGGAAGTGATTTTATAAGCCCTGTGGCTTATAAAGAAATGAGTGAGGAACAATCAAAAGAAGAAAGGGTAATAACAAAACCAGTGAAGCATCCGGGTAGAGTGGCCCAAGGTCACAAGTTGACCGCACTGATGAAGAAGAGGAAGGAAGACATGAAACAACAACAGGGTGTTGTTGTTACTCCAGTCAAAACCTCTTCTGGGGTGAGTTCTGTACAGTCAGGCAGTGGATATATATATGGCGTGGGGGGGGGGGGTATTATTACCCTCGCCTGTATTGGAGGTGCCGTATATTTTTTTTTCCGTAGGGGACCCGCCGGTATCCAGCAGCCTGCTGCAGTGGCTCAGCAAAAATCTCAAACACAGCCAGATATTCTTCGTATGAAATAGTATAATATAAATGAGCAGCAAAGAATATCAGAAGGAGGTTGTTGATAGTCTATGGGAGTCCGTGAGATTAGTATCATATACCATCGTAATAGCATTAGGTGCCAAAAAGGCGCTGGGTGCTTCTAGGCCAGGTGCGAAGATGGACATGGAAGATGGTATAAAACTAGCTGGATATATGACGGGGGTGATCCTATTCGATGATTATGCAATAAATCATGGTTGGTACAAGCGTTCGATGATGCCACCAAAATAAAATTTTTAAAAGTTTTGTTGTATGCCCATGGGTATACAACAAACATGCTAAATATTGTCAAGGAACCCCATACAGCTATATTTACAGGCCCTACAAGCTGTGGCAAAACTAAGCGTGTGCTCGACCTTCTCGAGAATGAGTACAGGGGCCACTTTCCTAGTATCGTGATCCTATTCCCAACAATTCGATGGAACACGGCGTACTTGGGGAGATCCTCGCTTTGAAAGGATGACTATGTTTTTTTGATAGAGCCCCGGGATAAACTAATTGAGTGGATTGAACGATTATCAAATTTCCTCGCCGGTGAGAGCACACTCTTCATAGTTGATGACATGAGGCTCTTGATGAAGATCTTCGTGATGTACTGGAAAGGATAATGTATCAGAGGAACACCATTTATTTTTTCATATTAATGTCAACTGTTCTAATGTCATACATCCTGGTTGGAATATAATTGGGAAAGTTATATATTGACCGTTTCAAAACATCTCAATATACAATTAAGCGTTAAAGAAAAATGGAAAACGTACAGAGTCAGCAATTTACAAAGTATTACGATGTGACGGTACCGGTTCTGAGTTGATGTATCAATGCAGGTTCCACTACCGGTTATTGTTCACAGTGTTTGGAGAATTTTAGTTATCGAAATGACTACTACTGGGAGGGTTTTATACACCTGGATAATGATGAGCTTTTAGATAGAGTGCAATCAGGAAAGAAGCCTTGGGCGACAATTGCGTGTGAGGAGGAGGATGAAGTGCTCGAGTACGATATTGAGGATCGCAGGGGTCTGCATATTGTATCAGCGAACGTTAACGAGTGGGGGGGGGGGGGGGGGGGGTAATTTGCTATGAAATCATAAAGGATAAGCACCTAAAGCACCTCTGGCAGACTTGGAGAAAATTGGTGAGATATTAAAAATTCAAATTCAGGATAGGCGCCTAGTCGATATCGATGACACTGATAACGAGGCAAATGTTATCAAGGGAATCGTCTGTGGCTATCCATTCTACACCCTACATCCTTATGATTATACCCGCCTTCATCCGATTGACTCCAGCGATGATGATGACTCCGACGATGATTAAAGAGATCTTTCTCGGGTAGGTATTAACGTGAACCACAGGTTCACGTTAACTGCCACAAAACATTACACCCACAAGTGGCAACTGAGCAAGTCCTCCGGTACGGGGGAACTGGTCAAACGGTCATCCTAATCGAGAAATTTACCATTCCTTAACATACTCCGGAGGTACTTCAATATCTTCTGGTATTAGCATGAGTTCTTCAGAGACGAAGCTTCGATCAGGCACGTCTTTTAAATAGTACAGGAGACGTGTACCAGTCACAATACGATCGAGTCTATACGTCTTTTTGCTCCACCAAGTATCGGTCGCGCGTCTTTTAGCATCACCATGTTCTTCGCCGGGTTGCAGCAAGTACAAGTATAGGCCATCATCAGGTAGAGGCTTTTCTACAAGATGGCCATCGCTTTTTGCAAGTGGCACATCATCGAGCTTGATCGCTTTCGAAGGTTTCATGTCGATCATGACGGTCTTGGTATTATTCATGCTTTTTACAATATTGTATAGGTGTTTGACCCATGTGGTACTAGTTTCGTTAGAGGCAAGCTCTTGCGCATCTTGAGGTTTGAAGAGCCTTTCCGCGAGTACTTTGTTGAAGGACTCCACGAACGCTGTGAACGTATGGTGATATTTAGTAGTTCCCTTTTAATATTGACACCTTTGGCTTCTAACAGCTTGGTCACATCAGACTTAAACTCTGACCCATTATCGCATTGGAATTGTTGAGGATAGCGGAGAGGTCCGGCCTTGTAGCATGTCAGCTACTTCACTAGCTTTCTTGCGACGTAGCAGTCTTGCCACCTTATACCTCGAGGCCACGTCAATGCCTGTGACGATATATTTGTACGTATTACCATACAATTTATCATGTGGCATGTATAAGAGATCAAACTGGTGCATCTCATTGGGTCTCGTTATGGTGAAATGAGGGTAATTGATACGCTTTGGCCCTCGAATATGCCTGAGCAAGAGCAACTGACGACTCAGCCAGTGCATAACTCTCTTTTTTAAAAGGCCAGAATTTTCAGCGAGCAGTTTGATCGCTTTCTGTCCATTCCAGAGATTTTCTGGAGAATAGTAGATTTCACTTAGCTTTTCAGCTTCCTCCCCGGTAATGATATGTGCTTTTGTTTTCGACATCTTTTATTAAATGTCGAAAAACATATATCTATGCCGATTTGTAAGACGCAAGGCCTAGCAAGGCCAACAATCCCACTATAAAAGCGAATTCACCATCTTTTTGGCCTTTGCTAGGTGTGTAAAAATCTGAGAGCTTTGGGGCCTTCTCTATGGTTGCAATAAAATTCTCCCGCATTCCCTCGTCGAGCTCCTTGAGACTCTCCCCAGCTTACCTTTGTTCCTCCCTTCTCTTATTGTATGCATCAATCTTTGCTTGCCTATCCCTTACCCATTAGGCTTGGGCAGCTTGAAGCTTTTCAACTGCTAAATCATGATGTTTCCTTTCTTCCTCGCTGTGCACACTGAGTTTGCTGAACAAAAAATGTGACCCACTGAAAGCCAGAGTATTGATCAATGCTCCTCCAGCAAGAACTGCTTTAGTTGCCATTTATTTTGTAGAACCAAGGCCTACAAAAACAAATTTTGATCTCTTAATATTCTACACTGTGGAACCTGCCATCCAGGATGTTTAATTGCGCGTCTTGGATAAGGAAGACATAGCACCTAATATCTCCATTGCCATCCGCTTTTTTCGTCATGTGCAGGGTTATACCGTCGATAACCTTTGTAGAGGCCGCCCACTACCATGTAGGCCCCGATCAGGTGTTGACCTGAAATCAATGAATGGTGCATAGCGCTCGGTGAAAAATTGACCTATGGTCACTTCACCATCATGGCACCCAAATAATTCAACGATCTGCTGCAAATGATCTCGAGGGAGCATAGCATGTGAATACAGCTCATTGGGCTCACCCTCCACCGTGACAGAAATCTTCTCGATTTTGGGATTGTAGAATTGCTCATTGACACCCGCATAAGCCTTGGATACTCCAGGATCGACGAATATTAGTAATATACCCACCAAGGATTTAACAGGGGTATAGACTTGGAGATTGTAGGATGTATCACTTTTCTTTATAGTCACCACTTTACTCCTCAAAACTCGTTCGTAGGGCAAAGCAAGCCTGGAATAACGCGACATCATAGCGCTCGCCAGATCCTCATTTACTAATTTTTCAAACTCGTGCGAAATGTTAGGGATTTTGTATGTAGCGTCAGCTGCTTTGGCTGCGGTTGAGCCCGCGGCTGGTGTACCAGCATACTTGATGACTTGATCGTATGAAGCGAAATGTAAAACGAACTGTAGCCTATCGTGGATTGAAATTGAATAATGTCAATAAAAAGGCTGATGACATCGAGATGCTGCCGCTATTTGAAAACTTGCTCGATGACACGGAGCCTCATCGGAGATACCTTCTTTGGCGGGAATATCACAGAGCGTGAAAGAAGAGGGTTAAATCGCGAGCTTCAAACGTTACGTGGTAACCTCAAGCACTTAAAGGGCAAGATGGTCTTCTACGACAGTGAGATCGACAAAGCAGAACCCAGGCGAAAAAGCTCGAGAGCAAGAAGGCCACACCCGGGGCATCCGAGGAACAGCTAGCTATCTGGGACAGGGATATAGCCAAGGCCAATAAAGACTTGGAACGACTACGTGATCAAAAGGAGGCAACGGCAAAAGCGCATGGTTTACTATCATATGACACTCAGAGCCAGCTGCTACACATCAAAGAGACATTGATGAAAATCGCGGAGATGATACATCCTTGCGGGAGAAATTGACCATTTTGTTCAAAGAGCAGGGTATAACAATTGCCAGCATTTTCTCAGCTGTGGGCTTATTAATATCCACCATCGTGCTCGCTGTTACTGGAGAAAGCACAAGCGCCGTAGGAAGTACAGGAGGAAGTGGTGGTAGCAAAGGGTTTGTTCAAAAGCAGCTGGAGAGATTGGGAAAATTCCTTAAATATCTAGCAGGGAAGGCAGGTGCTGCTCTGCCAGGGATAATTGGTACGATCGTGTCATTCTTCTTCCGAGTAGCCGCTAAAGTCGTGGAATTTATGGCAAAGCATCTGTACATGGCCATAGCAGGTGCTGTAGGTATCGTGGTGGCTTATGTGAGTAATAGGAGGAGTAAGAATCGATGAAGAGTCTAGTATGTTGATAAAACACATTAGACCTATTTCTTCATCCATATATATGCGAGGAAAGTCCTACTCCTACCGTAACCAGCGTGGCTTTGGTATCCTCATGAACAGCAGCTTCCTCGGAGGATGGTGGATGGAGGGGTATATCATGTACCTTTGGTATATCATGTACCTGTTTCCTTGGTATGGTAACAGCATGCGGAGCGTTAATATTGGGATTGATACCAATCTTGAAGTGGTCCTGACTGATCAGGATCTTGTTGTTAAATCCTTGGACATTCCCGATCCTCAGGTTCATATCTGAGGGGATCATGTAAACCCAATATGCTGATCTCCCTATTCAGCGACGCGGGTCTTATAACCCGCTGTTCAAAGGTCGTGAGGTATAGCCGTTGGGCGTCGATAGAACTGCCTTGATTACCAATCATTCCTGATCGCGCATTGGCTTGGGACTCCAAAATCAAATACGCGTAGCATCGTACACTTTGCGATAACTTTTCAATACCAATACGTGTAAGACCCTGACTATTTTCGATGATCCACCTGCTCCAGGATCCAGCATCGAAATACGAAAGCTCACTGCCGGTGAAGTCTTTTCGTTTGGCCTGCCAGGAGCTAAAAATACTCTCATTTTTCCATTCTTGCTCATTTGGAGATACTCTAAATTCACGTGCTAATTGCTGGAGCTTTTGCTTATTGAAGGGGTTATTCAAAAGATTAAAGTGGGAAGAGCCTGGTAAAGGAATCTCTAGCTCTTCGAGGATCTTCCGAATTTGGAAGTATATATGGAATCGGTAAACGGCGCGCACGAGCGGTAAAGGAGAATTAAAGTGCTGCATTGATATCCCACAAGCCGATGTAGCGCAAAATACCGCAAAATTCAATTGTGTCGACCAAATGCTAAATGGATGAGTCCTCCATTCATCAACCGAGGGTTACTATGGAACACGTAGAATACGAAAATATCAGGGAATTTTACTTTGAATGAGGACCCCTTCGCGTCTATTACTATATCCTGCACTATGAGATCCGAGCCTTTAAGCCGTTTCAAATACCTGCCATGATTAGGGGCATACTTTGCGCGTGGGTTGTACGAATATATACTCATTCTTTCTTTAAAGAAACATGAAACAACTGTATGTCACAGATATAGAGAAACCTACGATATCTGAGGACTACCTAGGGCAGGACACTAGGATCGCTTTAAAATCCATCAGTATCAGGCCTACGTGGCTGAACCTCTACAGTAACAACGATTTTACTATCCGTAAGGTAGGGCCCGATCAGATGGTTACTCGAATTGAAATAATGAATGAGTTGTACAAGATCGAGGATTTAGCGAGTATCGTCTACAGTCAAGCACAGGGCAAGGTACAACTTTTTTTCTGAAAAATGGACTCTACAGGCTACGTGTTAATGACGAGTACACCTTTTTCTTTTCCTCAAAATGGCTTTGTAAATTTTTTATGCCTCGTGTAAAATTATATTTTATCAGATTGGTTTAAAAGTACTCCTTAACAAGTTTCAAGTCAATAACTTTATTTTTTTACTGAAGCTATTGCACTTTGCATTTTCCTGAATTAGGCCGGATAAATGTGCATTCAATAATAAAATGGCTCCGACGGTTAACCTACTGGCTTTTTATATCTTTTATAGTAACCAAAGCATATAAGGTAATAAAACATGCCCACTAATAACAACCTGATATAATTTAAAACGTAATGTATACATATTTTGTAAAAAAAAAACATTTTCGATATTTTGTGCAAAATTATCTTGTCTATAAAGGACATGGGCGGCAATTTTATGCAACGTCATTCTTTGCAAAAAGCTTCAAATTAAACTTGACCACTTGGAAACAAGTTGAGTTTCTTTCTTTTGTTCTTATCTTGATAGTTAGCTAGGTATAGTGTACTAGCTAGCTACTTTTTTAGCTTTATTAAACATTCCCAGCTATTGAAATATTGTCATGTAAGCAGTATTACTTTATGATGTCTTATTTTATACTCTCATTGCTTAGTAATGCTTTTTATTAAATTTTTCACTTTGGAAAAAACTTGATACTGCTGATACTGCTGATACTGCTGATACATCTGCGCCATTTTAATACTAACAGCTTCCTCCTGTTGGTCACAGACTCGCCGCCTCGCCAAAATGTTTTGTATGACGCAATAATTATTTGACATATCCGCGCCAATCAGGTTTCTTATCGGACCAGCCTCCTCCAGGCCCATGTTCGTATCGCCGTCCCGGGGTCAGAAAAGATACAAGATGACCTGGGGACGAGGTTGGAGCGGAACAAGCTTGCAAAAAAGTTCAAAATGCACGGCACGTGGGTTAGATACACCGATCATGGTCTGCTGGCCGTTAGTGTCATTACTTCGGGGTCGCGATTGGTAGCATGCTATCCGGAATTGGTGTGCTATTGGCCGTAGCCATGGGTGGCATCACCTTAGACGTGGGATTGGGCCAAGCAGGTCCGAAAAATACTGGTAAAAGGTTAAATGTCAAAAGCAAGAAGCACGAGGGTATAAGATTGCTGGCGGAGACCAAACTCAATTCCGTTATCGACCTTATCAGTAGAGCTGTGGAGAATGGGGTTATTAGTGATTATGAATTTAGCTTAATTATGCAGGAAAAGCAACGCTCTATGCTGCTCAAGGAGCAAACGCGTCAGAGAACCAGGAAAAATCGTAGAATCGCTTAATGAACGAGAGAGACAACAGCTAGTTGCGAAAGGGCGTGAGGAGGGCAAACAAGAGTTTATGAAAAAACTTGAATCTGTTCAACATGTAAGCGGTATCTAGATGAGCCGCCGACTTATTTATAATTTAATGTTTTTTTACAAAACATTAAATGACACCAAGTATTTCACCAGTAGTTGCATCAATCATAAAATCACCGTCGTATATTACAGTTCGTTTTTGCTTCGCTTCCAAGCCTCTGATGTACTCCTCTAGGATGCTATATCGACACATAGCTTGCAATAAGGACCATCGGTCTGCGTTGCAGTATCTATATATTTTACTTTGTGAATAGCAGCGATAGGATCAGATTTCTTAAGGGTTGAAAACCCACTTATCCCTAATTCTCTCGCTTCTCTTTTCAAATCCTTCATGTTTATTACACTACAGTGAACGATTCCTCATCATCTGAATCAAGGTGTCGTGTCCTGGATTGTTGAACCGGTTTATACTTACACTCTTCTAGCATAACCTGCAGATGGTTCCTATTCCCTTGACGATAGATACTTGATAGCTTTAACATGCAGATGCAGTCGCAGGGCTGCTTCAGCGGAACTGCTTGATCATGAAAATCAGTATTAATGTCCCTATTCCATTCCTTTACTTTGGTACTAACATAGCCTTTTTTACCTGGAGGGGTAGTGAATTCATTACCGTACAGTTTCTCTATCCATGTCAATATACTCTGATACCTTTCAAGCCATTCAGGATGATTGTGTAAGTTAAATGACATCGTAAGTGAGGAACTATCATCATAGCGGGATGCTCCATTGCTATATAGCCCCCCCTGGTGTTCTGATTAGTAGGGCGGTAATTCTATTATCATTTTTATAACCAATCACAAATCTAGCATCCTTGCTTTTTATTGGCTTGTATTGGATCGCTAAGTACAATGTTTTCGATCTTTATATCAAAATGTTAAATGCAGCTAGGTTGCTATAAAAAGCCGTTGTTTCAAAATCATTTCCATAAAATTTAAACATCCCGTTTATTTATGAAAACTAGACTCTAACTAGGTCTTTTACAAGGACAGCACCCACCATTGTACGTGATAAACATCATGTAATGCTGCCAACACAGCATTTTCCCGCATATAATTAACCTCCGTCCACACTTGCATCTATCATATTTATCGAGCTCAATCCCACATTCATCACAATACTCAGTCATTTATTTTTAAAGGCTTCGGGTAACCATGGTTCTGAAACGATCTGAAACATACTCGAACATCAAGGGATTGCGTTCAACGGCTCTGATACGCATTTCTAAGGTCTTGAAACGGTTGTGGACATACTTGAGCAACCATGGATCCTACCTAGTAGCCTTGATACACATGTCTTTTGTTTTGCAGTGATCTGGAATAGAACACAGATACCAGGGGTAGCGCTCAATGTCTCTGATATCGAGCTCTTGATAAATATCCATAATTTTGGAATAGTTCAGGGGACATGATATATATGTTATATATTATATATATATATATATATATATATATATATATATATATATATATATATATATATATATATATATATATATATATATATATATATATATATATATATATATATATATATATATATATATATATATATATATATATATATATATATATATATATATATATATATATATATATATATATATATATATATATATATATATATATATATATATATATATATATATATATATATATATATATATATATATATATATATATATATATATATATATATATATATATATATATATATATATATATATATATATATATATATATATATATATATATATATATATATATATATATATATATATATATATATATATATATATATATATATATATATATATATATATATATATATATATATATATATATATATATATATATATATATATATATATATATATATATATATATATATATATATATATATATATATATATATATATATATATATACAACAGCAAACAACAGTAAAAAGATGTGCAGCTTTTTCACCAAACCAGCAGTCAAAACCAAAAAAAATCAACATTAAAAATGAAAATTATCCTGCCCAAAAAAACTATTTCCAGTCAAAAAAACAAGTGAAACAGACATAACGTCAAACACAAAAATACTTCCTAAAGAACTTGGCAAAACAAAACAACCTGAAAGCGACTTCATTACTGAATATCACGAAAATAAAATTATTACTGCATTACAAACAAGGAGAATTGATATTATCATTACTACCATAAAAAAATAATTGCCCTAAATTAATTGATGCCATTAAGCAACTTGTTACAGATGAAATAAGCACTGCATGCAAAAACTTGTGCAAGAAAAGTGGTGGCTCTGTCTTGTTTGACTTGTTTGAAGAATTGTGACGACATAATGTTTTTTAAAGAAGGTAATTTATGGTCAGAAGTCACACAATATAATCCATTTTAAATAGACATATTGACAGCTGTTGCAGGCAGAAAATATATTGAGCATGATCTACAGATAAAATTGTGTTTTATTTACTCAATTTCAATGCGGCACAGATGGCATGAATTGTCCTTAATCCAAAGAATAAATACAGTACTTGTTATTGAAGGTGGCTGCAGCAAACAGGTAAAAAATACATTTATTGATTAAATAACATAAGTCGCACAAATCTTAAAAATAATTAAAAACAATAAATACAAAAAAACTTCACACACACCATGGTTAAATTCCTCTCAAATAAACATCCGTTGGTTAGTTATAAAAATTGTTAAATAGTTGTTTAATAAAATTATTATGCTTTATATTCTATATTTTTATTGCAAAATTATTAAATTTAAATAAATAATTGTCATAGGGTAGTTTTGTTTTTTGTGCTTTAACTCTGTTGCGATAGGTAGTAATATGTCCTCATATCATGCTAAACCTTAGCAATTACTCATTCTTATTTCTGTTTTTAAAAAACATTGGCCTGATTAAGTACGGCGGCTTGCCCCGGTTAAGAACAGGGCAGGAAATACATAATCAGGACAGGCTGGCTTATTACTCAGAAAAAAATATTATGCACTTATAAAAGGAACATAATAAGGGCAGGCCAGTTTGTATACGACAGTCTAATATTATTTCTCACTTATTGTAGAACGCACATAATCAGGGAAGGTCAGCTTATGTATGCCAGTCAAATATTATTTGAGACTTATAGAACGAACGTAATCCGGGCGAACCAGCTTATATACGATGTTTTTATATTATTTCTCACTTATTATAGAACCAACGCACATAATCGGGGAAGGTCGGGTTATGTATGACAGTCAAATATTATTCGAGACTTATAGAACAAATATAATCGGGGCCGACCGCTTTTATATCATTCGTCATCACTGCTGACAAGCAAATAGCCCTGGTGGCAAAGTTGTTGTTGTTCTCAAATGAAACGAAATTTCGTGACAAATACTAAATTTTGGGATTCGCAAGTTTAATAACTTTTCACCAAACTTAATTCCCGCAAAAAGAATAATTTAGGTTCCGTGAAATTTAGTTGCTTCAAAATATGTATATTATGTTGAAATGTATTTACTACAAGAGTACTTTATACTAAGAATTACGTCGAGACTTATTTCTTTCGCCATGTCTAGTTTTTAGGGGTGTTCTATCTTCCAGAGAATGTTTAATTCACAAAAGTTCGAAGAAAATGCCAATCACAGCCTGCCTGGGCAGCCATTATATCAGTGTTCATAATCCGGTCACCACGACATGACCAGTGCAAAAAAAACATAATCGGACCATGCGTACATAATCCGGCTGTCCCGGTTGTAAACAGGCCGTTTTCGCAATCTGGGCAGAACATAACCACTTTGCAATTTTCTATTTTCAAAGCTTTTTTAAAATTACGTAATTTTGTGGGTGAAGCAGTTGCAGTCAAAGCTAACATGATACTGTGAGGGAAGAATGCTTGGAAAACTGATAAGTATTGAAATTCTGTACGAAATTCTCCACCCCTAGATATAACATACAGTAATTCATCAATTTTTTAGCTTAACCGTATTATGTGATAAATTTATATTATTCAATTATTATAGCTATACATATACACATATTTTGTTTGTGAAACTTTCTTAAATGGATATATAATGTATATTAGTTTGTTTATATATATTTAGTTGCTATATTTAAGGCATATTATTTTTATATATAATAGCTATGTATGTAGCTAGATTTTTGATACGTTATGTTTACAAAGAAAGCTAGCTAGCTAGCTAGCTACACTTACCATAATTCCACACAATGCGCCTTGCCTATCACACAAGCCACAACATTTTCCTCAATTTTTGATCTTAATATTTTCCTTCCCTGATCTGATAACAGGGACTCTGGATGTGCAAATAAAATTTTACATTTGCCTGCAACAATGCTTTTTGAAATTTTGAAAATAGAATTTGATGCATCATTCAAATCTCTTCAAACAAGGGTTCGTACTTCTGACTATTACCTTGGTCTTCGAGTTGTAAGAAACCACATTCAATGCCTACTTTAGTTAAACATACTAGCTGATCTTGAATAATTGATGTTAAAAAAAAGACAACAAGTACAATATCGCCTCTGCCTTTCGTTCTGGAACAAAGTCGGGTAAAAGTTGATAAATTAACGATTTACCAAACCCTGTAGGCAAAACAGCTATAACGTGGTGTCCTTCTCCTAAATACTCGAAACATTGAACTTGTTTTGGTTTCAAAATAAACGAGGGCAAGTTTTCATACTTTTCAAAAACATTATTCAGCCGCCTGAAAACACGTACCACATCTTTTCAGCCCATCGCCAAAATTGTAAATATGCAGAATTTGCATAAAATAAAAATGAACCAGAATCTGGTTCATTTGATGCCCACGTGACCAGCCTGTGCCAGCGCCTTTTCGACGCCACGGTAAAAGGTGCTGGGTTCGAGCTTGAGTTAAAAAGAAAATCTGTGTATAATAAAGCAATGAGTTGGTTCAAAAATGCAATCAGTAAAATATATAATACCGTGTCGGCACCAGTAGCGGCAACTCCCGAAGCTCTCACTAAGCAACTAAGGAGCGTTCGGGATACCGTTAGTTACTATTATAACAGGGTCAGGGATCAATTTTCAGGAGCACCAACTCTCCACGATGAGGTTCAACGGGTCACCATTGAAGATGAATACCAAGTAATTGAGGACCTCAAACACATGTTCGGGAAAGAATCGAAGCAGGCCACGAACACAGTGGTAATCGAGGATATTCAGAATATTTTTAACGATGACGCGGAAATGTTTGAAGAAGGAAACCACATAAAAACATGGCGATTTAATAATAACCTTAACCAACCATTGACGGAGGCCATCATGCGAAAAATCACACCACACGTAGACATGCGAGTGAAGGTAATATACTCCTTTGGCTGCGAAATTTACCGAGGCGGTGGAGATGTTGCAAATTATCACAAAACTAAGAGCTCAAGGTCACTCTCAAGCATGGCTGATATCGAGGCATTTCTGGATGAATGCGAAAATAAGCTCCTTGATTTGGAGGATGCAGAATTTTGGGTCAAAACCTATTTACCACCAGACAGAACTATCGAGACACCAGGAGCATATGAGGGCAAGGTAGTATTTAGACACGTGCAGATCAAAATAATTTCTACGAGGGAGCCACTACTTGGATGTTGACCATTACCAGATTGGCTCCGCGGAAAAAGGTGTATATATGCCATGGATGGTGAAGATGTCAGAACAGACAACCTGTGCTTTTGGAGATGCCTGGCTGTAAAGGAGAGGGCCGACGTGAAAAGGGGGACAGAGTTCCTCACAAAGCCAGCCCTCAAATTAGCTCGTGAGTACTACGAGGACCCCAAATTAAAGAGGGAAGAGGTACGTGCTACCAGGCTCGTGGACTTAGAGGGCATCGCTAAAAAATTCAAAATTAATATCAGAGTCTTCGAACCGAAGACAAACTACGACAAGGCCCCATGGCGTCTCGTCTATGGCCAAAATCAATACAAAAAGGGGTTGGACACGATCAATATTGGTATGCTACATGGTCATTGTTTCTATATCAAGAAGATGGATGTATTGACGCAGCATTGGTAATGCGAGGTTTGTATGCAAAGATTTACCAGATCGGAGAACCTCACACGACACAAGAATAACGAAAGGCATCAAGACCAAGATCATTTGCAGAGGTGAGAGGATCGAGCGCATGCCGAGCAGCTCCGAGAGGGTATTCTATCCCGATAACGGTTTCAGTTACGCAGCATGCCAATGGATTGAGGCCATGTCAGACCAAAAAGGTAGGCATATACATCATGCGCTTTGTGGACATGGAGGAGAGCGTGTGATACGCGACGGTAGTAAGGCTGCATCGAGGTTTATGATCCTCAGACAAAAACAGTATACGAATATCACGGCTGCAAATGACATGGATGCCCATGTCAGCCTAATAGAACCAACGTGGATAAAAATAATTTTAATTTTACCAAAATCAAAGAGGATCACATCCAAAAAATAGGTTACAATCTTGTCACTGCATGGGAGTGTGAAAACCCTCCAAAGTCTAGGAGGTTATTCAAGAAATAATTTCGACGATATCCCCACTTCATTGTTTTTGATTTCGAGTCTCTTCTGGCACCATTGAACCAGCAGCAAACGTCTGATTCAACATATATCTCCAAGCATATCCCAGTAAGTGTTGCCATCCACGATTCGCTCCAAGAAAATCCTACATTCATCATGAATGAAGTATTGGTGAGGAAATTCGTTGAGCAATTGGAACAGAGACAAATGAGGATTGTGGAAGAAGTCAAAAAGATGTACCCCAAGCCAGATGATTTCGATATGCTCCCGGAACAAACCCAAAATGCTTGGCACGAATGGAGAAATCAAGTGACGGTGATTGGTTTCAACAGCGGTAAATATGATATCAACATGATAAAGCGGTATTTTATCCAACAGCTTGCGGGTGAGGCTAGTATCAAGGTCGCTAAGAAGGATAATGAACACATGTTTCTCACTACTTTGATGTTCAAATTCATAGACATATAAAATTTTCTAGCTCCAGGCTTGAGCTATGAAAGATGGTGCAAATCACTCGATTGCAATCTAAAAAAATTAGTTTTTCCATACGAGTGGCTAACAAGTTATGAGAGGTTGAACCATGTCGGCCCAGTCGATCATGAGGCTTTTTATAGCACTCTCAGTGGTAAAAACACCCTCTTACTTGAAGACCACCAAATTTTCAGAGATGAGTTCTTTAAAAAGGAATGCGTCACGATGCTTGATTGGTTAGGTGAATACAATATGGCCGATGTAATACCATTTGTCGAGGCCGTCGACAAGACCCGCAATACATACTACGAGGATGAGATTGACATTTTGAAAGATGCCGTGAGCATTCCGGGTGTGTCGATGCGCTACGTTCTAAACAAATCATTGCGAGTGAACCCTGATATACAGCTTTACGCACCGGGTGATCCGTGTAAGCATAAATGTGAGGCTCGTTGTACCAAGGCCTTATGCAAAGCATGCAAGCAGGTTTAAAAAGATTGTACAATATGTACGAAGAACGAAGCTTATGAGCTCCTACAAACGGGGATGGTAGGTGGTCCCGCAATCGTATTTTGTAGGTACCATGAAAGTAATGTGACGGGTATAAGATTGCATATTTATAACGAACCGTAAGATTGTAGCACCATCCTAGGATATGATGCCAATATGCTCTACCCAAGCACACTACTCCAAGATTTCCCTTGTGGAAAGGAAAAGCTATTAAAAAGAACAGACCCTGCTGGAGGATTAGATGTTCTGGTGCAGAGCCTTCTAGATGGATCAATATTTGGTTTTTGCCAGGTTGATATTGAAGTCCCTACTGAGTTGTACGAAAAATTCAGTAAAATGTCCCCGTTATTTGTAGTCAAGGAAACACTTGACAATAAAATCCCTCAGCATATGCACGATTATTTAAACAAGACAGGGCAAAAACGTATCCCAGGCACTAAAAAGCTGTTGGGAGTGATGAAAGCTGAGAAGATCCTACTATGTACTGACCTGCTTAAATGGTACCTGGAGCATGGATTAAAAATTACGGCTTGGTATCAAATACTCAAGTACTCAAGGGGTAAACCATTCGCATGGTTCTCGGAGGAAATCGCGGATGCGCGGCGCCAAGCAGATAAGACCCTGATAAGCGCATCGCTGGTGATACTGCAAAATTGAAAGGTAACAGCTTCTACGGAAAAATGATCGAGGATATGGCGAGGCATGCTAATACCACATTTATGAAGGATGAGAAGGCAATAGATGCTGCAATGAGGAGGCCTTACTTGGAGGATTTGGAAGAAATCGGAGATGCGTATGAATTAAGGAGGAGTAAACAAGGGGTTTCGATAAATAGGGCATATCAGTGTGGAATCCTAGTGTATCAATTGGCAAAATTGCGGATGCTTGAATTCTATTATGATTTTATCGACAAGTACGTAGATCGACGAAATTTTGAATATATTTACATGGATACGGACTCCGCGTATTTCGCGATCTCTGGAAATAACCTACGTGATGTTTTTCGCTCTGAACTACTCGAGCAGTACGATGAGGATGTGGCTCATTGGCTAGTCACCGATAAATATTCAAGTAGAACCGGAGGTTTATTTAAGGAAGAATTCATCGGTTCGAGAATGATTGCTTTAACAGCCAAGTGTTATTTCGTCGAAGGTAAAGATGGCACTAAGTTCTCGTGTAAAGGCATGTCGAAAAGGGAAAATGAATTGACATGGTGTAGGTATATGGGAGTACTTAAGGGAGAGCTGGACACTGCTAAAAATGTAGGCTTCCGGGTATATAACCAGGGGATTGTGACATACCAGCAAAACAAGCTGGGGCTATCGGCGTTTTACGATAAGAGGGTAGTGCTCGAGGATCGTATACGTACAAAGCCTTTAGAGTAGGTCGCGTCCAATATTTTTTTTTATCAGCCCTTAAAGTTGATAGAACAAAATATGCCTTGTGAAGAAGATTGCGATTTTTTTGTATGGGTAACTGTGGTCACCCAGGGCGCTGGGTATGGGTTGAACCATCCAGTAACCCCGACAGTGCAGAAATAAAAAACCCCGCGGTACAGACTGCTGCTGTTGTACCGCGGGACATACCACATGTCACGAGGCCTGGGATAAAAGTATTACGACCCTTCGTGCGCACTAATGAGCCTTAGGACTATCGCCAGGGGTTTTGCCGGCTGATGTCCAAAAATTTTGTGAGATGTATCTCACAAAATGTAATAAAAATGGAAGAAATCAAGAAATGTTTACAATGTAAAAGGCCTTTATCTTTTGATAATTTTAGAATGCAGCGCAATGGGCAACGGACAAAAATTTGCATAAAATGCCTGGATATTAAGAGGGCATCACATGAACGAACCAAATGCCATCATGGAAAGCATTGGGGGCATTGCAAGGATTGTGATTTCCCCGGATATATGTATGGCGTTGTTATGGGTAGGATTAAGAATGTTCTAAATTGCCACACGGAGTAAGCCTCCACAGAGTACCTGGGCTGTGATATTGCTAAATTTAAATCCCACATAGAGTCGCAGTTCACGGATGGTATGAGTTGGGAAAATAGAGGTAAGTGGCAATCCAGCCATAAAATACCAGTTAAATATAAAGAAAATGGCGTTACCACAAACGAAGAATTGCAGCTCTCTAGGCTCCATTACACAAATATACAGCCATTGTGGGTTGAATTGGAAAAACCAAAAGAGTTTTTACAAAAATGTAATATGGATGAAATCAAGAAATGTTCACAGTGTAGATAGCTTTGCCCCCTGAATAATTTTAGAATAAACAAGCGTAATGGGCAATGGACCAACATGTGTATCAAATGCCTCGACAGTAATAGGGCATCACGTGAACGACTCAAATGCCATCATGAAAAACAGCGGGGGCATTGCAAGAATTGTGATTTTCCCGGATATATGAATATCATTGTTATGGGTAGGATTAATAATGCTCTAAATTGTCACACGGAGTTAGCCTCCACCGAATACCTGGGGTGCGATATTGCTACATTTAAATCCCACATAGGGCCGCAGTTCACGGATGGTATGAATTGGGGGAGTAGGGGGAAGTGCCGATTCAAACATATTACCCCCATTAAATATAAAGAAAATGGTGTTACAACCAGTAGGGAATTGCAACTTTCTAGGCTCCATTACACAAATATACAGCCCATGTGGGCAATAGAAAACCAAAAGAAAGGCTATCGATTTATAACCAAGTAATTTAGTGATTTATCCAAAGGTGTTGTGAGGCACCACCTTTATATACAAAACTGCAAATAAATGGAGGCATTGCTATTGATTGGTATACTCCTCCCTTATATATTGATACTTGCTTGTTTCTATCGGTACCGCCGTTTAATAAATAGGATAACTGAGCTCGCTGATATTCTTGATACAGAAGCCGTTACGAAAAAACCTGATAAACGCCATGCTTTGAAGGAAGCGATACGTCAAAGTAAAGCACATTCATTACCAAAAAAATGTAGTGAGAGTTTTATTGATAAGTGCACGGAGAATGTAATTGAAAAAATTCATATCGATTTCATTCAACATGAATTGCAGGAAAAAGGGAAGAAAACTGCAAAGGCTTTGTCATGTCATGCCATTAATATGTATACGAAAGCCATAGGCAATATGGTATCCATCGATAACCCAGAAGGTCTACGGAAGGATATTGAGGATGATCCAATAATACGTGATAGTATGGCTGATTTGGTTATACTGTTAAATTCGGCGTTTGGCAAATTTTTAGCGCCCCTACTCGTTGCCGCGCATACGATTAATCACACGAAGCTCTCACAGTCCCCTGATGAGAGGGAAGAAATAGAGAAGGAAAAGAATGTTTGATGAATTGCAAACTAGGCTCGTTGAGAGTATTGTTATTCCACCTTCATCCCTTGGAGATATAGCAGGGTATTGTTGTACTAGGCTGCGGCAAATGTATATAGAAACGTCTTCCCAAATACTGGGTAATGGATTAATATGTTCGAATGTGTATTTGGGGAATGTTTATATTGAAAGCGACGGCGAGTGTATAGCCAGCGTGTACTTTACATTGAGACATATAATTCCCAGACTCAGTCAAATCATATCGCGCATATTTGGAAATTACATCATTCGATAATTCAAAGTATAATATAGCGATTGGGTTTGATGGTGATGATGAGTGCGTGATTACGTTATGTCAGTACGTGGATTGGAGCGGCAGTCAGCTACTGTCCTCCATCAGATTTGTATGTGTTGCGGCGGGGAAGTGATTTTATAAGCCCTGTGGCTTATAATGAAATGAGCGAGGAACCATCAAAAGAAGAAAGGGTAATAACAAAACCAGTGACGCATCCGGGTAGAGTGGCCCAAGGTCACAAGTTAGCCGCACTGATGAAGAAGAGGAAGGAAGATATGAAACAACAACAGGGTGTTGTTGTTACTCCAGTCAAAACCTCTTCTGGGGTGAGTTCTGTACAGTCAGGCAGTGGATATATATATATGGCGCGGGGGGTATTATTACCCTCGCCTGTATTGGAGGTGCCGTATATTTTTTCCGTAGGGGACACGCCGGTACCCAGCAGCCTGCTGCAGTGGCTCAGCAAAAATCTCAAACACAGCCAGATATTTTTCGTATGAAATAGTATAATATAAATGAGCAGCAAAAATATCAGAAGGAAGTTGTTGATAGTCTATGGGAGTCCGTGAGATTAGTATCATATACCATCGTAATAGCATTAGGTGTCAAAACGGCGCTGGGTGTTTCTAGGTCAGGTGCGAAGATGGTCATGGAAGATGATATAAAACTAGCTGGATATATGACGGGGGCGATCCTATTCGATGATTATGCAATAAATCAGGGTTGGTACAAGCGTTCGATGATGCCACCAAAATAAAAGGTTTTGTTGTATGCCCATGGGTATACAACAAACATGATAGTTATAGAACCCCATACAGCTATATTTACAGGCCCCACCAGCTGTGGCAAAACTAAGCGTGTGCTCGACCTTCTCGAGAATGAGTACAGGGGTCACTTTCATAATATCGTGATCCTATGCTCAACAATTCGATGGAACACGGCGTACTTGGAGAGATCCTCGCTTTGGAAGGATGACTATGTTTTTTTGATAGAGCCCCAGGATCAACTATTTGAATGGATTGAACGATTATCAAATGTCCTCGCCGGTGAGAGCACACTCTTCATAGTTGATGACATGATCGTGGATGAATCCATGGATAAAAGGCGCCAGAGCTCCGTGAATTAGCCATTAGCGGGAGGCACAGGAAGCATTCGTTATGGCTGTTGACTCAGAGTTATACCGCAATTCCCAAAAACCGGAGGAGACAGAAAATGCAGTTGTTCATGTGGTACTCGCACGAAAGGAGTGACATGACATTGGTGGATGAAGAAACCAACATAATTAACGACTGGGAAGCGATCAAGAATCAGTTGAAAAAATCCAAACATGCCTGTTTGTATATTAGACTGGACCATCCCAGAGGCTATTGGATTTAATAAATATGTCATACATACATCAATTAGAGCAACAATTGAAAGGCTTTCATGGGGAGATGGATAGGATCCCTTACCTGGAAAGTCAGCTAGAGGCCCTTGGCGAAGAGCTTCGTGATGCATTAGAAAGGGAAAGGAATACCAAATATTTTTTCATATTCATGTCCCTAATGATCTGGACCCTGGTTGGAGTATTAGTTAAATAAAAATGTCTTGTCTTGTTGAATTTAATAATATCCAGCTACATACCGTAACTATCAACGGCCGTCCTTGGATTCGGGCTAAGGAAGTAGTCCAGGCATTAGAATATAGAAAGGATACCTCCGATACCATCCGCAACCATTGTAGCCTGGAAAATTACGCGCACAAGTGGCAACTGAGTGGTTCCCCGCTACAGAGGAACTGGTGAAACGGCCCTTGGACTCTCAAAAATTTGATCTCTATATTAATGAAGAGGGTATGTACGAGTTGGTGTTTGGAAGCCAGCAGCCTAAAGCGAAAAGGTTCAGAAAATATTGCTGCAATACAATGTTCCCAAAAATCCGTGAGCAACTACACCATCAAGTAGTTGAAGAGCATCGCCAAGCTCTGGCAATACTTAATTATGACCTCCAGGAGAGGGACGTAACTATCGCAAACCTTGAGGAGGATCTTCAGGAGAAAGATCAGGAGATTATGGTGCTGGAACAGAGATAGGTACTTACTGGTTATCCCTACGATAATGTGCTGTGCGTGATTGATAAGAACGATCCTAACGAATGTGGAAAAAAGGCTCAGCACCCTCATTACATTATTCGTTGCCAACGTAGATCTCTAAATGATCAAATCCGTACCCTACGGGAGATGTATCCGGATATGATAGAGAGACACCCAATATGCAAAGATCCCAACGCTGTACATACATGGAAACGTTTCAAGGAGGATAATCTGGGGGTGGAGGCATAATCATTTCAGCTTACCCGATGATGCCACGCGTGAGTTATTCGAGGGGATGTACGATATAGATATGTCATAATGTGTATATGTTTTTGTAGCTCTTATGAACCACAAAAATCGAGAAATTTACCATTCGCTCACATGCTCTGGAGGTAT
This sequence comes from Hydractinia symbiolongicarpus, assembly GCF_029227915.1. Classification (NCBI taxonomy): domain Eukaryota; kingdom Metazoa; phylum Cnidaria; class Hydrozoa; order Anthoathecata; family Hydractiniidae; genus Hydractinia; species Hydractinia symbiolongicarpus. The sequence goes on along the minus strand of NC_079882.1, from coordinate 14,688,885 downwards.
TTCAACATCCTCTGGAATCAACATTAATTCTTCCGCCACAAAACTTCGATCAGGTTCATCTGCCAAATAGTATAACAACCTCGTACCTGTCACTATATGGTCGAGTCTGTACGTCTTTTTGCTCCACCAAGCATCAGTCGCACGTCTTTTTGCATCTCCATGTTCCTCGCCGGGTTGAAGCAAGTACAAGTATAAGCCGTCTTCTGGTAATGGGTTTCCCTCCGGGTGCTGCTCATTTTTCGCAAGCGGTACTTCATCGAGTTTGATGGCCTTCGAACGTTTCATACCAATCATAGCCGTCTTGGAATTGTTCATGATTTTTACAATATTATATAGGTGTTTCACCCATGTGGTACTCTGTTCTTCAGAGGCAAGCTCCTGCGCATCTTGGGGCTTGAAGAGCCTTTGTGCGAGTACTTTGTTGTAGGACTCCACGAACGCTGTGAACGTATGGTGATATTTAGTAGTTCCCTTTTAATATTGACACCTTTAGCTTCTAACAGCTTGGTCACATCAGACTTAAACTCTGACCCATTATCGCATTGGAATTGTTGAGGATAGCGGAGAGGTTCGGCCTTGTATATGTCCTTGAGCATGTCGGCTACTTCACTAGATTTCTTAGTACGTAGCGGTCTTGCCACCTTATACCTCGAGGCAACGTCAATACCCGTGAGGATATATTTGTACGTATTGCCATACAATTTATCATGTGGCATGTATAAGAGATCAAACTGGTGCATCTCATTGGGTCTCGTTATGGTGAAATGAGGGTAATTGATACGTTTTGGCTCTCGAATATGCCTGAGCCAGAGCAACGATCTCACTATAAAAGCGAATTCACCGTCTTTTTGGCCTTTGCTAGGTGTGTAAAAATCTGAGAGCTTTGGGGCCTTCTCTATGGTTGCAATGAAATACTCCCGCATTCCCTCGTCGAGCTCCTTGAGACTCTCCCCAGCTTACCTTTGTTTCTCCCTTCTCTTATTGTATGCATCAATCTTCGCTTGCCTATCCCTTACCCACTGGGCTTGGGCGGCTTGAAGCTTTTCAACCGCTAAATCATGACGTTTTCTTTCTTCCTCGCCGTGCCCACTTAGTTTGCTGAAAAAAAAACTTGACCCACTGAAAGCCAGAGCGTTGATCAATGCACCTCCAGCAAGAACTGCTATAGTTGCCATTTATTTTGTAGACCCAAGGCCTATAAAATCAAATTTTGCTGCACTAATATTCGACACTATGGAATCGACCCTCGAGGATATTCAATTTCGCGTCTTGGATAAGGAAGACGTAGCACCTAATATCTCCATTGCCATCCGCTTTTTTCGTCATGTGCAGGGTTATACCGTCCGATAACCTTTGCAGAGGTCGCCCACTACCATGTAGGCCCCGATCAGGTGTTGCCCTGAAATCAATGAATAGCGCATAGCGCTCGGTGAAAAATTGACCTATGGTCACTTCACTATCATGGCACCCAAATAATTCAAGGATCTGCTGCAAATGATCTCGAGGGAGCATAGCATGTGAATAGAGCTCATTGGGCTCACCTTCCACCGTGATAGAGATCTTCTTGATCTTGGGGTTATAAAATCGCTCATTGACACCCGCATAAGCCTTGGATACTCCAGGATCGACGAATATTAGTAATACACCCACCAAGGATTTAGCAGGTTGATCGACTTGGAGATTATAGGATGTATCATTTTTCTTCATAGTCACAACCTTCGACCTTAGTATTCTTTCGTATGCTATGGCGAGGCGGCTGTATCGCGACATCATAGCGCTCGCCAAATCCTTATTTACTAATTTCTCAAATTCGAGCAAAATGTTAGAGATTTTGTAAGAAGAATCTGCAGCTTTGGCTGCGGTTGAGCCCGCGGCTGGTGTACCGGCATCCTTGATTACCTGATCATATGGTGCAAAATGCAAGACAAATGTCAATCTATCGTGGAGTCCATGTTGATAAAAAGGGAGATCCCTCGTCAATTCGAACATTTTCCCCAACGGAATACAAAAGGTGTTTCCATGCGCCGCGGCTATAGCACGCTCCTCATTTGTTCCTACATGGTCAGACGCTTTTACCTGTAAAGCGCGAATTGTCCCGTCATTTGGATTGATTCCCTCCAAAATCAGATTGTTCTCCCTATTTAATTTCGAAATCCAGAGATCATGGTAGACACTGAATACATTATAATCCGCAATATGCTGGACCTCATTCCCATTCAGCGTAACACGAAGGTCTCTCACAAGGGCTTTTCCGATGTTGCTAACAATAGTACGCTTGGTATTCGTGCCGGTCAGTTCTATATCAAATAGTAGCCGGATACTCCCAGGAAATATAACATCGTCTTGACCCATGTTTGGTATTTCCACATAGAGATCCTCATTCTGGCCAATCGTGGACGGTACATGACTCACCTTAACCCGCTGCCGCTTGCCATTGACAGCGAGCATAGTCTTGACTTCCTGATAAGGGTTTAGTTTTCCGAAAACACTCATTTATTTAGGTAGGCTGGTGGTTGAAATAAATGCCTATTAATCCAATATACGAAGGAGACTTTACGCCAGAGGAAGGCATTCCAGACGAACCTGAGGAGTTTAGTAGCGAGAGTGAGATCCTTCGACCCGAGGCTATTCCAGGAACAAGCACTGAGTTCCAGGCGAGTGGGATAGAAGAGACTGAGACAGACACCACGCTAAGTCAACCGGAATAGTTGCAAAGGTTGCTGGAGAAGGAAGGAGACGACACTACGCTAAGTCAAGGGGAAAGGCTGAAAAGGTCGAAGGTTGTTAGCTTTTACAAACATCTTGCGGTGGGGTTGAGTGTGGAGACGAAGCTAGATGCGATACCTTACGACAATTTTAGGCTGAAAAATAACCAGCTTTTATTCGATGATATAAGACTCACAAGGGAAGATAATGGTAAATTTAGAATTATTGGATCGACACTGCTGAGGATGCTACGCCCCAAGAATCGCTTGGGGCGTATGGGGTTCGAAGGCTGTATTATACCTATCGCGCAAACGGCCGGGAAGCTCTTGAACGATGTGGAGCAGATCATGGCAAATGATGACACTATCGAGATGGAGCCACTGCTCGGGAAAGTACTCGACGATACGGAGAGTTTGATGGAAGATACTTCGTTTGGAGGAGGCGATATATTCACGGATCGTGAGAGAAGGAGACTCGACCAAGGGATTCGAACGATCCGTGGTCAACTGAGGATGTTGGAAAGCAAGATACTCGTGAGAGATTTACAAAGTACAAAAAAAGGTGGAGAGGCTCGAGAGAAAGAAGAAGACGCCTAGAAAAACCAAGGAACAGATAAAGATTGAGGACGGGAATATAGCCTTGGCTAAGGAAGAGTTAAAGAAACTGCGGGATGAGAAGAAAGCCCTACGAGAGCAACACGGCGTATTTTCCTCCGAGATTCAGAGCCAGCTGAAGATTATCAAAGAGACTCTGATGAAGATCGCTGGGGATGATAAAACCTTGGTCGAAAAGCTCAAGATCTTGTTCAAGGAACAAGGCTTGACTATCGCGAGCATCGTTTCTGCTGTTGGTCTACTGGTTTCCAACATCGTACTAGCTGTCACTGGAGGAAGCACAAGCGCCGTAGGAAGTACAGGAGGAATTGCCAATGACAAGGGGTTTGTGTGGAAACAGCTTTTAAGACTCGGACGGTTCCTGAAGTACGTAGCAGGCAAAGCAAGTGCTGCCCTTCCAGGGATCATCGGCAGCGTGGTGTCGTTCTTTTTCAGAGTTGCAGCGAGAGTTGTTAAATTCGCAGCAAAGCCCTTGTATATGGCCTTGGCTGCCGCCGTGGGTATCGTGGTGGCTTACGTCGGGGCTAAGAGGGGAAAAAGGTCGTAAATTCACGTCTAATTTGTTGATCAACAGATTAGACTTACTTCCACCAAATATATGCGAGGATAAGTCCCACTCCCAACGTGATAACGGTGGCCTTGGTATCCTCATGTTTTTGAGCTTTGCCAAGTGGGTCGTTGCTAACGACCTCTATTTCAGACCCTGATGCTTGATGTTTCGTCGACTGCGAGATCCTGCCAAGGGGTTGGTTAATTCCCTTTCCAGCGTTAATCTGCGGGTTAACACCAATCGAGAAGTACTCTTTGCTGATGAGTATCTTGTTCGTAAAATCCATGACACTCCCGATATGAAGGCTCATGTTGCTTGGAATCATGTACACACCATGAGCAACCAAGAAGTCGACTTTGGACCGCACGTACTTGATCACATTTTGGAATTGCCTTATTTCCTCACCCGTGTCACTAGGCCGGAGGATCAGATCCTCAAAAGTCGTCAAGTAGAGACGCTGAGCATCAATCGAACAACCTTGATTGCCAATGATGTTGGACCTCGCATTAGCTTGACTCTGAAGTATGAGGTAAGCGTAAAATCTTACGCTTTGGGAAAGCTTCTCTATACCTATACAATACTATATACAAATATACAAATTCACGTGCTAATTGCTGGAACTTCTGCCTATTGAATGGGTTTTTGAGGCGTCGAAACCTATCGGAACCCGGTAGAGACACTTCGAGATCTTGAAGGATTTTACGAATCTGGAAGTACACGTGAAAGCGGTAAACGGAGCGAACCAGGGGCAAGGATGTGGTCAGATGTTGCATAGAAATACCACAAGCTGACGTTGCGCAATATGTGGCAAAATTGAGCTGAGTTGACCAGAGGCTGAAAGGGTAGCTTTGCCATGTATTCAACACCGCACCAGAGTGGAATTCGTACTCAATGAAGATGTTGGGGAATTTCACCTTGAACGGGGACCCCTTCGCATCAACAACGATATCTTGCATTGAGAGATCATCACCCTTGAGTCTTTCGAGATAGCGCCCATTTGTAGGGACATACTTTGCTCTAGGATTATACGAATAAATGCTCATCTTTTCTTAAAGAAACATGAAGCAACTGTATATCACTGATGTCGAAAAGCCTGCAATATTTGAGGACTACCTAGGGCAGGACACGAGGATCGCTCTGAAGTCTCTGAGTATCCGAGCTACGTGGGTGAATCTCTTCACTAAGAGCAAGATAAACATCTATAAGGTGGGGTCTAAGCCGACTGCAGTCGGGGATTTGGAAGTATCCATCTCAATTGCGCTGGGTTTGTATAGAATCGAGGATCTCGCGACCATAGTCAACGACCAAGCGGGAGGGAGGATTAAGCTCTTCGTACTCAGAAACGGGGTATGTAGACTCCGTGTCAACGATGGATATGATGTCATAATTGATCAAGCACTGCACGACTTTATGGGACGGGCCTTCTATAACAAGGTAAAGTTTACCAAAGGCGATCATGACAGCATCTACAAGACTGACGTTCACCAGCGGCTTAGACTCGTATGCCCCCAGCTGGATCCGGATTATTCTCTTTTAAATAGTGAGAAATCCAATATACTAGCCGTGCTTCCAATCAAAGAGATAAACACTTGGGGAGATATGGTAACATGGAGTTTCGACACTCCTGTATACCTCCCTCTTAAAGGTTCAACAGACAGGCTGGAGTTCATGCTCATCAACGAGTATCAAGATGATAAGAACCCTTTCGTTGGAATTACTATTCACCTACTGATAGAATAAATGACAGATATTACAAAGCTTTACCCGAGCTTACCACCGAGTGCACCTGATCAAGAAAATGAGGGGCATATTTATAGATTAAAGAAAATAGAGGAAATAGAACAGTTTCTGCGAAGCGAGGTCAAACAACGTGAAAAGCTGTCGAAAAAATTTGGAATGCATGGTACCTGGATCCATTATATGGACCATGGATTACTCGCCATAAGTGTGATCACGAGCGGTGTTGGTATTGGGAGTATGTTATCGGGAATCAGAGTTCCCCTAGCAGTGGCTATGGGAGGGATCACCATTGCAGTAGGGTTGGGACAGACTACCTTAAAGCAGGGTGGGAAAAATTTGAATTACAAACGCAAAAAGCATGATAGTATAAGATTATTAGAGGAAACGAAGCTGAATAGTATTGTAGATTTGATTTCGAAAGCCATCGAGAATGGAGTGATTAGTGACTACGAATTTACCCTTATTATGCAAGAGAAGCAAAAATATATGCTGCTAAAGGAGCAGATTCGCCAACGCACTAAGAAAATCGTGGAGACGATCAATGAACAAGAAAGGCAGCAATTATTCGCTCAGGGAAGACAGGAGGCCAGAGAAGAACTGTTAAAAAACTTGCATATTGCGCAGTATGCAAGCGCTACCTAGAGGCACCACCAGAATATTCATAATGTATTATTAGTAATACATTATACAACGCCAAGTACCTCACCGCTATTGGCGTCAACCATAAAATCACCGTCATATATAATAGTTCGCTTTTGTTTTGCTTCCAAGCCTCTGATATATTCATCCAGGATTTTCATGGCCGCGATATCTGAGCATGGCTTGCAATAAGGACCAAGGGTTTGTGTTCCAATATCATTATATTTTACCTTATGAATCGCGGCTATAATTTCACCCTTCTTCATAGTGGAGTAGCCACGAATACCCAGCTCTCTCGCTTCTCTTTTTAAATCGTTCATTGTTTATTTTGTATACAACATTGCATACAAAAATATATGGAGTTTTACTATACTACAACGAATGGTTCCTCTTCGTTATCTGAATCAATAAGATGCCTAGTTCTTGAATGTTCCACAGGTTTATACTTACATTCCTCGAGTATAAACTGCAAGTAGTGCTTTGATACCTGCTTATAAATGCTGGATAGTTTTATAATTATAGTACATTCGCAAGCTTGCTTCAACGGTACTGGAGCATCATGAAAATCGGTCGTCACCTCCCCATCCCATTCCTTGATTTTGGTACTAACATAGCGACCATTTTTAACTGGTGGAGCAGTGAAGTCATTGCCGTACATTTTCTCTATCCTGGCCAAGATGCTCTGATATTTCTCCAGCCATTCAGGTGCTTGGTGCAAATTAAATGACATAGTAAGAGATGAACTCTCATCGTAGCGAGAGGCACCGGTGCTGTATAGACCCCCCGGTGTTCTGATTAGCAGAGCAGATATCTTATTGTCATTCTTATAGCCTATTACGAATCGTTCACATTTAAATCTATTGGTGGGGATTGCATCACTAAGCACGGTGTTTTCGATCTTTACATCCTTGATGTTTAATGCAGTTAGGTTGCTATAAAAATCCCTTGTTTCAATATTATTGCCGTAGAATTTGAACATATCTTTTATTATAATATCCAAGGCTTAAGGATTTTGACATGGACAGGCCCCTCCATTATATATTATATACATCGTGTAATGATGCCAGCATAGCATTCTTCCCTTTATGATTAACCTCCTCCCACACTTACATTTATCGTAGTCATCCAGAGTAATCTCGCATTCGTCGCATTGCTCAGTTGTCATACTTTATCTCTATAATAATACGCTAGGTGTGTCTGTCTGTGTGTCTGTGACAGGCAAAGTTGAAGTCTTCATTTTCCTTTAATGTTGCCGAAAAATGCATGTCTAATATGTTAAATTTTCTGACGTTACGACGCGACGAAAATAACACTACTTTAACGTCAATATCCTATATTAAATTAATGAAGCCATTACAGTGCACCTAAAACTTTGAGGCCAAATAACTTGGAAACGAGGTGGTGACGTCAATGATTTTTCACCGTGTGGGTAACTAGGGACCAACTAGGACCAATTTGGGTAATTTTCTCAAACCTGGGTCCCCGAATCCGTTTCGGAATGGACGGGTTGATGACGTCATCGAAAAACCTTCAAATCCTAATATCTCTGCAACCGTTTGTCAAAAATACGCGATCCTATACATTTTCTTGATAAGCGTTTCAAGACCTATACAATGAAGGCAGCAGGTATACAAATTTCTAAAAAAAAAATTTGGGGGGTTTGACTGGCCATTGCTGACATCAGCAAAATTTTAAAACCCTTATGTCTCATTAACTGTTTATCAAAAAGATATGATCATATACATTTTCTTGGTCAGCGTTTTAACATCTGCATAGTACAGGCAACGAATAAACTAAATTTCGCCAAATATTTTTGTAATTGCACTGCTGACGTCAGCAAAAAATCTAAAACAAACTACTTTTCCATTGTCCTTCTGCCTAAGTGGATTTTTCCACGGGCCTTATCGACTAGTCTATATAATAATACGCCAGTTCTGCCTGTCTGTGACTTTTGCAAAGTGGATTATATTCTTCACAATTTTCTTTAACAAATTCTATAAAACATCGCCTATAAAATTGTTCTGTAATTTACCAAACTTTAACGCTAAAATAGTATTGACGTCAAAGGAAAGTTAATTAAGATTAGTGAAGCCATTACAGTGCACCTAAAATTTTGAGGCCAAATAACTTGGAAACGAGTTGGTGACGTCAATGTTTTTTAACCGCGTGGGTAACTAGGGACCACCTGGGACTAATTTGGGTAATTTTCCAAACCTGGGTCCCCAAATCCATTTCGGAATGAACGGGTTTATGACGTCATCAAAAAACCTTTAAACCACAATATTTCCGTAACCGTTGGTCAAAAGTACATGATCCTATACATTTTCTTGATCAGCGTTTCAAGATCTATACGAGGGAGGCAACAGGTACCTGAATTTCTTTAAAAAAATTTTCTGTGTTTTCACGGGCCTTTGCTGACGTCAGCACAATTTTTAAACACTTATTGCGGAGAGAAGCGGAGGGCGCGTCAGCGCCCGGAGCGTAGCGGAGCCCATTTCCTCATTAAATAAGCCAAATATAATTAAATAAGGCAAATATAAGGGACGGTGGAGGGTTATAGGGTTTCCGAACCTATACATCAAAATTTTCAATTTTCGTCAATTTTTTGACTGGGTTGCCCAGTAGCTTACTCTGGTCATTTTCTCCGTAAATTTATGATTCAACGAGACAACATCAAAGGCACGGTGATGGAGTGCTTTTGTTACTTTTAAAGATGGCCTAACGGGGATTTCCAGTTCAGATTAAGGTACCTTTAGCCACGTGATATATAGTCACTTTGACTAATGTCACGTGACTTTTTCTCGGATAACATAGCGCCTCAAACTAAACTTCCGTTAATCTAAGCTAGCTATATCGCAGCCAAAGGAGGAAGGGCTTGTTCAAGAAAATGAAGAAAGGGTATGTTTAGCTCGCTTGTATATCACTATTTTTTACATGTAATGAACCCATTCTTATTCTCACTCACACCTAAAGCTAGCTAGCTTAAAACTGCAGATTTAGATAGAATAATAATAGAACTTAGATAACATTTAGCTACCTAGCTACTGTAAGAGTTAGCTAGCATAAAAACAAACAAACAATGCAATATAGCTAGCATAAAACTAGCTACAAAGCTTGCAGAAAATTAACTACTTAGCTGGGATAGAACTACCCATGTAGCTAGCAATAAATTGCTATTTTTGCTGGCATAAAATCAGCAACATAGCTAGCATAGAAAAATTGTTTGAGACTGATTTTCTACCTATCCTCTATCTAGCTAGCTATTATACATAGCTATATACTACACAGTGAGTGAGATAATTCTACTCTGTAGGAATGTCCCATCATACAGCTTGTTCTAGCTACAATCGTCCACAAAATGGCCAAACATAGCCAGCTAGATATTTTGCAGATAGTAAATGTTTATATACAGGTATGTCACGTGTAATTGTTTACGTTGCTTAGCCACAAATGGGCAGTTCTTAACATTAAGAGGGAATAGAGAGCTATATTTTCGTGGACAGTTGTAGCTAGCTATATATATTGTACACACGTCAGGAAATAAACTTTTTTAACCCTGCCGCTGAGCATATATCAGTGCGGCTTAAGCAGAAGCGAAAATTATTTCAATATATATATATATATATATATATATATCGGGAAATTTTTACAACATCAACATTTGTTATTACTGAGGCTTTTTAAATTCTGAATAGCGGTTCTCGTTCAATCGTCGACATGTATTGAAAATCTGCAAATGTATTCATTATTTCTTTTTCACGATATGTATATGTTTTTTTCAGTTTGGAATAAGAGCTTTTTATCCTACCGTGGCGCCGTAGATTAGTGGTTATAGCTCTCGTACTCTGTGCGGGAGACCGGGGTTCGATTCCTCTTGACGGCGATTCAACATGGGCGAGTGAATGTTACCATAGCCCCGGGTTAACCCAAGCCATGTGAGGGAAATTGGGAAGATGGCACACTGTGTGGGCCGTTGGATGTTGCCGGGAGTTGTCTAGTAGAGTGCGGGCTCTAATTGGGTCTGCGTAGCTCAAAATGAGCATTAAATACTCTAGGACTCTCCATCTACGCCATGGCCCCTCCTGGAAATAATAGACAGGGTATATCCCTCGATATTTGTGAGGCTAGCCATGTAAAATATGCACATCTATCTATCTACCGTCATGAAAACTTGTTTGCAAACAAAACATATACTGCTATTTGATTTTTAGCTGCACAGGCTAACAACAGGCTGTTTCCGCTGTGTTTTTTTAAACCGAAGTTGCAGTAAAGGTTTTTTTAAAAAATGTATTACGGCTGTCCGATTTTTTGATTAATTTTTGATCTAGCACAGAAACTTTTCCCATAAAATATTGCAGGATTCTTTAGGAGCGTAAAAACAGGTTTTGAACAGTGTTTTTATTTTTAAATGTTACAAAAACTTTTCCGCAAAATAAAATTGCTGAATGATTGTTTTAGCTATGTAGGATAACAACAGGGTGTTTACTGTCTGTTTATGTGAACCAAAGTTTTTTCGGATGTGCGCCACAGTATATTTGTACTAATCACTCAGCCTAGTGTTAACGACAAGCTATTACCTGTGTTTCTATTTAACAGAAGTTGTGCTAAAGTTATTTTCAAAGGGTTTGTTTACCTATACTAATGGCGCACCACAGATTAAAGTACATATATATTTTAAGTTTTACTGGGAACATTTTGTGAAACAGTTTTCGCTATGACATGGCACAATATGTAAATTGTGTTTCTATTCAAGCTAAAGTTGAAGGAAATATATATTTTGTGAATCTGAAAAATATAAGTACACACCCGACACACCTTTAATGTTGTGTGTTTCTCTCGATTTATGATATACTGCACATCTGTACTAAAGCGAGCCACCTGAATGTGTGGTACAGTTTAAAATTTGTATTAATTGTTCCATCAAGCGTTTAACGCCAGGTAACACAGTTACTTGTGGCTTAACCAGCTTAAATTCCTAAGTGTATATAATACTCACCTGTAAAGTTTTGTATATATATTTATGTTTATGCCCTGCTGGTCTAATGGCTATGACACTCATGCTAATGAGAGATCCAGGTTCAAATCCTGGACAGGGCTAGGAAAAACATAATTATCTTGCACCTACAACAACCAGGTTTTCATATAATAGGTAATCTTTGAGTAGGACTTCTCTGATTATTTCTATATCTTGACTTTTTAATGTTTTTGTCATTGGAACCAAGTTAATCTCAGATTTATCAAAAAATGATATGTCGTTATGACCGATTGTTTAAATACTTGTAATGGCACATAATTCTGCTATGATTCACTGTGTATTGACCTGAGATAAATTTGAGACTTTTTTTTGAGATATTGAATTTGAAACATTTGCACCTCAATATTTTCTATACTCCTGGACTAATATGATACTTAACTTAGACATATTGAGTATACACAATCTTTGAGTTGTAAGGAAAGATGGCGGCTAAAGATATCTTAGTAAATTACACCGAGGATATGGAAACATTAGAAGAAAGCGTTTTGCAATCTATTAAAAATATTCATGGAAGAAAGAAACGTGCAGATATGGACAGTATTATTGTTGAGTCGAAAGAATTCAGTCCAGAAAAGGTAAAATATACTGTTCAACGACTTTGCGATACTGATAAACTTTTTCTCATAAACAGACGAGGATTACCTAGCTATAGGATAAGTAAAAACATTTTTACTGGCAAAATTACGAGTGTTGATAGGGAAGAAGGAGAAGATGATATCCAAGAACCAGATGAAAAAGTAGACCACCTCGATCTTCTCGCTCAGGAACTACAACAGGTTAAAAACTTTGAAGTTTTAAAAGAAATAGTTAAAATGGTATCGGACCTGAAAGAATACGTCTCGTATGAAGTCGGTAAATTAAGAAGAAATATGGTAAATGATTTGGTTGTTCACTTGAAGGAAGAAAACGATTTTTTAAAAAACGAGATAAAAGAATCTCAAAGTTTGTTGAGGGACGTTTTGTTACAAGACATAAACATAAATAATTATGAAAAAATTAAAAACAAATCAGAAACCAATGATTGGAACGAAGTAAAGAAAGGTCCCTCGGGAAAAATAGAGAAACGATATAATAATAGATTCAGTCTTTCAAATCGGTTTAGTACACTTCAGAACGAACAAAACAACAATAATCACTATGACGCACAACCACTTACGAATAATCAAAGTTACGCACCACCACAACCAAATAAATCTATAAGAAGACCAAATCCCGTTATTAACCTTTCTCCAGAAAGAGATCTTTTACAACATAACATCAAATCATCTGAAACCCGTAAAAATAAAAAGAAGATTAGAATTATCAGTGATAGCATCGCAAAAGGCATAAATACTCGAGAATTCAATAATCATTTGAGAAACGGTGATGCAAGATTTAAAGTTTTTCCTGGTTCAAATATTAAAAATTTGGGTCATTACTCTCTACCAACCTTAGTAGATGAGAATCCAGAAATAGTAGTTGTGCATGTTGGAATAAACGACTTGCTGGATATAAAGAGAAATAAATCATCAGTTAATGAAATTGCAGAAAAAATAATCAAACTATCACGCGTATACATCGATCATGGCGTCGAAAAAGTTTTTATTTCAAGTGTTATTATCTGTACTCGTATTGATTTTGAGTTTATCAAATCGTTAAATCATATACTTGAGAACGAGGCAAAGAAATATGGCTATATTTTTATCGACAATAGTAATATTATGGAATCTAATTTATGGAAAGATGGATTACATCTAATGGAAAGTGGTAAAGTTTTGTTAGCTAATAATTTCTTATTTTATATAAATAATTTTTTAGGTCTGGATTTTATAGAAACGAATGTATACTGATTTCTGATAGGATAAGCACTGAACTTACGGCATCCTGCTCCCAGGGTGTAACACATCCATATGGGGTTACTTCTTCTGAATGCAATAAGGAATTAAATGATCAATTTGAGACTGACCAATCACATGATTCTACATATAATTTACAAAATTCTCTGAAAAATGTCTGTGATATTAGAATCAAAAATCCTTTCAATCTATTGATAGGATATTTGAATATAAATAGTTTAAGGAAAAAAATAATTGACTTAAGGGAAATCTTTGTGAAATTTGCTCCAGATTATTTTGTATTATCTGAAACAAAATTAGATAGTACTTTTCCAAATAGTCAATTTACTATTGATGATTATGAATTAAGATCTAGAAAAGATCGGGATAAAAATGGGGGTGGGCTAATTGAGTATGTAAAAAAGGGAGTGGTTTGTAAGCAAATAAACATAGCTAACCTTACAAGTAATGAAATTATATGTTCTGAGCTAAACGTCAGAAACAAAAAATGGACTATTATCACCCTTTATCGTCCACCACGTCATTCTAATCTTCAAAGTTTCTTTGAAGATTTGGAGAAAATTCTAAACAAAACACTCTCATTTTGTGATAACATCATTGTGATGGGGGACATAAACATTGATACTCATAATAAAAACGAAATAATAAATTATCATTACATAACTTCTCTTTGCGATACTTTTGACCTAAAAAACTTAGTCAAAGACAAAACATGTTTTGCAAGTGAACAAGGAACATCAATTGATGTTATTTTAACAAATAAACAAAGGTCTTTTCAAAACACTATGGTTACTGAGACTGGACTCAGTGACCATCATCTGATGATTACAACTTTCCTAAGATCTCATCTGGTAAGATTGAAACCAAAACTAATTGTTTATAGAAGTAACAGAAAGTTTGATAAGAGAAAGTTTCTTTCTGATGTTAGGAATACACGTTTTGATTTTAATGAAAATGACCCTGCTTCAAATTACGACCACTTGACAAAAACGTTTAGTTCTATTATTGAAAAGCATGCCCCGTTAAAACAGAAACTGCTCAGGGGAAATGAAGCACCTTTTATGAATAAAGAACTTAGGCAAGCCATTTATACCAGGTCAAGATTTAAAAACCGATACAATAAAGATCCTACTGAAGAAAACAAGATTAACTATAAAAAACAACGAAATAAGTGTGTTGGACTCAGAAAGAAAGCCATAAAAATGTATTTTAAAAATGTTATAGATTCTGGGATTGTAGAAAATAAAACTTTTTGGAAAACTATTAAGCCGTTTATAACCAATAAAAGTGGTTTGAACAATGATAACATTATGATTATCAAAGATGGTGCTCAGATAACCAATGACAGTGAGCTTGCTGAATTATTTAATGAACACTATATTAACATTGTAGAAAAAAGTAGTGGAACCAAGCCAATATCAATTGATTATCGAAATTCCTTAGACAAAGAGAGACTAATTAATGAGATAATTAAAACATACGAGAGTCATCCGAGTATTGTCAAAATTAAAGCCTGCAACGAAAATATAAATTTTTTTAACTTTGAGGAGGTAGATGACAACACAATCAAAAAACTTTTTACTAATTTAAACATAAATTCCTCTCCAGGTAGAGACAAAATACCCCCAAAGCTTGTGAAGTTAGCTAGTGAATATCTGATTGGCCCATTGAAAAATGCTATAAACAGCAGCATAAAATTGAATATTTTTCCCGATGGAGCCAAACGTGCAACGGTAGCACCTCTTGACAAAGGAGGCAAAGACAAACATAGCATTAAAAATTTTAGACCTGTCAGTGTGTTGAATGTATTTTCAAAATTCTATGAAAACATAATGAAGGATCAAATCATGTCTTTCATAGAATCGAAACTTTCAATATTTTTGTCAGCCTATCGGAAAAACTATAACACACAGCATGTCTTAATTCGTTTACTAGAAGAATGGAAAAAAAAACTTGATAAGAATTACGTGGTTGGTGCAGTCTTAATGGATCTATCAAAAGCATTCGATTGTGTGCCACATGATTTACTAATCGCTAAACTTGAGGCATATGGATTTGAAATTAATGCCCTGAAATTTGTCCTGTCATACCTAACAAATAGAGAACAATCTACTCGTATAAACGGACACTACAGTCTTTTCCAAATGATTCTTTCAGGCGTGCCGCAAGGATCAATCTTAGGCCCGATAATTTTTAATATTTTTCTTAACGATATTTTTCTTTTTATAACCAGAAGTGACCTACACAACTATGCTGATGATAATACATTGTCAAGCTTTTCCAATTCAATTCCAAACCTCATTAAAATTTTAGAAGGTGAGTCTGAGCAGGCGTTAGCATGGCTACATGAAAATAAAATGATTGCTAACCCTGACAAATTTCAATGCATTATAATCAGCAAAGATAGGATAGAAAACACAAGTAGTAAACTGATAAGAATCGGAGATAAAAACATATATTCGCAAGACACAGTCAAACTGTTAGGAGTTAAAATTGACAATAACCTTAGATTTGATCAGCACTTAAATGAGGTTTGCAAGAAAGCATCTGCGCAACTAAATGCTTTGTATAGATTTAAAAACATACTTCCTTTTAAAGCTAAGAGTGTCTTAGCAGAAAGCTTTGTGTATTCAAACTTTAACTACTGTCCACTTATTTGGAATTTCTCATCTTCAAAATCACTTTCTAGGGTCGAAAAACTCCATAAGCGAGCCCTAAAATTTGTAGATAGCGGATATTCAGAGAGAAAAGAAAGGTACATTTCTACCAAGAACAAAAGTAACTACATGAAAATTATGCGAATACGAAATCTATGTATAGAGATTTTTAAATCTCTTAATAATTTAAATCCGCCATTTATGTTAGACATCTTTCAACGCAGCGAAACAAACAGGCCAGTACGAAGTCAATATTTAAATAATCTTAAAACATTGAACTTTAATACAAAAAATTTTGGGGAAAAATGTCTTCGCTCATTGGGGCCTAAAATTTGGAATACTTTACCTTCCGAATTGAAAAGTTGTAACAGCCTTAAAAAATTTAAAACGAAACTAAAGGAGTATGATTTCAGTCACTCGGTCTATTTAAATATTTTTTCTTAATTTTTATACATTTTTCATAAAACCATAAACAAATTTTTGTCGGATTTGATTAGTTTCCTGTATATTTATAAGTATGTATTTATTTATTTTTTTATATCAGGAAGCTATATGTACATAGTTATTTCTCCGACGTTAAATAAATTAAGAAGAAGAAGAAGGTGGAGATTTTCTACTAAAGTCATGCACCCCTGCCTTGCCGTTCCATTGCCTTGCCATCACTGACCGTGCCTTTCTTTGCCTACCCTTCCTATGCCTTTTCTGGTGCCTGCCTACTATGTCCTTGCCTGTGGCTCCCATGCCTTGCCTACCCCTGCCTTCCTGATTCCTCTTCCTATTTCCTTGCCTGCCTTTGCCCTTTCCTTGCCGTGCTTAATGCCTTTGCCTTGGCAACCTCTCCGCAACACTTTCTATATTGATGAGTCGTACTTAATGCCTTTGCCTTGGCAACCTCTCCGCAACACTTTCTATACTAGTTGCGGAGCGTAGCGGAGCCCATTTCCTCATTAAATAAGCCAAATATAAAAGAAAAAGTAAGCACGGTGGAGAGTATATAGGATTTCTATACGATTTTCGCGCCCCGTCCCCCTATACATCAAAAATATCAAAAATCCGTCGTTTTGGGGCCCAGTCTCCCAGCGATTTCATATGGTCATTCTTAAGTACATTTTTGCGGAGAGAAGCGGAGTGCGCGTCAGCGCACGGAGCGTAGCGGAGCCTATTTCCTCATTATATAAGCCTAATATAAAGGAAATGTAAGTACGGTGGAGAGTATATAGGATTTCGTCCTTATACATCCAAATTATCATGGTTACTATGGAAATATTAAAATTTCGTCCAAAGGATCACAGTAATCCAGCAATTTAATATGGTCATTCTCTAGTACATTTTTTAGTAAGCGAGACAACTTGTTTATAGCACGGCGAAGGAGTGTTTGTTGCTTTTTAAATATGGTACCAAGCGTAAATGGTGCCGTTTCCAGTTTAGGTTAAATCTGCCTACACTTTTTAGCCACGTGATACATAAATCACTTTTACTAACATCACATGACATTTTCTCGGACACATAGCGCCTCAAACTCAATCTAAGCCATATCGCAACTGACGGAAGGGCTTGTTATGTTCAAGAACGCGAAGAAAGAAAGGGTATGTAATGAACCCTTTCTTATTCTCACTCACACCTAAGGCTAGCTAGCATAAAACTACTGACTGAGCTGGAATAATAATAGAACTTAAATAGCTAGCTAGAGCTACTTGAATTGAAGAGCTAGCTAGCTAATAGCATAAAAAAGATCAAGCAATATCATAATGGCTAGTATAAAACTAGCTAGCTACAAAGAAATAGATTTTCTGGCTATAGCTAGCTATAGCTCTACATATACTACACAGTGAGTGAGATAATACACTCAATCATAGTGCCGTGTTTAATTTTTAATCTTTAACAGAAACTTTTTCAATTAAATATTGCGGGGGTTTTTTGCTTAGAGAAGGTAAAAACAGGTTATAAACTGTATTTTTATTTTTAAATGTTACAAAATTTTCCACAAAGTATATAAAATTGTTTTAGCTGCGTAGGATAAGAACAGGTTGTTAACTGTCTGTTTGTTTGAACTGAAGTTAGGATAGTTTTTTAGAAATGGGTATTGTGCCGAAACGTATGTGCGAAACAGTATAGCTACCTGTACAAATCACTCAGCCCTGTGTTAACAACAAGCTGTTACCTGTGTTTCTATTTAACAGAAGTTTAAGCTAATCTGGTTTAGTCACAAGTAACTATAACACCTGGCGCGATTTATACGTTTTGTAAACTGTGCCACATTGAATGTTGATTATGTCTGGTTTGAAATGGTATTAAACCTATATGGATGTGCAACATACCTGTTTTATTATTTAATTTTTCAACATCTGCATTTGTTATTACCCAGGCGTTTTAAATTCTAACTTTAACATCAACGTCTACGTTTTCTGTTAAGAGGCTTTTTAAATTCTGACAAGCTGTTCTCGTGCAATCATCAACATGTATTGAAACATGTATTTCTTATTTAATTTCTCAATAGTCTAATTAATTGCTATTATTTTAAAGTTTCTGCTCAGTTGGAAATAAGAATTTTTTATTGTCATGCAGGGTAACCGAAGTTGCAGTAAAGTTTTTTGGAAAAATGTATTACGGGTCTAATGGCTATGACACTCATGCAAATGAGAAATCCAGGTTCGAATCCTGGACAGGGCTAGGAAAAACATAATTATCTTGCACCTACAACAACCAGGCTTTCATATAATAGGTAATCTTTAAGTAAGACTTCTCTGATTATTTCTATATCTTGACTTTTTAATGTTGTTGTCATTGGAACCAAGTTAATCTCAGATTTATCAAAAAATGATATGTCGTTATGACCGATTGTTTAACCCTATTCGGTCCGGGGTTTTTCGAACATACTATGACCGGGGGGGGGGGGGTGGGGCAGATTCCGCCCCCCCCCTTAATAACTTTTCATAGGGTTGTTCAAATTGAATCGAACTTGGCACACTTATAGTACGTCATAAAAGGAACACAATGGCGCCAAAAAAAATTTGCTTGCGTCAGCACATTTTCTGTGACGTCATCAGTAGCTTGAAAATTGTTAAAAATGCCACTATCTGCTTAAAATATAATTACTTTTGTTCTACAGCGAATTTTTACATTCTGTTTGAAGTTTCTGGAAGCTAAATAAAAGTTATTTAACATATCTTCCGGTTTTTACATGGATAGGATAAAAAATTGCCAAAAATTGCCCAAAAATCCGTTTTTTTTTCGATTTTCGGGTAAAATCCGACAAAATCGGGAAATCGGATTAGTCACGTGTTCAAATTATTCAAAATGATTCTTCTTGATAAAAAAAAAGTTGTGTTGCAAGTTTCAAGTTCTAAGGATAATCCTAACAGGAGTTATTATATTTTTCCCATTATAAGGATTTCATAGAGATTTTTAGGGGTAGTTTCGAGTAATGGCCAATATCAAAGCCTCTGAAAGGTATGGGACCTAAAAAATTAGCATGCAGGTGTCTAATAGATAAATGTTGAAACTCAGTAAGTATCATAGCCATATAACAAAGCAACCAGGAGTTATTAAAAAAAAACCGTCAGGGGGGGGCGGAATCCGCCCCCCCCCCCCCCCGGACTGAATAGGGTTAAATACTTGTAATGGCTATGATTCACTGTATATTGACCTGAGATAAATTTGATAATATTGAGTATACGCAATCTTTGAGTTGTAAGGTGGAGATTTTCTATTAAAGTCATGCACCCCTGCCTTGCCGTTCCATTGCCTTGCCAGCACTGACCGTGCCTTTCTTTGCCTACCCTTCCTATGCCTTTTCTGGTGCCTGCCTACTATGTCCTTGCCTGTGGCTCCCATGCCTTGCCTACCCCTGCCTTCCTGATTCCTCTTCCTATTTCCTTGCCTGCCTTTGCCCTTTCCTTGCCCTGCTTAATGCCTTTGCCTTGGCAACCTCTCCGCAACACTTTCTATATTGATTCTAGTGAGCGACACAACATGTTTAGCACGGCGTGGGTGTTTTTGTTGTTTTTTAAATATGGTACCCAGCGTAAATGGTGCCGTTTCCAGTTTAGGTTAAATCTGCCTACACGTTTAGCCACGTGATACATAAATGACTTTTACTAACATCACATGACATTTTCTCGGACACATAGCGCCTCAAACTCAATCTAAGCCATATCGCAACTGACGGAAGGGCTTGTTATGTTCAAGAAAGCGAAGAAAGAAAGGGTATGTAATCAATATAGAAAGAGTTGCGGAGAGGTTGCCAAGGCAAAGGCATTAAGCACGGCAAGGAAAGGGCAAAGGCAGGCAAGGAAACAGGTAGAGGAATCAGGAAGGCAGGGGTGGGTAAGGCATGGTAGGCACAGGCATGGGAGGCACAGGCAAGGACATAGTAGGCAGGCACCAGAAAAGGCATAGGAAGGGTAGGCAAAGAAAGGCACGGTCAGTGCTGGCAAGGAAATGGAACGGCAAGGCAGGGGTGCATGACTTTAATAGAAAATATCCACCTTACAACTCAAAGATTGTGTATACTCAATATATCCAAGATAAGTATCATATTAGTCCAGGAGTATAGAAAGTATTGAGGTGCAAATATGTCAAATTCAATATCTCAAAAAAAGTCTCAAATTTATCTCAGGTCAATATACAGTGAATCATGTTAGCAGAATTATGTGCCATTACAAGTATTTAAACAATCGGTCATAACGCCATATGATTTTTTGATAAATCTGAGATTAACTTGATTCCAATGACAACAACATTAAAAAGTCAAGATATGGAAATAATCAGAGAAGTCCACGAGAAAGGCAAAAAAAATTTAAAAAACGCCTTTTTTAGTTTCTTGTGCCTACCAGGTATGTCAACACAAAACTTTTTACCATAAAGTGATAGATCTATTCAAAAAAACAAAGCACTTTTGGGCTCTATAAATGAAAGTGATAAATGTATGCAACTCCCCCCCCCCCCCTCTACAACTCAAAGATTACCTATTATATGAAAGCCTGGTTGTTGTAGGTGCAAGATAATTATGTTTTTCCTAGCCCTGTCCAGGATTCGAACCTGGATTTCTCATTTGCATGAGTGTCATAGCCATTAGACCAGCAGGGCATAAATATATATATATATACAAAACTTTACAGGTGAACATTATATACACTTAGGAATTTACAGCACACAGCCTAGTTAATTAACCTTTTGAGAAATGCTGGTTAAGCCACAAGTAACTGTGTTACCTGGCGTGAAACGCTTGGTGGAACAGTTAATACAAATTGAAAACTGTACCACACATTCAGGTGGAGCGCCTTAGTACAGATGTGCAGTATATCGTAAATCGAGTGAAACACACAACATTTAAGGTGTTTCGGGTGTAATTATATTTATCCTTTAGCTTGAATAAAAACACAATTTACATATTGTGCCATGTCATAGCGAAAACAGTCAGCAAACCTTTTTTATTTTTCACAAAATGTTCCCGGTAAAACTTAAAATATATGTACTTTAATCTGTGGTGCGCCATTAGTATAGGTAAAAAAACCCTTTCAAAAAAACTTTAGCACAACTTCTGTTAAATAGAAACACAGGTAATAGCTTGTCGTTAACACTAGGCTGAGTGATTAGTACAGATATACTGTGGCGCACATATACGTTTCGACATAATATCCCTTTCCGAAAAATATCCTCACTTTGGTTCAAATAAACAGACAGTAAACACCCTGTTGTTATCCTACACAGCTAAAACAGTCATTCAGCAATTTTATTTTGCAGAGAAGTTTTTGTAACATTTAAAAATAAAAACACAGTTTAAAACCTGTTATTACACTCCTTAGACTATTGAGAAATTAAATAAGAAATACATGTTTCAATACATGTTGATGATTGCACGAGAACAGCTTGTCAGTATTTAAAAAGCCTCTTAACAGAAAACGTAGACGTTGATGTTAAAGTTAGAATTTAAAACGCCTGGGTAATAACAAATGCAGATGTTGAAAAATTAAATAATAAAACAGGTATGTTGCACATCCATATAGGTTTAATACCATTTCAAACCAGACATAAGCAACATTCAATGTGGCACAGTTTACAAAACGTATAAATCGCGCCAGGTGTTATAGTTACTTGTGACTAAACCAGATTAGCTTAAACTTCTGTTAAATAGAAACACAGGTAACAGCTTGTTGTTAACACAGGGCTGAGTGATTTGTACAGGTAGCTATACTGTTTCGCACATACGTTTCGGCACAATACCCATTTCTAAAAAACTATCCTAACTTCAGTTCAACAAACAGACAGTTAACAACCTGTTCTTATCCTACGCAGCTAAAACAATTTTATATACTTTGTGGAAAATTTTGTAACATTTAAAAATAAAAATACAGTTTATAACCTGATTTTACCTTCTCTAAGCAATCAATATAGAAAGAGTTGCGGAGAGGTTGCCAAGGCAAAGGCATTAAGCACGGCAAGGAAAGGGCAAAGGCAGGCAAGGAAACAGGAAGAGGAATCAGGAAGGCAGGGGTGGGTAAGGCATGGTAGGCACAGGCATGGGAGGCACAGGCAAGGACATAGTAGGCAGGCACCAGAAAAGGCATAGGAAGGGTAGGCAAAGAAAGGCACGGTCATTGCTGGCAAGGAAATGGAACGGCAAGGCAGGGGTGCATGACTTTAATAGAAAATATCCACCTTACAACTCAAAGATTGTGTATACTCAATATATCTAAGATAAGTATCATATTAGTCCAGGAGTATAGAAAGTATTGAGGTGCAAATATTTCAAATTCAATATCTCAAAAAAAAGTCTCAAATTTATCTCAGGTCAATATACAGTGAATCATGTTAGCAGAATTATGTGCCATTACAAGTATTTAAACAATCGGTCATAACGCCATATGATTTTTTGATAAATCTGAGATTAACTTGATTCCAATGACAACAACATTAAAAAGTCAAGATATGGAAATAATCAGAGAAGTCCACGAGAAAGGCAAAAAAAATTTAAAAAACGCCTTTTTTAGTTTCTTGTGCCTACCAGGTATGTCAACACAAAACTTTTTACCATAAAGTGATAGATCTATTACAAAAAACAAAGCACTTTTGGGCTCTATAAATGAAAGTGATAAATGTATGCAACTCCCCCCCCCCCCTCTACAACTCAAAGATTATCTATTATATGAAAGCCTGGTTGTTGTAGGTGCAAGATAATTATGTTTTTCCTAGCCCTGTCCAGGATTCGAACCTGGATTTCTCATTTGCATGAGTGTCATAGCCATTAGACCAGCAGGGCATAAATATATATATATACAAAACTTTACAGGTGAACATTATATACACTTAGGAACTTACAGCACACAGCCTAGTTAATTAACCTTTTGAGAAATGCTGGTTAAGCCACAAGTAACTGTGTTACCTGGCGTAAAAAGCTTGGTGGAACAGTTAATACAAATTGAAAACTGTACCACACATTCAGGTGGAGCGCCTTAGTACAGATGTGCAGTATATCGTAAATCGAGTGAAACACACAACATTTAAGGTGTTTCGGGTGTAATTATATTTATCCTTTAGCTTGAATAAAAACACAATTTACATATTGTGCCATGTCATAGCGAAAACAGTCAGCAAACCTTTTTTATTTTTCACAAAATGTTCCCGGTAAAACTTAAAATATATGTACTTTAATCTGTGGTGCGCCATTAGTATAGGTAAAAAAACCCTTTCAAAAAAACTTTAGCACAACTTCTGTTAAATAGAAACACAGGTAATAGCTTGTCGTTAACACTAGGCTGAGTGATTAGTACAGATATACTGTGGCGCACATATACGTTTCGACATAATATCCCTTTCCGAAAAATATCCTAACTTTGGTTCAAATAAACAGACAGTAAACACCCTGTTGTTATCCTACACAGCTAAAACAGTCATTCAGCAATTTTATTTTGCGGAAAAGTTTTTGTAACATTTAAAAATAAAAACATAGTTTAAAACCTGTTATTACACTCCTAAAGCAAAAAGAATCCTGCAATAGTTTATGGGAAAAGTTCTTGTGCAAGATCAAACATTAATCGTAAAATCGGATAGCCGTAATACATTTTTCCAAAAAACTTTACTGCAACTTCGGTTACCCTGCATGACAATAAAAAATTATTATTTCCAACTGAGCAGAAACTTTAAAATAATAGCAATTAATTAGACTATTGAGAAATTAAATAAGAAATACATGTTTCAATACATGTTGATGATTGCACGAGAACAGCTTGTCAGAATTTAAAAAGCCTCTTAACAGAAAACGTAGACGTTGATGTTAAAGTTAGAATTTAAAACGCCTGGGTAATAACAAATGCAGATGTTGAAAAATTAAATAATAAAACAGGTATGTTGCACATCCATATAGGTTTAATAAACATTTCAAACCAGACATAATCAACATTCAATGTGGCACAGTTTACAAAACGTATAAATCGCGCCAGGTGTTATAGTTACTTGTGACTAAACCAGATTAGCTTAAACTTCTGTTAAATAGAAACACAGGTAACAGCTTGTTGTTAACACAGGGCTGAGTGATTTGTACAGGTAGCTATACTGTTTCGCACATACGTTTCGGCACAATACCTATTTCTAAAAAACTATCCTAACTTCAGTTCAAACAAACAGACAGTTAACAACCTGTTCTTATCCTACGCAGCTAAAACAATTTTATATACTTTGTGGAAAATTTTGTAACATTTAAAAATAAAAATACAGTTTATAACCTGTTTTTACCTTCTCTAAGCAAAAAAACCCCGCAATATTTAATGGAAAAAGTTTCTGTTAAAGATTAAAAATTAAACACGGCACTATGATTGAGTGTATTATCTCACTCACTGTGTAGTATATGTAGAGCTATAGCTAGCTATAGCCAGAAAATCTATTTCTTTGTAGCTAGCTAGTTTTATACTAGCCATTATGATATTGCTTGATCTTTTTTATGCTATTAGCTAGCTAGCTCTTCAAATCAAGTAGCTCTAGCTAGCTATTTAAGTTCTATTATTATTCCAGCTCAGTCAGTAGTTTTATGCTAGCTAGCCTTAGGTGTGAGTGAGAATAAGAAAGGGTTCATTACATACCCTTTCTTTCTTCGCGTTCTTGAACATAACAAGCCCTTCCGTCAGTTGCGATATGGCTTAGATTGAGTTTGAGGCGCTATGTGTCCGAGAAAATGTCATGTGATGTTAGTAAAAGTGATTTATGTATCACGTGGCTAAAAAGTGTAGGCAGATTTAACCTAAACTGGAAACGGCACCATTTACGCTTGGTACCATATTTAAAAAACAACAAAAACTCCATCGCCGTGCTAAAAACATGTTGTCTCGCTCACTAGAGAAATGTACTTAAGAATGACCATACGAAATCGCTGGATTACTGTGATCCTTTGGACGAAATTTTAATATTTCCATAGTAACCATGATAATTTGGATGTATAGGGACAAAATCCTATATACTCTCCACCGTACTTACATTTCCTTTATATTTGGCTTATATAATAAGGAAATAGGCTCCGCTACGCTCCGTGCGCTGACGCGCACTCCGCTTCTCTCCGCAATCAATATAGAAAGTGTTGCGGAGAGGTTGCCAAGGCAAAGGCATTAAGCACGGCAAGGAAAGGGCAAAGTCAGGCAAGGAAATAGGAAGAGGAATCAGGAAGGCAGGGGTAGGAAAGGCATGATGGGAGCCACAGGGAAGGACATAGTAGGCAGGCACCAAAAAAGGCATAGGAAGGGTAGGCAAAGAAAGGCACGGTCAGTGCTGGCAAGGCAATGGAACGGCAAGGCAGGGGTGCATGACTTTAATAGAAAATCTCCACCTTACAACTCAAAGATTGCGTATACTCAATATGTCTAAGTTAAGTATCATATTAGTCCAGGAGTATAGAAAATATTGAGGTGCAAATATTTCAAGTTCAATATCTCAAAAAAAGTCTCAAATTTATCTCAGGTCAATACACAGTGAATCATAGCAGAATTATGTGCCATTACAAGTATTTAAACAATCGGTCATAACGACATATCATTTTTTGATAAATCTGAGATTAACTTGGTTCCAATGACAACAACATTAAAAAGTCAAGATATAGAAATAATCAGAGAAGTCTTACTCAAAGATTACCTATATATGAAAACCTGGTTGTTGTAGGTGCAAGATAATTATGTTTTTCCTAGCCCTGTCCAGGATTTGAACCTGGATCTCTCATTTGCATGAGTGTCATAGCCATTAGACCAGCAGGGCATAAACATAAATATATATACAAAACTTTACAGGTATATACACTTAGGAATTTACACTGGTTAAGCCACAAGCAACTGTGTTA
This sequence comes from Hydractinia symbiolongicarpus, assembly GCF_029227915.1. Lineage (NCBI taxonomy): Eukaryota > Metazoa > Cnidaria > Hydrozoa > Anthoathecata > Hydractiniidae > Hydractinia > Hydractinia symbiolongicarpus. Next base: position 14,662,791 of record NC_079882.1, on the reverse strand, counting down.
CCTGGCGTTAAGTGCTTGATGGAACAATTAATACAAATTTTAAACTGTACCACACATTCAGGTGGCTCGCTTTAGTACAGGTGTGCAGTATATCATAAATCGAGTGAAACACACAACATTAAAGGTGTGTCGGGTGTGTAATTATATTTTTCAGATTCACAAAATATATATTTTTTTCAACTTTAGCTTGAATAGAAACACAATTTACATATTGTGCCATGTCATAGCGAAAACTGTTTCACAAAATGTTCCCGGTAAAACTTAAAATATATATGTACTTTAATCTGTGGTGCGCCGTTAGTATAGGTAAACAAACCCTTTCAAAAAAACTTTAGCACAACTTCTGTTAAATAGAAACACAGGTATTAGCTTGTCGTTAACACTAGGCTGAGTGATTAGTACAAATATACTGTGGCGCACATCCGAAAAAACTTTGGTTCAAATAAACAGACAGTAAACACCCTGTTGTTATCCAACACAGCTAAAACAATCATTCAGCAATTTTATTTTGCGGAAAAGTTTTTGTAACATTTAAAAATAAAAACACTGTTCAAAACCTGTTTCTACGCTCCTAAAGAATCCTGCAATATTTTATAGGAAAAGTTTCTGTGCTAGATCAAAAATATCATAAAATCGGACAGCCGTAATACATTTTTAAAAAAACCTTTACTGCAACTTCGGTTTAAAAAAACACAGCGGAAACAGCCTGTTGTTAGCCTGTGCAGCTAAAAATCAAATAGCAGTATATGTTTTGTTTGCAAACAAGTTTTCATGACAGTAGGATAAAAATCTCTTATTCAGACTGAACAAAAACATCATTAGAGCCACATGTGTAAGGATCGGGTCAAGTTACAAAAACAGAAATTATTGGGACATTATTTGTATACATATCGTGAAATTAGGTAAAAAATAATGAATACACTTGGAGATTTTCAATACATGTTGACGATTGAACGAGATATCTATCTACATCTACATCTATCTATCTATATATATATATTGAAATAATTTTCGCTTCTGCAACTTAAGCCGCACTGATGTATGCTCAGCGGCAGGGTTAAAAAAGTTTATTTCCTGACGTGTGCACAATATATATAGCTAGCTACAACCGTCCACGAAAATATAGCTCTCTATTCCCCCTTAATGTTAAGAACTGCCCATTTTTGGCTAAGCAACGTAAACAATTACACGTGACATACCTGTATATAAACATTTACTATCTGCAAAATATCTAGCTGGCTATGTTTGGCCATTTTGTGAACGATTGTAGCTAGAACAAGCTGTATGATGGGACATTCCTACAGAGTAGAATTATCTCACTCACTGTGTAGTATATATGTATAATAGCTAGCTAGATAGAGGATAGGTAGAAAATCAGTCTCAAACAATTTTTCTATGCTAGCTATGTTGCTGATTTTATGCCAGCAAAAATAGCAATTTATTGCTAGCTACATGGGTAGTTCTATCCCAGCTAAGTAGTTAATTTTCTGCAAGCTTTGTAGCTTGTTTTATGCTAGCTATATTGCATTGTTTGTTTATTTTATGCTAGCTAACTCTTACAGTAGCTAGGTAGCTAAATGCTATCTAAGTTCTATTATTATTCTATCTAAATCTGCAGTTTTAAGCTAGCTAGCTTTAGGTGTGAGTGAGAATAAGAATGGGTTCATTACATGTAAAAAATAGTGATATACAAGCGAGCTAAACATACCCTTTCTTCATTTTCTTGAACAAGCCCTTCCTCCTTCAGCTGCGATATAGCTAGCTTAGATTAACGAAAGTTTGAGTTTGAGGCGCTATGTGTCCGAGAAAAAAGTCATGTGATATTAGTGAAATTAATATGTGTATCACGTGGCTAAAAATTGTAGGCAAACCTAATCTCAACTGGAAACAGCTCTATTTACGCTTGGTTAAAAAACAACAAAAACTCCATCGCCGTGCTAAAAACATATTGTCTCGCTTACTAAAAAATGTACTAGAGAATGACCATATTAAATTGCTGGATTACTGTGATCCAATTTTAATATTTCCATAGTAACCATGATAATTTGGATGTATAGGGACGAAATCCTATATACTCTCCACCGTACTTACATTTCCTTTATATTTGGCTTATATAATGAGGAAATAGGCTCCGCTACGCTCCGTGCGCTGACGCGCACTCCGCTTCTCTCCGCAAAAAACCCCCACAATATTTAATGGAAAAAGTTTCTGTTAAAGATTAAAAATTAAACACGGCACTATGATTGAGTGTATTATCTCACTCACTGTGTAGTATATGTAGAGCTATAGCTAGCTATAGCCAGAAAATCTATTTCTTTGTAGCTAACTAGTTTTATACTAGCCATTATGATATTGTTTGATCTTTTTTATGCTATTAGCTAGCTAGCTCTTCAATTCAAGTAGCTCTAGCTAGCTATTTAAGTTCTATTATTATTCCAGCTCAGTCAGTAGTTTTATGCTAGCTAGCCTTAGGTGTGAGTGAGAATAAGAAAGGGTTTATTACATACCCTTTCTTTCTTCGCTTTCTTGAACATAACAAGCCCTTCCGTCAGTTGCGATATGGCTTAGATTGAGTTTGAGGCGCTATGTGTCCGAGAAAATGTCATGTGATGTTAGTAAAAGTGATTTATGTATCACGTGGCTAATCAATATAGAAAGAGTTGCGGAGAGGTTGCCAAGGCAAAGGCATTAAGCACGGCAAGGAAAGGGCAAAGGCAGGCAAGGAAACAAGAAGAGGAATCAGGAAGGCAGGGGTGGGTAAGGCATGGTAGGCACAGGCATGGGAGGCACAGGCAAGGACATAGTAGGCAGGCACCAGAAAAGGCATAGGAAGGGTAGGCAAAGAAAGTCACGGTCAGTGCTGGCAAGGAAATGGAACGGCAAGGCAGGGGTGCATGACTTTAATAGAAAATATCCACCTTACAACTCAAAGATTGTGTATACTCAATATATCTAAGATAAGTATCATATTAGTCCAGGAGTATAGAAAGTATTGAGGTGCAAATATTTCAAATTCAATATCTCAAAAAAAAGTCTCAAATTTATCTCAGGTCAATATACAGTGAATCATGTTAGCAGAATTATGTGCCATTACAAGTATTTAAACAATCGGTCATAACGCCATATGATTTTTTGATAAATCTGAGATTAACTTGATTCCAATGACAACAACATTAAAAAGTCAAGATATGGAAATAATCAGAGAAGTCCACGAGAAAGGCAAAAAAAATTTAAAAAACGCCTTTTTTAGTTTCTTGTGCCTACCAGGTATGTCAACACAAAACTTTTTACCATAAAGTGATAGATCTATTACAAAAAACAAAGCACTTTTGGGCTCTATAAATGAAAGTGATAAATGTATGCAACTCCCCCCCTCTACAACTCAAAGATTACCTATTATATGAAAGCCTGGTTGTTGTAGGTGCAAGATAATTATGTTTTTCCTAGCCCTGTCCAGGATTCGAACCTGGATTTCTCATTTGCATGAGTGTCATAGCCATTAGATCAGCAGGGCATAAATATATATATATACAAAACTTTACAGGTGAACATTATATACACTTAGGAACTTACAGCACACAGCCTAGTTAATTAACCTTTTGAGAAATGCTGGTTAAGCCACAAGTAACTGTGTTACCTGGCGTAAAACGCTTGATGGAACAGTTAATACAAATTGAAAACTGTACCACACATTCAGGTGGAGCGCCTTAGTACAGATGTGCAGTATATCGTAAATCGAGTGAAACACACAACATTTAAGGTGTTTGGGGTGTAATTATATTTATCCTTTAGCTTGAATAAAAACACAATTTACATATTGTGCCATGTCATAGCGAAAACAGTCAGCAAACCTTTTTTATTTTTCACAAAATGTTCCCGGTAAAACTTAAAATATATGTACTTTAATCTGTGGTGCGCCATTAGTATAGGTAAAAAAACCCTTTCAAAAAAACTTTAGCACAACTTCTGTTAAATAGAAACACAGGTAATAGCTTGTCGTTAACACTAGGCTGAGTGATTAGTACAGATATACTGTGGCGCACATATACGTTTCGACATAATATCCCTTTCTGAAAAATATCCTAACTTTGGTTCAAATAAACAGACAGTAAACACCCTGTTGTTATCCTACACAGCTAAAACAGTTATTCAGCAATTTTATTTTTACGGAAAAGTTTTTGTAACATTTAAAAATAAAAACATAGCTTAAAACCTGTTATTACACTCCTAAAGCAAAAAGAATCCTGCAATAGTTTATGGGAAAAGTTCTTGTGCAAGATCAAACATTAATCGTAAAATCGGATAGCCGTAATACATTTTTCCAAAAAACTTTACTGCAACTTCGGTTACCCTGCATGACAATAAAAAATTCTTATTTCCAACTGAGCAGAAACTTTAAAATAATAGCAATTAATTAGACTATTGAGAAATTAAATAAGAAATACATGTTTCAATACATGTTGATGATTGCACGAGAACAGCTTGTCAGAATTTAAAAAGCCTCTTAACAGAAAACGTAGACGTTGATGTTAAAGTTAGAATTTAAAACGCCTGGGTAATAACAAATGCAGATGTTGAAAAATTAAATAATAAAACAGGTATGTTGCACATCCATATAGGTTTAATACCATTTCAAACCAGACATAATCAACATTCAATGTGGCACAGTTTACAAAACGTATAAATCGCGCCAGGTGTTATAGTTACTTGTGACTAAACCAGATTAGCTTAAACTTCTGTTAAATAGAAACACAGGTAACAGCTTGTTGTTAACACAGGGCTGAGTGATTCGTACAGGTAGCTATACTGTTTCGCACATACGTTTCGGCACAATACCCATTTCTAAAAAACTATCCTAACTTCAGTTCAAACAAACAGACAGTTAACAACCTGTTCTTATCCTACGCAGCTAAAACAATTTTATATACTTTGTGGAAAATTTTGTAACATTTAAAAATAAAAATACAGTTTATAACCTGTTTTTACCTTCTCTAAGCTAAAAACCCCCGCAATATTTAATGGAAAAAGTTTCTGTTAAAGATTAAAAATTAAACACGGCACTATGATTGAGTGTATCATCTCACTCATTGTGTAGTATATGTAGAGCTATAGCTAGCTATAGCCAGAAAATCTATTTCTTTGTAGCTAGCTAGTTTTATACTAGCCATTATGATATTGCTTGATCTTTTTTATGCTATTAGCTAGCTAGCTCTTCAATTCAAGTAGCTCTAGCTAGCTATTTAAGTTCTATTATTATTCCAGCTCAGTCAGTAGTTTTATGCTAGCTAGCCTTAGGTGTGAATGAGAATAAGAAAGGGTTCATTACATACCCTTTCTTTCTTCGCGTTCTTGAACATAACAAGCCCTTCCGTCAGTTGCGATATGGCTTAGATTGAGTTTGAGGCGCTATGTGTCCGAGAAAATGTCATGTGATGTTAGTAAAAGTGATTTATGTATCACGTGGCTAAAAAGTGTAGGCAGATTTAACCTAAACTGGAAACGGCACCATTTACGCTTGGTACCATATTTAAAAAACAACAAAAACTCCTTCGCCGTGCTATAAACAAGTTGTCTCGCTTACTAAAAAATGTACTAGAGAATGACCATATTAAATTGCTGGATTACTGTGATCCTTTGGACGAAATTTTAATATTTCCATAGTAACCATGATAATTTGGATGTATAGGGACGAAATCCTATATACTCTCCACCGTACTTACATTTCCTTTATATTTGGCTTATATAATGAGGAAATAGGCTCCGCTACGCTCCGTGCGCTGACGCGCACTCCGCTTCTCTCCGCAAAAAGTGTAGGCACATTTAACCTAAACTGGAAACGGCACCATTTACGCTTGGTACCATATTTAAAAAACAACAAAACTCCATCGCCGTGCTGAAAACATGTTGTCTCGCTCACTAGAAAAATGTACTTAAGAATGACCATATGAAATCGCTGGGAGACTGGGCCCCAAAACGACGGATTTTTGATATTTTTGATGTATAGGGGGACGGAGCGCGGAAATCGTATAGAAATCCTATATACTCTCCACCGTGCTTACTTTTTCTTTTATATTTGGCTTATTTAATGAGGAAATGGGCTCCGCTACGCTCCGGGCGCTGACGCGCCCTCCGCTACTCTCCGCAATAAACCCTTTCTTATTCTCACTCACACCTAAGGCTAGCTAGCATAAAACTACTGACTGAGCTGGAATAATAATAGAACTTAAATAGCTAGCTAGAGCTACTTGAATTGAAGAGCTAGCTAGCTAATAGCATAAAAAAGATCAAACAATATCATAATGGCTAGTATAAAACTAGCTAGCTACAAAGAAATAGATTTTCTGGCTATAGCTCTACATATACTACACAGTGAGTGAGATAATACACTCAATCATAGTGCCGTGTTTAATTTTTAATCTTTAACAGAAACTTTTTCCATTAAATATTGCAGGGGGGGGGGGGGGGGGGCGGTTGCTTAGAGAAGGTAAAAACAGGTTATAAATGACCGTTAATTAAATGCAGTGTTAATTTAAGGACTGTTAATTTCATGACTCGTTAATTAAAATACTGTTAATTAGTGACTTTTTTACAATATATAAAATCCTAAAAAACATAAAAATACAAATTTTCTGTTATTATCAGTGTTCTTTTTTTTCAGAGATCTTTTTTAAATAGCTTTTGTATCATCTTCATACTCTGATCCAAGTGATAAAACCACTTCTTCTTCCGAAATTTAAAAATTTTAAACATTGTCTTTCCAAACAACAAAAACTTTTATTTTGATTTCCAAACCGCATTGTAATAGAGGAGACCGCTTCACTACCGTGGATTCGACTGTTGCCGTAATTTTATTGTTAATTTAATTCGGGTTAGTTTCTTGACTCGTTAATTTCATGGAATAAGGTAGTTAATAATAATAATAATAAATATTTAAAGTGGCTAGCCCAGAAAATCACAAAAACCTATAGTTAGTGGATTGTTTCCACTGGGGGCCACTAGTTTGTTCTGATAATAGTCGTTCCTTTACATTGGAAAAATTTTCTATAAACATACTTAGTTTCACCTCAAGTTTTGGGATTAAGCCTGAAATACACGATCCTTTAAAACGAAAGGTGAACCTGGATAATGGATAATGGATGGATAATGACCAATCTTTTTTAAAAGCTTAGTTAATTAGACATAAGCGTAAACATTTCAGTATATGTAATTAACAAAATTACATCATTATTACGCCCTGTTGGTCTAATGGCTATGACACTCTTGCAAACGAGAGATCCAGGTTCGAATCCTGGACAGGGCATGAAAAACAATTATCTTGCACCTACAACAACCAGGTTGTATTATATTGGCACATAATTCTGCTAAGACGATTCACTGTATATTGACCTTATATAAATGTAATACTTTACATTGAGTATATCTTTGAGTTGTAGGGGGAGAGAGTTTCTATTAACATGCCTGCCTCTGCCTTGCCGTCCCCTTGCCATTGCCTACCCTTCCTATGCCTTTTCTGTTGCCTGCCTTCTATGGCCTTGCCTGTACCTCCCATGCCTTGCCTACCCCTGCCTTGCTGATTCCTCTTCATCTTTCCTTGCCTGCCTTTGCCGTGCCTTTGCCGTGCTTAATGCCTTTGCCTTGGCAACCTCTCCGCAACACTTTCTATACTAGTATCTCTTTTTGCGTTCCTCGAAAACATATTATCCTACACATTATTTTGATCAGCGTGATTCAACCTCTACACATTACAATAAAATAATAAAATAAATTTCACTAACTTTTTTGGGATCTTCACTGCTGACGTCAGCAAAACATCTAAAACAACCTATTTTTCTATTGCCCATCTGCCTAAGTGGATTTCTCCACGGGCCTTATCGACTAGTCTATATAATAATACGCGAGTTCTGTCTGTCTGTGACTTTTGCAAAGTGGATAAAATTTCTTTGATAAAGTCTATAAAACATCGTCTATAAATTTGTTCTGTAAATTACCAAACTTTGACGTTAAAGCAATATTGACGTCAAAGGAAAGTATATTAAGATTAGTAAAGCCGTTGCATTGCACTTTTAAATTTGAGGCTAAATAACTTGGAAACGGGTGGAAATAACTGACGTCATCTCCTGCGTAGGTAACTAGGGACCACCTTTGACCAATTTGGGTAAGTTTCCCAAACCTGGGTCCCTGAATCCGTTTCGGGAATGGACGGGTTGATGACGTCATCAAAAATCCTTTAAACCCTAATATCTCTGCAACCGTTTGTCAAAAATACACGATCCTATACATTTTCTTGATCAGCGTTTCAAGATCTATACGATGAAGGCAACAGGCATACACATTTCTGAAAAAAAAAGTTGTGTGTTCTGACATGTCTCTGCTGACGTCATCAAAATTTAAATGACGGTTATTTTTCTCTCTTATCCTGCCTAAGTGGATTTTTCCACGGGCCTTATCGACTAGTCTATATAATAATACGCTAATTCTGTCTGTCGTGACTTTTGCAAAGTGAATAAAATATCTTTGATAAAGTCTATAAAACATCGCCTATAAATTTGTTCTGTACATTACCAAACTTTGGCGTTAAGCAATATTGACGTCAAAGGAGAGTATATTAAGATTAGTGAAGCCATTGCATTGCACTTTTAAATTTAAGGCTAAATAACTTGGAAACGGGTGGAAATAATTGACGTCATCTCCTGCGTGGGTAACTAGGGACCACCTGGGACCTATTTGGGTAAGTTTACCAAACCTGGGTCCCCAAATCCGTTTCGGAATGCACGGGTTGATGACGTCATAAAAAACCTTCAAACCCTAATATCTTTGCAACCGTTTATCAAAAGTATATGATCCTATACATTTTCTTGATCAGTGCTTCAAGATCTATACGATGAAGGCAACGGGCAGACAAATGTCTGAAAAAAAATTTTTGGTGTTCTGACAGGTCTCTGCTGACGTCAGCAAACTTTAAATGACGGTTGTTTTTCTCTGTTATCCTGCCTAAGTGGATTTTTCCACGGGCCTTATCGACTAGTCTATATAATAATACGCCAGTTCCGTGTGTCTGTCTGTCACTTTTGCAAAGTGGATTACATTCTTCAAAATTTTCTTTAACAAATTCTATAAAACATCGCCTATAAAATTGTTCTGTAATTTACCAAACTTTGCGTATAAAATAGTATTGACGTCAAAGGAAAGTTAATTAAGATTAGTGAAGCCATTACAATGCACTTAAAACTTTAAGGCCAAATAACTTGGAAACGAGGTGGTGACGTCAATGTTTGTTCACCGCGTGGGTAACTAGGGACAACCTGGGACCAATTTGGGTAAGTTTTCCAAACCTGGGTCCCCGAATCCGTTTCGGAATGAACAGTTCGATGACGTCATCAAAAAACCTTTAAACCTTGATATCTCTGCAACCGTTTGTCAAAGATACATTATCATATACATTTTCTTGATCAGCATTTCAAGATATATACGATGAAGGCAACAGGTATACAAATTTCTAAAAAAATATATTTATTTTGTATTTGCACTGCTGACGTCAGCAAAAAAACTAAAACAACCTATTTTTCCATTGTCCTTCTGCCTAAGTGGATCACTCCAAGGGATTTATCGACTAGTCTCTATAATAATACGCTAGGTGTGTCTGTCTGTGTGTCTGTGACAGGCAAAGTGGATGTCTTTATTTTCCTTTGATGTTGCCGAAAAATGCATGCCTAATATGTTAAATTTCTGACGTTACGACGCGACGAAAATAACACTACTTTAACGTCAATATCCTATATTAAATTAATGAAGCCATTACAGTGCACCTAAAACTTTGAGGCCAAATAACTTGGAAACGAGGTGGTGACGTCAATGATTTTTCACCGCGTGGGTAACTAGGGACCAAATAGGACCAATTTGGGTAATTTTCCCAAACCTGGGTCCCCGAATCCGTTTCGGAATGGACGGGTTGATGACGTCATTGAAAAACATTCAAATCCTAATATCTCTGCAACCGTTTGTCAAAAATACGCGATCCTATACATTTTCTTGATAAGCGTTTCAAGACCTATACAATGAAGGCAGCAGGTATACAAATTTCTGAAAAAAAATTTGGGGGGTTTGACTGGCCATTGCTGACATCAGCAAAATTTTAAAACCCTTATGTCTCATTAACTGCTTATCAAAAAGATATGATCATATACATTTTCTTGGTCAGCGTTTTAACATCTGCATAGTACAGGCAACGAATAAACTAAATTTCGCCAAATATTTTTGTAATTGCACTGCTGACGTCAGCAAAAAATCTAAAACAACCTACTTTTCCATTGTCCTTGTGCCTAAGTGGATTTTTCCACGGGCCTTATCGACTAGTCTATATAATAATACGGCAGTTCTGTCTGTCTGTGACTTTTGCAAAGTGGATTATATTCTTCACAATTTTCTTTAACAAATTCTTTAAAACATCGCCTATAAAATTGTTCTGTAATTTACCAAACTTTAACGTTAAAATAGTATTGACGTCAAAGGAAAGTTAATTAAGATTAGTGAAGCCATTGCAGTGCACCTAAAATTTTGAGGCCAAATAACTTGGAAACGAGTTGGTGACGTCAATGTTTTTTCACCGCGTGGGTAACTAGGGACCACCTGGGACCAATTTGGGTAATTTTCCAAACCTGGGTCCCCAAATCTGTTTCGGAATGAACGGGTTTATGGCGTCATCAAAAAACCTTTAAACCACAATATTTCCGTAACCGTTAGTCAAAAATACATGATCCTATACATTTTCTTGATCAGCGTTTTAAGATCTATACGAGGGAGGCAACAGGTACATGATATTCTGAAATTCACGGGCCTTTGCTGACGTCAGCACAATTTTTAAACACTTATATCTCCTTTTGCGTTCCCCGAAAACATATCATCCTACACATTATTTTGATCAGCGTGATTCAACCTCTACACATTACAATAAAAGAATAAAATAAATTTCTCTAACTTTTTTGGGATCTTCACTGCTGACGTCAGCAAAACATCTAAAACAACCTATTTTTCCATTGCCCATCTGCCTAAGTGGATTTCTCCACGGGCCTTGTCGACTAGTTTGATAATATTTGCGTCACTGCGTGCCTATACCTATCCGGTACGTAATGAAACAGACCCGGATTGCGCTGGACTACCCCTATACACATATCCAAGGTCTTAAAATAATAGGGAACATGCACGAATACCATTGGATCCCTTTCAACCGCTGATTTGCACATATCACGAGTCTTAAAATAGTCTGGTACATACTGGAGCATCCATGGGTTGAAATTCACGTTCCTATTACAGAGTTCCTGATAATGATCCATTATTTATTTTGGATATATTCAAGTACTTGACTCGAAGGACATTTGATTAATGGGGAATTACCATTATTTAAGTTCTATCCATCCCGCCATGTATTCCCGCATTTCACACACGTGTTAAATACCGAAGTTCCCTCATCACATGATCTGACCTGCTTAACCACTGATAAAATATTTTGGCCACCACACCTGTAGCATGTGTATAGGGTTTGCTCTGATGGATCCTGCACATACTCAGACATTGCCCGGAGTGCAGTAGCCACCCTCGTCCTCGCTTTGTCAAACACAGCATATGAAAATTTATCAGGCATTCTGATGGGTTTGGTGTAGATACTCAGGCATGGTCTTGGTCAATATATTTGAATAATTGGGGAATTTCCCTTGATATGCGTGTGCTAGGGCCCTAGCTACTACGGATATATCGATCTGGAACGTACTCGAGGAGCATTGGATTGTCACGTACTGCCTCATCACACATTTCCTGTGTCTTTAAATGATCGGGTACTAACATTAGTGTCCAGGGATGTTCACGAACTACGGCAGCACACATTTCCTGTGTCTTGAAATGATCGGGTACGAACATTAGTGTCCATGAATCAGCACGAACTATTCGATCAGGCGTTATGAGATGATCATTAATAGACATCTTATTATTATACACTAAGATACATCAGTAAAATTTTTGGTGCGGTCATGATTTTTGAATTTTGGAATTTTCCTTACTCATATTCTGTATACTATTGCGCATGACCTTATATGTTGTTTATATCATTTAATATTATTATGTGTTGGTTATTGGCATTTATATTCTGTATTATTATGATTTCACGCATGGGTTGATGACGTCATATGATTTCGTTTTTTACTTGTTTTTTGGGATGAGGTGGTGGTGGAAATGGTGAAAGCGGGTTTTTTGGGATTAAAAGGTGTAGGAGGAATAAAAACTGGTTATATTCACTCCTTACTACTACTAATTCAGGAAAAAATTGTTCTTAATACGTTAGAACACCTTTAAATTTAACTTGATCTTTGAAGTGTTTTTTATTAAGTTAAAATATCAAGATGATAGTTAGAGAAACGAGTTATATTTCACAATTCTATTCTCTTATATTTTAGCGATCTTTCAATTAATTCGTCGCAAGAAGGCCTTTCTTCTGGTGCAACTTTAAGTTCTAGCTGACGCTTTTGTCGGTCTTCTTGCTTTCTTTCTTTTTTTCAGTAGCGCGGGCAGTAATTTTTTTGATAATGTTCGACAAGTATTTGTAATTTTTCTTTTCTTTTACCACCTTGGCCACAAATCGTTTTGTTGGCTTTGAATATGCCACAAAGAATAATGGTTTTATCTCCCCTTCTTCATCTATAGCGCATTCCAAGGAAAGAAAATTTAAATACAACCAACGTTGTTACTTCTTGTTCTGTTTGACGCAAGGAATTAGCAACCTCAGGTCCAGCTTGAACACCAATGTTTCGTAATAACGGGTGTTTATATTGACTTCCGCGATCTTCTTTTTTTTTCTGTTCGCACGCCTATTGAAAATCTTTCATTCGTGCTGTCAAAGTCGAGAGTTAAGGATTGCTAGTCTCTTCATTTAGAGAAGTCTCTTGAAACGCTGTTTCAACAACCTTTAAAACAAGCATTGCAAAAAAAAAATGAAACAATCTTAAAAACAGCATCCACTCCATTCTTTTATCGCTTCGAAGAACGCGAAAAAGAATGAAATGTTAAAAATAGGAGTAATAAAAAAAGTCTAGATGTGTAGTGCAGTCTGTTCTGCATTTCCCAACTTAGGTCAAAATCTTTCTCACTATCAAAATGATCAGAACATAAGAACACATTATTTGAAAGATTTTTCCTGCTGATTGCCCTAACCCAAGCAGCCCTTACGCTTGGTTCAGTAGGAAGCGAGAAAAACTTTTGTCTTTGCTCTTTTTACTGTTATTCTCACAACCAATGGCAGCACACCAAGACATTGTAAAATCACGAAATAAAGAAACATATCTGCTTCGGTAAATACTGTATAGAAAATCTTGCCTTACGGCCAATTTTCACGGTTGATTTTGAAACAAGTTAACTCAGTATGCGAAACGAAAAAAACTTTGCTATGTTCGTTTAATTTAGAAAACTGTTTATAATTAATTTCCCTTTTTGGAGGAAAAATTAATAAACAATATTCTCGTTTTATTCTTCTTGCTTTTCTTCATTAATTTTTTTCTCTGACACGCAGAAAATTTTCCAGACTTGGTGACACGTGCGCTTATAAATAATTCGCTTAGTTTTTGTCTCATTTGTAAATGGGGGTGAAATTATTACTTTGCTTAATTTTGTGCATTGATTAAAAAAAACATAAGAATATTTTGTTTTAATTTTTTTCTGTACAAACCTCTACGTCATGCGGTACATATTATAACAGCCTCGTATTCGTTTTCAAGATCATAGATAAAAAGTAGCGTGCGTTAGAGGTGAGCAAGCAGGAAAGTTTGAACTTTATTGAATAATATTGTTAGCTCATGTAATTTTTTTAAAGGATTAAGATAGCAAATTTGTACTTTATATACTTTTATGCTTAACTAAGTAAACTATTATGTTTTAGCAGACACTACCTTTAAAAGTCGTTCCAAGGGGTTTCTAAGTAAGTTGCTTAATTTTTGACATGGTTTAAGCTATAAGTCGGTATTAAACAAACCTTGTGTCTACATGGCTTGAAAAGTGTGGTAAAACTGTGCACAAACATATGTCCATACATCCCGCCAAAGACGTTCTATCCTCTGGTTATGGAGCGACGATCCAGCTAAATAACTTCCTCTACCATCACCCCTAAGCTCAACCATCCTTTACCAGACTAGGGCGTTTTCACCACCTTTATCTGATCGAACGCGTGAAGGGATACTCCATTGATTTACTGCCATATCATATAATGTTAGTACAGTATCTTTTTTGTTATTTGTACTGCACCACAAATACACAACAACACGCAAATATCCATCCATTCCGCCGTGAATTACAAATTCCCAGTTAATAAGACTGTTGAGAGATACCAGCAGGACAAGAAATAACACGTGTGTCTCGTAATATAGTTAAATAAGAGGCTATATACACTTCACTCTGTGCCTTATACATACAAATATAGAACTGTCTGTATATATGCAGTCTCCGACACTACATTACTCCCCTTTTTATTTCAAAGAGTCTGGGAGATCTACTTCGTATTCTGTTAGCTTAGACGGCTTCGTTCTTTCACGTGTAGATCTTCTAACTTGTTCCATCGTAATTTCTTGATCGAGATTATGCCAATCTTCCTCTACTTCATACTCCACAGTTTGCATACTTTCATCTTCACTGGTTACTGCGTCTTTGTCCGCTTCTCCTTCACAGGTTAACAGTGGTATATCGCAGTCTGCTACAGATGTTGATTTCGTGAATAGTTTCTGACTCATTTCTTTCCTTGGGTGATTCGGAATTTTCTTAAAGAAGGTGCTATGCCGTGTGATGACATGTCCATCCCACTCTGCAGTGACTCTGCCGCCAACCTTTTTGATAATGCGATGTGGGGTTCCACAGTAGGGCGTATCGCTCTTCTTTTGTTGCTTTGGCGATACATAACCCAATCACCCACTTGTAGCTCACTCTCTGCAACATATGTTTTTCGGTCTGCATATTTTTTCATCGAGGTTTATCTTGCCTCCTTCTTGGCTGATATTTCGGTGTGGAACTTTGGCCTTTCAGCGCGGCGTGCTGCAGGCAACAGGGTTCTGTATTGTCTGCCATTGAATAAAACCTCTGCTGGTCTGCGACCCGTCACTGTATGTGGAGTGCCCCGATATGTCCGCAGTAAGCGCTGTAATTCGTGTCTCCAGTTCAGGTGTTCCTGCAAAGACGTTTGCAAGAGCTTCTTGAGATTGTGCATAAAGTTCTCTACCATGCCATTCGTCCATGGTGCCAAGGGTATTTTCGGACCATGCTTGAATTCCATGTATTTGGCATAGCTTGCAAATGTTGTGCTACTATAAGGCGGGCCGTTATCTGAACCTAGATATTCCGGAATTCCAAAAAGGGAAAAAATGCGATCCATGGCCGGCAGTACTGATTGTGCAGATGTGGCGTGAACGACCTCTACAGCAGGGTACCGAGAATACATGTCTTGTTGTTCAGGGTTGTTCTGGTAGTGAAGAAGCTTTCATTGATTCTTGTTGCTTCGTATCCGTTGCAGCTTGACACGGGTTGCAAAATGCTACAAATGCCTCCACCATAGCATCTATTCCTGGAAACCACATAGTGCTTCTGATGAGTTGTTTACATTTCACTATGCCTTGATGGCCTTCGTGCGCTAGTTGTACAGTTTTCTGTTGTAGCTGTGACGGTATAATGATCCTGTCTCCCCACAATATAATACCTGAATCGTCCACGCTGACTTCTTTGAAGATGGCTTTGTAGGGTTGTAGCTCTTTCTGCCTCTTGTCAATGTATCCTTGTCGCAATGCAATGGCAAGAGATTGAAGCGTTGGATCATCCAACGTTGCCTGCACAATCATATCAGTGGTAATAGCTGAATCACTTCCATGACAGCATTGGTGACTAAGTATAAAGGAAATTCACTTTCTTGTTGGGATGGAGCCTGCTTTTGCTGTGGATGGCGAGAAAGATAGTGCTACCTGTGGATGGCGAGAAAGAAAGTTTTCTTATACACGGCTAGTAAAGGTTGATGATCTGTACTGGCAGTATATTGGGGAAGCCCATACAGATATATGTGGTTCTTCATTGTTCCGGTAAGTGTAGTAGCTCTACTGTCATAACGAATAGGCTTAAAGATGTTGTCTTGAGGATCTCTCTGGGCAAGGATAGAAGCAAGACCATTCTTCTTCGATCCGTCTACAATAAGCTTGGTGTCCTTACAGGGATCAAAATAAGCCATCGTTGTGTGTTGCTTCAAAACTTCCTTGAGCTTGTTGTATGCAGTGTTGCACTCCTCCGTCCACTCAAAAACTTGGCCTTTACATGTTAGTTGTCGTAAAGGTGCAGTAATGTTGGCATAACCAGGAATAAAGGTACAGCTGAAATTAGTCATGCCTAGAAAGGATCTCACTTCCGTTGCATTTGAAGGTGCTGTCATGGTATCAAGCGCAGCTACCTTGGCAGGATCCGGCGATATACCACTAGCCGAAAATATTATACCAAAAAATTTAACAGATGTCACATTAAGTTGACATTTGGATCGTCCTAATGTTAATCCACAGTCTGCTAGTCGTTGTAGAACCTGGATTAATGTTAAATCATGTTCTCGTTGAGTACGACCAAATACAGCCTCAACACTTGAATCGGCCTTTATGAGTGTAAAACACTGTGACGTATCGAGATGAGTCATCAATTTCAAATTGATTATAACCATGGTTCAGCTTAGAAAAATGACATGGCCCATTCATTCTGTATCTAAGTTCCTCAATCGTTGGTATGATATGACGCGTGCGTTGAATTGCTTTATTGGCGGTGGCGGTAGTCATGTCAATACTCATTCTAATTTGTGATGAATCGGTTTTTGGTGTTATGACAATGTTGGAGACCCAGTCAGTTGGTCCCTCTACCCGTTCAATGACATCTTCCTTTTCAAGCTACTGTAACAGAGTCTCCAACTTTTCACGGTGTGCAAACGGAATACGACGTTGCGCTTGCACAACTGTGCACACTGTTTCATCAATATGAAGGTGAACCTGACGATATTTATGCTTCCCAATGCCATTGAATACTACATCAAAGTGGTGCATGATTGCATCAACCTTCTGTTCTTGATTGTGTGTTGTAGCTAACTTCAAGCTGCTTTTCAAGTTCAACCGATGTCTCTATGGGAGTTAGATGTTTGGCCATTTCTCTATAATCTAGATGTTGTACTTGGGTGTGTACCTGTTTTACAGTTTGTTGGTTGTCAAGATGATTTACATTAATAGCCAATACATCTAAATTGAAAGCTGTGTATTTGCCCATTAAACTTTGTGCAGCAGCTCCCTCTGTTACATAAAAGGTAGCCTGGACATTGTTGTTGTTGTTGGCAGTGATTTGTGCCTCAAATGCCCCCTTGATTGGTAATGTAACTGAGTTGTATGGTTGCAGTTTCGCCTTGGTTGATCGAAGAGGAATGTGTTTTAAGTGTTCTTCATAAACATTCCATGGAATTACATTTGCATCTGCCCCCGAATCTACTTGCATAGTGATCCTGGTGTTGTCGATGTTTACCTCGATTACAGTGGATGGATAGTTTTCACTGGTGGTTCGTAGTTTCTCCTTCACTGCATCAAATTTAATTTCTGTTGGTCCATATTCGTAAAATGACCCTCCTTGTGTTCCTGGCTGTGCAATAAGCAAGTTGACTTTCTTGCTTTCACAAACTCTTGAAAAATGATTTTTCTTGCCACAGTTATTACATGTGGCACCTCTTGCTTTGCAACTTCCTTTGTGTGGTGTCGTTTCTCCACAATAACGACACAACTCAACCATTTTTGTTGATTTGTTGGCTGGCTTCTTTGGTGCCAGCCGCATACCTTGCTGATCAGCATAATGTGCCTATTCGTTAAATTCGATATTCTCCGCCGATTTAGTGTTATGAGGTTCCATCGTGTTTGCCTTCATGTAGCTAACTTCTCAGTGAGCGAGCTCCATAGATTGTGCCAGTTTCATCATTTGGTCGAAAGTCATATCATCTCGTATGACAGCTGTTTTCAATTTAGGAATCGGTGTGTGTAGAGTAACCACCAACTTAATTGCTTCCTTCATGTTCATTTGATCAAACTCACAGTCTCTAGCTTTAGTCTTTAAACGAGTAACCCATTGATCACGAGTTTCTTGAGTTGATAGCGGTCTCATGCAGAATAATTTTCTTTGAACCGTTGAAATGCTCTTCGATCTTCCTCTTTGCCTCAGTGTATGTCGTCCCTGTATCTTTGAGGGTGTTGTAGAGCTCCCGCAACTGATGGCCGCCTAAGGCTAGGAGCGCTGCTATTTTCTTAACCTCTGGTGAGACAGCCCCATCTTCTGTCGGTACTGTATCTAGTCCTTCAAAAGTAAAACAATATTCCAAATTTTCTACCCACATACACCAACGCTTGTGTATGTTTGAAGTAGTTTCTTCGTGATCTTGTAGTTGAAATTCTTGCAAACACGAGCGAAGATTCGCTAAGGCATGCGCCATATTTGTTTATGTTTTGCGCACACAACACTTGAAGCCTGATTTGGTTGAGCGTGGTGATGTCCTACGGAAAGTCGTTGCCGCAGCACAAATTAAATAAAAAAATGGCGGAGGCGGCTCCTGGCGAGCGACGCAGCTTGAGCGTAACAGTTTTCTTCCAAACGGTACAATAATTCAAGTACAAAGTGGAAAACGTATTTGTACTTATCTGACAATGTTTCTGAAATGTTGTGGTAAATTTCCTTTTTATAAAATCCAATCCTCATCGCCAAATGAGAGATACCAGCAGGGCAAGAAATAACACGTGTGTCTCGTAATATAGTTAAATACAAAGAGGCTATATACACTTCACTCTGTGCCTTATATATACAAATATAGAACAGTCTGTATATATGCAGTCTCCGACACTACAACTGCGAAGACCGTCGATGTGCCAAAGGCTATTGGGGCCAGGGACGCTATACTTTCTTTGTCGAATTAAAGAATTCCAACGTATTCTTGAAGTTTCAGGATCAATTATTCTTAAAGTTTCAATTACTCTTTCATGCTGTACACGTAAACCAAGAGATCGTAAATGCGCAAGGACCAAAAATCTTTCAACAAATGAACAGTGACTATCTTTAAAGTCTTTAACAGTCTGCTCAAGTGCCTCATCAGATATGGAAGAGTAGCCAGTAATTTCTGAAATACCGAGTTCCCTAATTCTTCTACCCACAATCCATGTTAAGACACATAGCATTGATGAAATTTCCTTCCAGCAATAACCCAGATCACGAAAGCAAAGTAATACATCCTTCGATATATCCCACTTGGGTCTACCATGTCCATTCCTGTAAAGTTTATTTGGGGTATAATCAATAATAGCCACTCTATCAGATATAAACCTACAGATTCTCGTTGTACTTCCTGAAGAATCACGAGAAAATTCTAGACGAGTGAATTAATTATAGTTTTTGAATCAAAAGACAATATTTGGTCTTGACAAGACAAATTTGAAAGTGTGTTGAGAGAAATTCTAATTTTGTCCAATATATCATTTAGCTGTTTTTTGTCCAAATTATCCCTTTGCTCGGCTCTTTCTACTAGTCTGTTCAATTCTTGAAAAAAACGCATGCAGATGACCTAACTCCATCTTTGTTTTTATACTGAGGATAGGAGCGTAAAGTATATCAAATATGTTTTTAAACAAAACCCGGACTAGATATGTTTTAAGTAAAAACCTTGCATAAAAAAAACCTTGGATATATATTTTTGGATGCGAAGTATATATTTTTGTTGCATATCTATATTACCGATTTTCTTGCATATATATATATTTTTGTTGTATATATCTTTATTGTCCATATATATTACCGATTTTCTTGCATATATATATTTTTGTTGTATATATCTTTATTGTCCATATAAATTACCGATTTTCTTGCATATACATATTTTTGTTGTACATATACATTTAATTTTGCTACAAATAAACAACCATAGTTATATTTCAGTGATATTGTACAAGTGTATCAGGGTCTTAATTGAGAATACTCAATGATTTGTTTACCCCATAATTCTCTGTTTTCAAGATCAACTTCAAATTTTAAAATCTTTTAGGCTAATGGCGGAAATCTTCAAGCCCCTGGGCTTCTTGTTTGTTTATGATTTCTCCGAATTAAAGAAATCCTGGAAAATTACAACAAAAATGCTAGTATACACAGATCCTCTACACAACATAGCACCAGTGATGCTTTGAAAGATGAGAATGAAATGATATTAGATCTTCTCGAACTAAAACATTCACCATTCATCAGGTCGTTTCCATAACAGGTTACATAAGGTAACCTTTGTGCTATATGAACGTGACAGATTTTCACAAATGGTTGAAAAAACACAGAAAGTATATAGTTTACAAATGTTTTTATATAATTTATCATATCCTTGTTTTAGAAAAACCTAACAAATTTTAAACTCAACGAGGTCATATATTTTTTTTGAATATGCTTCATCGCTAATACCAAATTTATCAAACATATCGTCCAAGGTATTTACATATTGTAACTGTTGTATATATACGGCGCCAAATTCGATAAATACACAGACCGGACACTTTCAACAACAAATCTAACGTACAACGGTCTCAGCTTTGTTTACAAATCTTTATTTTCTTTATGTTTACTCATAAATTAGTTCAGTAATAAAAAAATAAAAATTTTGGTCATGTTATTCAACATTGCAGCTTATTTGATCTATAACTTTTGTCTTGTTTATTATTTTTGATAAAACAGTGTGATCATCGATGCGTTGCCATCACAATACAGAGAAAGATCTAATATTGTTTCTGAATATAACCACCAGTTTGGCAAATGTGTAAAATACTGAACTTTAAAATAACTCACATTCATGGATGAAAGAAAAAATAGTATTTTGCAACTCCCATGAACAGATGTTTTACGAAACATTCCAGACCAGCGTATTTGGTCTTTGAAATTAACTCTGGCATCATGAATTTTCAATCAGCAGCCGTGCCTGCGCTGTTCGCCTCTCCTTTAAGAAAAAGCCGGCCACATTATTACATTCAAGTGAACGTTAAAGACGACTAAATAAATTCACTACTTTTCTGCATTTGGAGAGATAGGAAAATGTTCGTTCTAGGGCAGTCGACGACGACGACAAGGGAAATTCCCGAAATTCCCGAAATCCCAATTCCGACAAATCCGAAAACAAATCTGATTCCGATAAAATCCCACGCATGCGCAATAGCGACTAACGCGAATAATGCTGACATCAATAAAAATAGAGATTGCGCAATTGAGTACGGTAAAGTTCATAGAGTTGTGACTGTTATTTTATGCTAGGATGTAATAAAAATATGATCCAATCCAAAAAAATTTATGACACCGTATCAGAAATACTATCAGCAAATCGCGATTATTTCATGACCCAGGAAATGTACGCCAGGGCGATTCAAAGGAATCCCTTGGACCTCTGGTATGTTCCGGACCATTTTAAGACCCAAGAAATGTGTATCGGGATCGTTGAACAGAATCCCTGGATGTTCGAGGATGTTTTTCGTCTTGGTCTCCTTCGCATTCTCTTTCATTGGGATCAACAGTCTCTCAAAATCCGCATAGATGGCGAATGGTACCTTGAACTGCTGCTGACCATCCTTGTAGCATAGCCACTTTTCCTTTTCGGTTGGCATCGTGATCTTGACCGCTTCGTTATCCCTGCAGTAGGTATAGCGCTTGTCTCGGGATTCGATTGTTGGAAAGTCTTCCCCGTCACGTACAAGATATTCACCGCGGTGTCTGGGTTGTTCTTCTCGAATTTGGTGATATCCTTGATGCTTGTGGAAAACTCGATGCCCTGCCAGTTATAGCGCTCCGCATATGGTCTCAGCTTGCTGATTCTCTATGGATCGCAAGTTATATCCTCATGATGCAGAGCAGCTATCATGCTGCACTTGAAACACTCCTCGTCCTTGTTCGCGGGGTTAATGATGGTCTTTTTGGTGGCTATCCACTTGGGTGCTTTGATATATGAAGAACCCTTGTTAGTCGTGGCTTATGGAAGTCTACGTCGAGATGCATGATTTGACCGATCGTGAAGCCACTTTTGGGCAGCGCTGGGTTCTCCACATGCGTTTTGACTTGGGCAAACATTGTATCTAGCACCTCGTCCACGACGGTACCCTGAAAGACTGGTGTCATGTTTCTATGGAAGACTTTATCAAGATCGATAAACTCGTTAGTAACCTCCACTGGCTTCTTCCATAAAATCCAGCGGGAGCACTGCACCTTAGCAGACCCCATGTCTTTAACCTGCTTCTCGACCAGGGTTTTCACGTGTGATCGTACTATCCCCAAGTACCCATCGATATCCGTACCGTCTACGCCAGAAATGCGGAAACTTCGGAAGGTTCTATAGTGAGCATGCTTTTGTTCTTGGGGCGTGAAATCTTGGTTCGGCTGCTGCTCGTCCTCAGCATGATCCTCCCTTGCCTCTTCTTCGACTTCAACCATCAGAGTCTTTCTTGCCCCATCATAAAGAGCAAGGATGCGATTTTTTACTGATGCATATATACCTTGCACCGACTTTCTAATACCCTCTGGTACATAGTTCACAAGTCAGTCAGACCACTCTCGCAGCTTACTCTTGACTACTGGACGTGTCCTCGTCATCTCTTGGCGTTCAAAGACATTCATGGCGTCGGGTGTGGGGAGTCTTAATAGGACGGGTTTTTGTCATTTCTTGACGTTTGAATATATCCAGGGCCTCTGGTGTAAATGCTTGTGATCTTGATTCTGGAGCAGGAACAGGTCTTGGGTGTGCCTCTAAAAAAGCAACAAGGTCTAGCGTAGCTTGGAATAGCCCGTAAGCCCACGGGTTTTCGCGATAGTGTGTAACTCTTTCACAGTATGTGTATTCATCTTTATTGTGTAGATTTTTGATGTCAATCAATAAAATTTCTAGCGCTGTCGTATTTTGAGTAAGGGACTCTCTACTACTCAATTGCGCAATCTCTATTTTTGATGTCAGCATTATTCTCGTTAGTCGCTATTGCGCATGCGTGGGATTATATCGGAATCGGATTTGTTTTCGAATTTGTCGGAATTGGGATTTCGGGAATTTGAGGAACTTCCCTTGTCGTCGTCGTCGACTGTGCTAGAACGAACATTTTTCTTTTGGTGTACTAAAATTGTAACTCGCCGAGATTAAAACATTTATTAATTATTTTTGATAATGGTCGACTGCCTGTGTATATTTTTACCGTGTGCATTGGAAGAGCGAGTAAAATAATTATTTTCAAAATACCCACCATACGTTGGTATTTTATCGGCACGTGACCAGCCAGGGCCAGGGCCTTGTTCAGGCCGTCCAAATAAAAAAAGCCTAACAGGCCCTGGGGACGAGGTTGCCTTTTGCTAATTAACTTATGGATAAGAAACATTTTTAGTATCGACCGCTTTAATTAAGTTTGGCATTAGGAAATTCGGGGAAAAAGGAAAAAAAGGCGTAGCAAATTCTTTGAAACCGTCATTTTTTTCTTTTGGAGCATTTTTTGAGGAAAAGTCGACCCTGGGATTTCACGTTCGCCGCAGCTCATCAATCCTGTGTAGCTAACAGTAAAGTAAAAGGTTTATTGTTTTGACATTCAAAAAAAGGAAAATGAAGTCAATGTGAGTACTCATTCTCTTCGTACAAAAAGTCCAGACTTAACCTATCACCTAATGAGTAAATAATAAGACATAACTGAAGTGACACCAGTAAATAGTAGCTAGCTAATATTTCCACGACATCCAAATTCATTCAGAACCAAAGTCAAAACTCTCTTTAGAATTAGATTTAACATAGATAATAAATGTAAAACACATGAGTTTTTTGCCTTCCCTTTCAACATTAACACAGCTATGACTTAGCTAGCTAGCTAGTTCTTTTGAAAGTTTATAAACTAGCGTAACCGTCCAAGACATGTGTGACATTCAAAAAAACTGAAAAAAAACTTTTTTTAATATTCTTGAAATATTTTGGTTTCTTTCTGGTTTTTATGATCTTTCCAAATGTGATTACAGTCACCCTAGGTCAATTTTTAACGCCATATCTGCTGTAGAGAAGTTAGAAGATAGAACGTAACCTTTTGTTACTTCTGTATCATATATTTACTATGGATTAATTAAGATACGGATTTTACTGTCCAAAGTATCATTTTTCTACTTATGTTAAAGCTTCTTATATTCCTAAGTGCAAAATTAAGTGAAACACAAAAAGTCTTCAATCATAACACCCTGAATGTCACACTTTTGCCAAAATATGTTACTTTTTAATAAACATGTCAATAAATGGCAATCCACTCGCTACGTAACTTTATGGTTTTGACTATACACCGTCTCTTAAGACACCTTAGCAAAAATGTTGATGGACGGTGTAACTGTTATTTGCGCAGGGTCATGCAAAAGTAATTTAGATGTTAACGTAATATTGTCAGTATACGCTAGCTAAACTTTGTGGCAAAAATAAAACATGTTTTTATTTATTCTAAAATAGTTAATGGTGACTCGCTTATCAGTAAAAAAACTAAATTTTGGCTAAGTCACTAATATTTTTTGCCGACTAAAATTTTTGCCGACTTTTTTATTACCGACCAAACTTTTTTGCTGACATTTTTTTTTTCGACCTAACTTTTTTTCTGACTTTTTTTCCGACCACCTTTTTACCGTTTTTTCTTCCTTGTTGCTAATTTTTATCAGTTTTATGCAATTATTCTTTATTAGTGACTAAATTCAAAAATTTAGTCAACAAAAAGTGACTTAATTCAAAAATTTATTTGACAAAAAGTGACTAAATTTTGTCCAAGTGACTAATATTAATATGAGTCACTTAGACAAAATATGAACTTTTTATTTTTGCCGATTAATTTTTTGCCGACTTTTTTTTGCTAAATAATGTCATTTCATAATAGTAGCAGTGAAGTAAGTAAGTAAGTAATATATTTTCTCTTTTATAATGTACAGATGACGTAAAAAATGTATACACAAAAACAACCATTATGTATGGCTTTCTGGTTGTGCACATAAATATAGTTACAAAACTAATTATTTAATATGCTTAAAATATATAAATATAATATTAACTTACTTATAAGAACAAGATGTTTTTTCTGAAATATGTTCAGAATTGACTAGACGCAAATGCAGGGCTACTTTTAAATAAAAATATTATAATAATGGAAAGAGCTGATTGATTAAAATTAGCAAAATATAGTTTACAAAGTTCGTGAATATTTCTAAGGCACTATAAAACTATAAAACCTGGTATCACGAAGAAGAAGAAGAAGAGGAAAAAACCCAAAAAACAAAACAAACAAAAAAAAACAAGAAGAAAACAAGCAATGTTAAACTCAAGAGTTGTTGTGATAGTTGCAAAATAGGTTATGCATTCCATAATTTGTTGATCAGTTTGTCTTTCAATTTCTTGAAAAACAGACTTTTATTATTTATATTTAATAGATCTGTGCAATATGTGTTCCAATTTAAAGAGCATAAATATGAAACTTGATTATTTTTAGTTTGATGTGGAATGTGCAAATTATGTGCACGACGAGTAATGTGATAATGGTTTTTAAGACAAAATAAATTTTTTAGGTTGTTAGGTAACGTATTGTTATAAAAAGTATATGCAATCTTGCAGGTTTCCATGATCAGGAGACCATCAAAGTTGAGGATTTTAGTTTCAAATAGAATGTTATTAATATTTTTGTTTTTATTGTATGTCATCAATTTAATACATTTATTTACTCCATTTAAAACTTGAGTTTTAACTGATGATCTACCTAAACCCCAGAGTGTGATGCCATAAGTAATATGAGATTGGATAAAAATGAAATATATTTGACGAATTGATCTTAAAGGGAGTACAAATCTTAATTTACAATTTATACCAATGCCTTGTCTGATTTTAGAGTTAACATAAGATAATTGATGGGTCCATTTTAGGCTATCATCTATCCTCAGACCAAGATAACTTACAAATAGTTTTTGTTGTATAGATTCTCCAGATATAGAGATTTTTATAGTTTTATCATATTCCTGTCTACCACAAAAATAAAGACAGTTTGACTTATCTACATTTAGACTTAATTTGTTGGCAATAAGCCAGTCAGACACATTTACTAGTTTTATTTTTGTAAAAAAGGCTAGTGTCATCAGCAAACAGTGTATAATGAAGTGTTTTTGATGAATTAGTTATATCATTAATATATATTAAGAAAAGTAATGGTCCCAAGACAGAACCCTGAGGTACACCACATTTAATTAATTTGGGGTTGGATAGTGCTGCTGCAACAGAAACACATTGTTTTCTGTTAAATAAATAGGAAGAAAACCAGTTCAGTGGAGTCCCTCTTATCCCATATTGTTTTAGTTTTTGTAGTAGTATTTGATGATCAACAGTATCAAATGCTTTTGCAAAGTCTAGAAAAATTGCACAAGACAATTCTTTACTTTCCATTGCTTCGGTAACTTTTGATAATAAGTCATGCACAGCAAAACTAGTAGAACTATTCTCTCTGAATCCATACTGGCTAGATGTGAGCACTTTATTCATGTTAAGGAAGTTTAAAAGACGTTTGCACATTAGCTTTTCAATTAATTTATCAAAAATTGGTAGAACAGAAATGGGTCTATAATTTTTTGCTTCAAAGCGTCAGTTACCTTTATACAAGGGTGTTATTTTTGCAAGTTTTAGTTTATTTGGAAAGATTCCTGTTGAAAAGGACTTATTAATTATTATACTTAGTGGTTCACTAATGATAGTTTTAATGTCTTTAATGACATTGATAGGAAAGTTGTAAATGTCAGATGCTTTTTTCCCATTAAATGACCCTAGTAGATCCTCCACTTCACATTTGGTAACTGGTGCTATATAGAAGGCTTGTGCCAATTTGATTTTCAAGGTAAGAAGTAAAATCTCTCTTTGTAGTTTGTTTTGGAAGTTTTTTAATGAGAGATGGAGCAACATTTACAAAGTATAAATTTATCTGCTGCGATATCGGTTGGATTATTATATGTTTTCCCATTGGAGATGATAAGATTTGGTGATTCATCTTTTACCTGTTTGCAATTAATAATTTGGTTGACTCCCTTCCAGAATTTTCTTATGTTATTCTTACATGAAGTAAAATAATCTTTGTGGTATTGGTATTTTGCTTTACGTATTTCGTGGTTAATGTCATTTCTAATGGACCTGTATTGCTTAAGAGTTTCCCTGTCACCGGTTTGGATAAAATGGCTATATAGGGTGTTTTTTTTCCCAATAAGTTTTAGAATAAATCATTAATCCATGGCTTTCTTCTTTGCTTCATTTTTTTGTTAGAGATTGATTTCAATGGAGCATGTTTATCGATAAGAAGACCTATACAATGATGAAGAATCATCGCGGTAGTAAATTGACAACAAAAAAACTACATTATTCGCGACGTTTCAGATGTTCACACACCCATTTTCAAGCAATCAAAAACGTACAATGTTCTCCTAAATATATACAAGTTTAACAGCAACCATAGTTACAGATTAAATACTAATTGTATAAATACAATGGAGCAGATCTAATGTTGTTATTCAACTGGGGACTATCCCGCATTATGAACAAACTCTCTTTAATCTCTATCAAATACCAGAGATGATTTGGTGTGACAGGCTTTAAGATGATCTTTAATTGCCGTGCAATTAGATGAGGTTGATTTCTTACCTGTTAAGGGAGACACTCCGAGGTGCTCGCTTGCCCGAACCTTAAGATGACGCGACGTCTCACCTATATAAGATCAGAAGACCTATTTTGTCATGAAAAAAATCATACATAGAATTTATGTCTGTGGTACCTTCTAGGGAGTCAACCATATTACAATTTGTGAGATCTGCCAGAAAAGCTTTCTGATCAAAATTTTTGTAGTCCCTTTTGTAAACCTTATTTTTGCTTTTCCTGTCCTGTTTTTTGCAGATTATTAAAAAATTAGGTAAATGATCAGAAATGTGAGAAAGCAAGTTACCACTTGTGCAAACATATTCGAGCCTATTGAAAAAAATATTATCTATTAGTGAGTGACCATCATTCTCAGAAAATCTAGTAGGTTGTATAATGTGCGGTTGATAAAACCGAGATAAAAGAATATTGAGAAATGTATCATTTTTGGCTGACAAAAAATTGATATTAAAATCCCCCATAATTACAGACTCCTTTTTTTCTTTATCACATGTAGCCAGTATGGATTCCATCTTCTCCAAAAACGGTGCAAGATTGCTTTTTGGATGTCTATAAACAACACCTATTATCATATTTTCATTACAATTGATGGAAAGATCCTCTCTTTTAATGTAGTTAATATCTTTTTTAACATACATACCACAACCTGAATTTTGAGATTGGCTACAAGTATATGTATAAGGAGAATATGCTTCCATAGTCTCTACGTTAATGTTACTGCTAGTTGTATGCCATGTTTCACTTAGACCAATTATATCAAATTTAAAATTTAAATTTTGTAATAGTAGTGTTAAAGATGTGATGTTTTTGTTGTAAGATCTAATATTTGTGTAAAAGATGGAAAAATTGTCCTTTGAAATATTTTTTGTAAGTTTTGAGAAAGTATGTAGGTTGTAGTATCCAAAGTCAATAATACAGGAATTGTCAATAGAATCATTAGTTTGTTTATCATGTGAGTAATCTTCTACAGGTAAATCTAGCTTAGGCAGTTCTTTAAGAAATTAAAAGGAATCATCTGTAAAACCAAAATTGATGACACCATCACTGACAATGACGTTAAAATTGATGGCTATGTTTGTTATAGGAATGATCGGAATAGACGAGGTGCGGGTGTTCTAATTTTTGTTAATGAAAACTTGGATAGCCACCTTTTGAAACACCTTTACTTCGAAAATGTTGAATCACTATGGGTGAAAGTGTGCCTGAAAGAAACTAAACCTATTTACGTCTGTGGGGTTTACAGGCCACCTGGAGGTAGTGATTTGCAGAGTACCGAAAACTTGTGTACTCATTTTAAACAGTGTTTTAACAAGCTCCCAAAAGAAAAAGATGTTTTCATCTTGGGAGATTTTAACTGTAACATGCTTTCAAAATATGCTCTTTCCTCCAAAATAAAGGAATTATGCTCCAGTCTTTTCCTAAAACAACATATTACGGAGCCAACTCGTGTTACTGAAAATAGTAGCACTCTTATAGACTTGATACTTTCTAACAGTTCTTGTATTTCTAAAACTGGTGTCATGGATTTAGGCATCAGTGATCACAATTTAGTTTATGTGATCAGAAAATTCAAAAGGCCAAAATTTGAACCTAAAACATGCAAGGTTCGTAGCTACAAGAACTTCAGTGAAGAGGCTTTTCTGAAGGACCTCAGGAATTTAGACTGGTCATATTTTAATAATTATGATGACCTTGATGAAGCATGTGAGAAACTGAATAAAAATGTTAAAACAGTGGCTGACAAACATGCCCCTTTCAAAACACATAGATTTTCTGGCCGTGTTGAGGCATGGGTCACTGATGAATTAATAATAACCATCAAAGAAAGAGACTTCTTGAAACGGAAAGCATCAAAAACAAAATCCATCATAGACTGGGAAGCTTTCAAACAAAAAAGGAACCAGGTAATAGGTCTCAAAAATCGAATTAAAAACGAGTACTATAATGACGTTTTGCAGGACTTTCAAAAACGGCCAAAACAACTTTGGAAAACCCTAAAAAAACTGGTTCCTGATAAGTCAGGCAATACTACCTCGATAAAACGAGTAGTCCAAAACGATGGTACAGAAACTTCTCACCCAAAAGAAATTTCCAACACATTCAATTCATTTTTTGTCAGTGTTGGTGCCAAACTAGCCTCTAAATTTTCTTCTGACACTACTAATGTTAATCCACCTGTTAGCGGACACGATTTTCGGTGGGCTCGTATTGACACCAAAAGTGTCGAAAAAATAATTAGTTCACTAAAACTTAATAAAGCTACAGGCTTGGACGGAATTGGTTCACGACTGCTAAAAGCAGGTTCGTCAGTTTTAAGTATTTATTTATCAAGTCTTTTCAACAAATCTTTATTTACTGGTTATGTACCTAAATGTTGGAAGACTAAAAGGGTCTCGCCTATTTTTAAAAGTGGCAATAAAACAGATCCTACTAATTATCGGCCTATCTCCATTTTGCCAATTCCTATGAAAACTTTTGAAAAGTTAGTGCATGAGCAAATGTCTCATTTTATTTCTGAGCACAACTTTCTGAATGACAGACAGTCCGGATTTCGAAAACTCTTTTCCACAGAAACTGCAGTAGTCGATGTCTCTGATGTTATTCTTACTGAGCTCGACCAACATAACTTTGTTTGTGCTGTGCTCATTGACCTTAAAAAAGCTTTTAACACTGTTGATCATAAAATTTTGTTAAAAAAACTATGGTGTTTTGGCATCAGAGATGCTGCCTTTGACTGGTTCGAGTCCTACTTAACGGGCCGAATGCAGCTGACTCTTGTAAACGACACAGGATCAGATCTGCTTCATGAAGACGCTTTTGGGGTGCCGCAGGGATCTGTGTTGGGGCCCCTGCTCTTTCTTTTGTATATTGATGACTTAAAATCTGTCATCAATTCAAACTACCACCATCTATATGCAGATGATACAATAATTATTTCCTCTCATAAAAACTTGGATACCCTTGTCTCCCAGGTCAAGTTAGAACTTTCGCAAGTCGACCTCTGGCTGAATAATAACAAAATGACTATTAATACGGACAAAACTGAAACAATCTTTTTCGGCAACCACAGCCAGTTAAAAAAAGTTGAGAACAAAACTATCAACTATATGGGTATTCCTTTGAAGAGGAGCGAAAAAGTTAAATATCTTGGGGTAACATTTGATCAAAAAATGCAATGGGAAAAGCACATTAATGACATAAATAGAAAAATACTAATTAGATATTCTAAAATTAGAACCATTGCATCCTGTTTAACACCTCACACAAAAAACCTTTTAATTAATGCACTTGTCATGCCATATTTCAACTACTGCTCCTCGGCATGGGCTTGTGCCACCCAAGGTAGATTGGGAAAACTAGAAAAACGATTAAAATGTGTCCGTACCTTTCTTGGGAAAGAGAGGGAATATTCAATGAATAATTTACTCATCAAAAACGATGCCATATTAGTTTTCAAAGCCATGAATCACATTGCTCCTGATTACATGCGCTCAAAATTCCTTTTGACAAAAAACTGTCATAATCATCAAACAAGAGGAGCTTCAAAAAACAGGTTCACACTTCCCTTGGTCAACACGGAATTTGGCAAAAAAGCCTTCCCATTTAGAGCTGCAAAAGTGTGGAATAATCTTCCAGACCAAGTGACCTGTGATGGAAGTCTGCTTTCGTTTAAGACTTCCATCTCTAATGTATTTGGCAAATTCTAATGGAGATCACTTTTTAATTTTTTAATTTTTGTTTTTTATTCTTTTTCTTTTCAATTTTCACAGATTATAAATGTTACTATGTTTGATTGAGCTGAGGCAGTCTAAGGTTTATCATTTTTTGTTTCTTTTTTGTTCTAGTGGCCCCCAGTGGAAACAATCCACTAACTATAGGTTTTTGTGATTTTCTGGGCTAGCCACTTTAAATATTTATTATTATTATTATTATTATTATTATTATTATTATTATTATTATTATTATTATTATTATTATTATTATTATTATTATTATTATTATTATTATTATTATTATTATTATTATTATTATTATTATTATTATTATTATTATTATTATTATTATTATTATTATTATTATTATTATTATTATTATTATTATTATTATTATTATTATTATTATTATTATTTTATTAGTAGTACTATTCTAACATTAGTAGTACTATTCTAACATAGTAGTACTATTCTACCTTTTAGTAGTACTATTCTAACAGAGTAGTATTATTCTATCAGCAGGACTATTCTAACATAAAGTAGTATTATTCTAACCTGTTGTGATAATAAGACCTCTCCGTCATCCATTTCAAAAGGGTAACTTTGACAGATTGTGAAGTACAAAATTGTGCCCTGAATTGTTTCTGGATCTGACTTAATGTCTGCTTTCGACATAATTTGGAATAGTAAACAAAAAAATGTGTTTTTTTCAACTAAGTATCGCTTTAGGCACTAATTGGTCGAAATATTTGAAAATGATTTTTTAGACAAAGATTAGCATAGCAAAAAAAAAGTATGCCGAACATGATGATGGCAAAAAAAACTCATTTTTTGTGACCTAAGTACCGCTTTCAGCAAAGTTTAAAAATCATTTTTCTTTTTTTCACAAATTATGCAGGAAACATAAACACAACAGACCTATATAAGTGTCACCTATCTTGAATTGTGATGTGTGGTTCTAATAGGCCATTGTACTTATTCAGGTATTAGTTTTCAGGAGGTCACAGGAACACTGTTTGAAAAGAAAATTTTGTTTTTAAACATAGCAGTTGTAGGCTCTTTATTGGATGAATAGTTTGCGATTTATGGACTTTTTCACGGAGAATAAACTTCGTTATTTGGTGGGAAAATGGCGAAAAACAATGCGGCAGACAAATGAATTGCATAGAAGAAAGGGCTAGCGGTGCAATTTTCTCTTTTTTTAGTCTGATAAACCAACTTTTTTTTCTAAAAAGTTCTTTATCGTTACTATTTGAATAGTATGTGACGCAAACTGACCGGGACCTAAATGTGGAAAGAACTTATTGTTTCCTTTCGTAAGTAAGTCTTGTACGCAGTTGAGCAAATGAGTATTTTTCCAGCAATCCGGAACCTTCCAAGCTTTCTAAAACTCTATACTCTGTAATTGGCCTAAATCTTATTATTTTAGCACATTTGCTTGCAACTCTTTAATGTCACTACTTGAAAATATCTTTCTTCATGTATTGGATTTTTTCGCCTCGACCTCGCTGCCGGATAAGGTGTCATCGAAGTTACTTCTATTATTTCTCTTCCAGAATGTTTGGTATGGCGAAAATCTACATCACTTACATCGTTGGCGTTATCGTCGGCTTCAGTGTTTAGATCAAAGTATGTCTATAATATCTAATGTGTTTAAACAGAGGATGACACCTTTCCTGCACAGACAATTTATAATAAATTCTTTGTACGATGTTTCGACGTCTTTTTGGATACACTTTTTTACACACATTTGATTTTTCCATGCATTTTAGGCAAAAGGAACCGAGTGCTAAGAACTTCACAACTTTAGTAAAGGAGATCACTTTGTATTTTTCAATGCATATTAAACACAATCGTTGAACATACAAAACATACATATCGTATCACCTTTCCATTTATTTTACATCAATGCAAGCTCTACCTAGCATACTTAAGGATTAGCTAACCCAACAACCCTGAATTTCTTAGTAGCTCATTTTTTTTATTTTGGAATTCAAGGTTAAAAAACTCCCTGGGGCGTTAATGTTTTTCTGCAGTCACACCCATTTACGACCAAAAATACACGAAATATCTCATTAAAAAATTGAATCAACCTTTTCGGACGTTTTGTCTGGCACCTGAGTAAATCGATAAATAGTGATTAAATAGTTGAATGTCATTAAAGTATCAAAATAATACTTTATTTGAATAATTTTAAACAAATATTGATAAAAATATCTGTCGAACAATAGATCTTCTTTTTAAAAATATGCTGACGTCAGCAAGAAGTAATGCTGATAGGAATCATTTAAGGCATGGATTATAATTTTCATATGACAGACATAATTTATACCAAGTGCGCGAGTCAAAAAACGCAAAATCAAGGGAAAAAACTTTAGCGAATGACACCCTTCACTTATTTTCGCGGCAAAAACTTTCGCGATCTGTCATTTCTATAATTTTTTCGTGAGAATTACCTTTTGCGATGGGCGGTGGTGTCGACAGCATTTCTCCTATTTTTGTTTCTTGTCTTTCAGTGAAGTACATGTTTCTACAAAAGAAATTAGCTACACAGCTAAAAAAATTCGTGAGGATTAACTTTCGCGAATAGGCTGTGTCAACATATTTTGCGGGAATAAACTTTCGCGATTGGGGCCATAAATTTCTTTCGCTAAAGTTACTTTCGTTGAAGTAACATCATTTCTGCTTAGAAATAAATTACTAGATCTAAATTTTAACATTCTGTTTAAAGTTTCTGACAGCTAAATTAAAGTTGCTTAACAACATATCTTCGTTTTTTCATATTTCGTATTCTGATTTTTGGGTAAAATCCGAAAAAATCCTGTTAACCACGTGTGAAAACTTTCTAGAATGATTTTTGTTAATAAAAGAAAGTTATGTTGTTAGGCACAAGTTTCAAGTATCATCGTAGCGAAAGTTATTACATTTTACGGATCTTGAGGACCTCATAGAAATTTCGGGGTATTTAATATTTAAGGCTCTGGGAGGTATGTGACCTAAATATTTGGTAGGCAGGTGTCTAATAGATAAATACGAAAACTCATAAAGTATCATAGCTATGCTACATAGCAAAAAAAAGAGGGGGAAAGGGTGGGGGGGGGGGCGGTGTTAGTCAGGGAGCGAACCGAATAGTGTTAATCCCAAAACTGACTGAAATGACACAAACAGCCATGCGAAAACTATTCTGAATGCTTACTTGATTGAATGAAGTTTTTTTTCTTAAGAAATATTCATTGATAGTTAGTTCTAAATATCACGTTGTCTTCAAACAGGGCTCTGTAACAAAAAAGGGTAAAAATTCATATAACTGATATAGAAAACGTAGCCCAACCTCGTCCCCAGGACTATTTGCTTCTCAACGGCGCTGCGTTTTCTGATAGTTCTAGCTAGCTAGCTATACTCACCATAATTCCACATAATGCGCCTCGTCTATCACACAAGCCACAACATTTTCCTCATAAATTTTTGATCGTAATATCTTCCTTCCCTGATCTGATAACAGTGATTCTGGATGTGCAAATAAAATTTTACATTTGCCTGCAACAATGCTTTTGAAATTTTAAAAACAGAATTTGATGCATCATTCAAATCTTCCTCAAACAAGGGTTCGTATCTCTGGCTATTAGCTTGGTCTTCGAGTTGTAAGAAACCACATTATATGCCTACTTTACTTAAATTTACTAACTGATCTTGAATAATTGATGTTAAAGGACAGACAACAAGTACAATATTGCCTGCCTTTCGTTCTGGAACAAAGTCGGGTAAAAGTTGATAAATTAACGATTTACCAAACCCAGTAGGCAAAACAGCTATAACGTGGTGTCCTTCTCCTAAATACTCGAAACATTGAACTTGTTTTGGTTTCAAAATAAATTTCAAATTTCGAAAACATTATTCAGCCGCTTGAAAACACGTACCACATCTTCCCAGCCCATCGCCAAAATCGTAAATATGCAGAATTTGCATAAATTAAAAATGAACCAGAATCTGGTTCATTTGATGCCCACGTGACCAGCCTGTGCCAGCGCCTTTTCGACGCCACGGTAAAAGGTGCTGGGGTCGAGCTTGAACGTAGCCGCAAAATAGCGCTAGCTGGTCACGTGGCATTGTAACTTAGATTGTCGATTATTCTCCTGTCTCTGAACTCATCTGCAAAATAAGCTACACCTCCATTGCATAGCTTAACAGAGAAATATTACTGTACAAACTTTCGATTTTTTGAGTAGTATTATTCTAACATTAGAGATAAATGCGTCGCAGCAGGTACCTGTAAGGAAAAATAATATAAAAAAAAGTTTATCATTATACAGCTGCAGTCATGTTACTTCTATTTCCAACATTATTTTTTAATTATTTTACTATATTTCAACGTAGGAAGAATTTTCGCTGAAATGTTGAAACTTGCTTCCGTGATTTTGAGCATCGAGTAAGCTGAGATATGTTTTACTTGAATTTTCGGCAAATTGAAAAATAATAACAATAAAACAAAAGAGACTCCAAATCTTTATTGTAGTGTTAAAGGACATTTAAAACTTACCCCAAAAAATATAATCTGAGTGTGAAAGGGATTATGGGTAAGAATTTATTGCCAATTTAATGTAGTAGTACTATTCTAACATGGTATTAATTTTTTAGCGTTTAAATAAATTTTAGACAAATTCGTTTGGTATATGAAATAAACAACTTATAAGTACACCATATATGAAAGGTTACAACTTTTAATCAAATAGAAAGAAAATTATGGCAATTTAAATTTCATGATAGAATAGTACTACTCAATAAATATAATTATTATTATTATTATTATTATTATTATTATTATTATTATTATTATTATTATTATTATTATTATTATTATTATTATTATTATTATTATTATTATTATTATTATTATTATTATTATTATTATTATTATTATTATTATTATTATTATTATTATTATTATTATTATTATTATTATTATTATTATTATTATTATTATTATTATTTAGATACTAACATATCAACCGGCTCCTCAAATGCGGCCCCAGCTCAGGGCACCACTTTGATCCCGCATAGTGTACCGTGTCATGGATTTTACTGTACCAGTAAATGTCATAAAGGAAGCCACCAATTGAGCATGGGCAATATTGCCACTATCACCCGTGACTTTATGTAATTCACGTTGTATATACATACATGCCGCGGCTATGTCAAAGTGCTGAGATAACTGATGTACACATGTGGATGTACTTCTTCGCTCATCCACAAATGGAAGCATACATAAATCTCCCAGGGAGCCATCAAATGCGTAGATGCTCCATGTACCATCATCCTCCCTGGAATATGTAGCATTAATCACATCTTTCTTTCCACAAATAACGAGTTTCAACAGTACATCAGAGGCGTATTGGATTCGCTGGTATCGTGCCGGTCGAATTCTATCAACAAAGCTCCCATGTTCTGATTCCGGATCATATGAAAAGTGACCGTCAGGTATTTGGGGGCAATCATCCTCCACAAGGGCAGGCACAGGGCTCGTTTTGTTGCTAGTGAAAACATCAACGATTCCGAGCTTCACCGGTGATGCTATTGCTTGAGAAAAATTTATTAATGGCCACTTCGATCATATCTGGATGAACTTTAAAATAGATCAATTTGTTAAAATCTAAATAAAGGCGAATTATAGTCGATCCGTCAATTTTGGGATGTCGTTCCATCCACTTATTGTGCCATATTGGATTGGGATTATCAATAACATCAAATGTCCTTATTAGTACATGCAGTCTAACCTCCCGTAGACTTGATCCCACGACATTATCGAGTACCTCCACATCACTAAATGATGTCCTTTGTATATTAATGGGATGTTTGGCTTTCGATGCATCTATAAGTGCTTTCAAACGTAGAACACCCTGTGACAGCGTCGAATTAGCATATCCAACTGAATGAAAAGAATTCAACGATAGCTGTGTGCTGGTTTCTCCAGCTGGATTGTGCTGCTATGATACCTACAGTGTCACCACTCTTTGTTGTGCGTGAATTATGATATGTTGCGAATTCTTCCGCCAACTTTTTCAATAGCGTCTCGTCACGTAGAATCCCCCCCCCTCTCCAAATTCGTTTATGGCGGGCTTTATCTTTTTTTCATAATCATCCACGAGCATATCCATCTGTGTCTGATTAGTGCACTGCCCACGCAGTACGTCTTTGATCATATCCAATAATTTAAAATAGGTTAAATTCTCCATGATATACCATGAAGAATTTGATATAATGTGTAGGTCAAGCAAAAAATAGGGCAGATAGTGTGATGGATTACCACCACATGGGCTGTATATTTGTGTACGGCAGGAGTACAGCGAGACATAGGTATATCTCGCATTTTATTTCTAAAACAAAACCCTCGTAAGGGAACCCTCTGGGTGTATTTTTTTTTTAACCCAGAGGGTTTTTGATTCTGTGAGTATACCACTCAGAGCCTTTGGTTTTCCATATCCGAGGTGTTTTCAGTGCTGTCCTGCTTGGCAGGCTTAGCGTACTTGCTCTTTATACTCTATACAGAATGCCGTGCTTGTACTACGCATTCACGAAACCCACATTTTTAAGTGAGCACTTTCAGAGGCCGTTCCTAGCACTGCCATTTGACTGCCACTTTGGCACAATTTTTCCCGACATGGTACAGCGTGAAAGACACCGGGGCGAGACGGCCGCCTCCAGCTAGTACGTACCTCAACCGTGCACGCCCTAACCTGCAGCCAGGACCTAAGCCCTGCTCCCACAATTTTACTATATATCAAGCTTTGTATATAGCTATTCAGTATCACCTTGAGTATTACCTGTGTGAAAATTCACGCATCACCGGTTAGGTCTTTTGCTCATCATACATAAAATCTCTTGATTATTCAGAAATGATAAACATTTCTGAATGGATGAGGCAAATGAGTTTGTTCTTGTTTTTACCGACTCATACTGAAGAGGAGTTACTCGAAGTGAAGAAAAAAAAACCTATTCAACGCGACCGACTTTAAGCAGATATATATCGGCAACCTTTCTTTTTATTCTCCGCGATCCAGATTGGTTGCATGTTGGTGTAATGGAGTCGTGCGAGTTGAACTTCTTCGCTTGGATATTCACCATTATCTCTATATTTAATAAGGATTCTGTGGCCGAATTCCCAGGTCCCTCTGTTGCCCCAGCTCATACCGTCTTTGAATTGGGCTTGGATATGACCAATGAAAGTGCAAATACCGCACCCCAGATACTCGGTGGAATAAATCTATCTGTCACGGTTTAGGGCACTGTGAATCCTGGACATGATAAGGTCATGCATATACCCCAGGAAATCACATTCCTTACAAAGCATAGGCTGTCCGTTCTTTCGTCTGTCAAAACTATAAATGCACCTCTTGATGCGCAACCAGCCTGGCAAAGGTCCACATCCAAGTAGGGGTTCCCTTGTAAAAACTATC
Organism: Hydractinia symbiolongicarpus; assembly: GCF_029227915.1. Classification (NCBI taxonomy): domain Eukaryota; kingdom Metazoa; phylum Cnidaria; class Hydrozoa; order Anthoathecata; family Hydractiniidae; genus Hydractinia; species Hydractinia symbiolongicarpus. Next base: position 14,623,885 of record NC_079882.1, on the reverse strand, counting down.
TTGATCTGAACGTGCTTGAATATTATTTTACCTTCATATGCTCCTGGTGTCTCGATCGTTCTATGTAGTGGCAAGTAGGCTTTCGTCCAAAAATTCGGCATCTTCCAGATCCAGGCCCTTCATCTCGCATTCATCCATAAAAGCCTCGATTTCAGCCATGCTTGAGAGTGACCCGGAGCTCTTTGTTTTGTGGTGGTTGGCCACATCTCCACCGCATCGGTAAATTTCGCAGCTAAAGCTGTATACCACCTTCACACGCATGTCTACGTGTGGTGTGATTTTTCGCATGATGGCTTCCGTCAATGGCTGGTTAAGGTTATTATTAAATCGCCATGTTTTGATGCGGTTTCCATCTTCTATCATTTCCGCGTCATCATCAAAAATATTATGGATATTACATCAGTATTGGTGGCATGCTTAGATTCTTTCCCGAACATGTGTTTGAGGTCCTCAATTTCTTGGTATTCATCTTCGATGGTGACCCTTTGAACCTCATCGTGGAGAGTTGGTGTTCCTGAAAATTTATCCCTGACCCTGTTATAATAGTAACTAACAGTATCCTTCACGCTCCTTATTCGGTTAGCGAGAGCTTCGCGAGTTGCCGCTACTGGTGCTGATACTATATCATGTAGGTTACTGATTGCCTTTTTGAAAAAATTCATCCCTTTATTATAGGTACATTTATTCCAACCAGAACATTTTTTGATTTGGTCAAGTATTGAATAATTGGGGAATTTCCCTTACTCATATTCTGTATAATATGAGTATATGCTATTGCGCATGCGTATTATCGGATTCGGTATTTATCGGATTTTATTTTCGGATGACGTCGGATTTTGTTCTTATAAATACTTGTGTTTATAAGGGTTTAAATTCCCCCAGTGATACACCTTCAGACCCACATTGAAGTTGTCTCACTTCACCATGTGCTCAGGGACATCCCCCTTGGCATTCCATGATGCATTGCAAGGTGGTATAAAAGAGCCATGTGCATAGCATCTTCCTTTTCAGTTCTTCAGCCTTTTCAGCAGTTGTACACAGCAATCACTTATCGTATGTTACAGTCTCAAGCCTCTTACATTTTATATTATATATATCTTCATTAATTTATTTGCCTTTGGTCATGTTTCTCCAACAACATTGGCTATGGTTCCTTCTGGCTACCTTAGTTACTCCTACAGTTACCCCTCAGCACTCCGACACTGAACAGACACCAGATCTAGCTGCTGCGGTCGTTGATGAGGAAACCAGAAGGAGATCCCGTTGCCCGCCTGTCGTGAACCACCATCACTTAGTTGCCTTCACATCAATTTTAAGGAAGCATTGTGTGTTGTTCTCTCAGCTGCTCGCTGGGCTTCTGCTTGGCGCAATAAGACGGTCCATGTCTATTGTGATAATACGGCTGCTGTCAGCATGCTAAACAAGGGCACTACTCGAAACCCTCTTATGATGAAGTTTCTACGGATCTCACTGTTCCGGGGAGAGCATTTGCTGATTGGTTCTCCTTTTTATTTTTATTTTTTTTTTTACAATTCTAGATGCTCTTGGCATGGTGCAGGCCTTGTCGAATGATGTCATATATTTTCGTCAAGCTAATTATGCTGAGAGTACTAAGAAGAACTACCGTACATATCTTACTACTTATAAAAAATATTGTTACATGCTGTCTGTGCCTTTAGTCCCGGCCACTACTAGTTTTTTGTGCTTATATGCAGCCCATCTTGCCAAGTTTCTTCTGCCACAGTCACTTCGTTTGTATATTTCGTTCGTTGGTTTATTACATAAGGAAATGGGGTTTCCTAATCCGCTTAATGAGAACTGGATACTGTCATCAGTCCTCAAGGGTATTAGACGAGTGTTGGGAGTCCCTCCTCGACCTCGTCTGCCTATTACCCCAGATTTATTGGTTCAGATCCGTTCACGCCTTAATCTTAACTGTAGTTACCATGCCTCATTTTGGGCTATTTGTGTAGTTGCATTTTTTGGGTTATTTCGTAAGGTACATTTGTTGCCAGTTTCATGTAATACCTTTAATCCTGGGAGGCAGTTTACCAAGTCAGACTTCTCCTTTTCAAACTCAACTGTTTACATAGCCGTTCGCTGGAGCAAGACCATTCAACTAGGACAGCGTATTATTACTGTACCTTTGTTGGCTGCTCCCAAATCTATATTTTGTCCAGTAACCGCTATACAACATGCATTTTCATTTACGGCTGGGGCTCCTAAAACCACCCAAGTATTTTGCTGGTTAGGGGATTCAACTACCATACCTAATGTCTTCACATATAAGTCCTTTATGACTTGTATGTCTCGGATCCTCTCAGAAATCGGCATTCCTCCTGAGCAATATGGTACCCACTCGTTCCGTCGTGGGGGTGCTACCTTTGCTCTGGAGGCTGGAGTGTCATTGGATGTTATATCCCTTTTGGGTGACTGGAAGTCAGATTCCATGTTCTTATATCTCCATATGCCTTTATCTCAGCGAATATCTGCCCAGCGTGCTATGGCATCACACCTACCTCCTATTTCCTAACACTTCTTATTCACTTTGGATTGGCACTTTTACTAGTCGCATTCAGATATGATTTTTCCTGCAGTGACACAGATTCTTGCTCCTAGTTCATTTATCCCTAACGAGGACTTTTTAGCTCATAGTCATAAGCACCATTATAGAGCCTGTATATATTTATAGTACCTTTATATTACGTATAGATTTTTATTATTCTTGCTTTAAGACTTATTGCTACACTTGTATGTATATAGCTAGTAAGGGTTTTGTATGTTTTTAATTGTGTTTTGTACATTTTACATATTTCTGAAGAACTAATACTTTCTGCATTCCGGTGTTTTCGATGGGTGAGTTTAATGTTCTTATAAATACTTGTGTTTATAAGGGTTTAAATTCCCCCAGTGATAACCTTCAGACCCACATTGAAGTTGTCTCACTTCACCATGTGCTCAGGGACATCCCCCTTGGCATTCCATGATGCATTGCAAGGTGGTATAAAAGAGCCATGTGCATAGCATCTTCCTTTTCAGTTCTTCAGCCTTTTCAGGACCGCCTCCCTCCCTTCTACATGTGTTTTTAACTTTTACTAGTCGCATTCAGATATGATTTTTCCTGCAGTGACACAGATTCTTGCTCCTAGTTCATTTATCCCTAACAAGGACTTTTTTAGCTCATAGTCATAAGCACCATTATAGAGCCTGTATATATTTATAGTACCTTTATATTACGTATAGATTTTTATTATGCTTGCTTTAAGACTTATTGCTACACTTGTATGTATATAGCTAGTAAGGGTTTTGTATGTTTTTAATTGTGTTTTGTACATTTTACATATTTCTGAAGAACTAGTACTTTCTGCATTCCGGTGTTTTCGATGGGTGAGTTTAAACCGATTTTGGGTGGAGGTGGTGGTGGAAATGGTGGAAGCTGGGTTTTTGGGGACAAAGGTGTATGAGGAAAGAAAAGTACCTATAATCACTCCCTACTACTACTCCCGGTGGAGCAATTTTAAAAGTGGAGGGGCTAAATTATTCAGTATTAAAGGAGTCCCGACCGGTTGGGACCGACGGGCTAAGAAAATTTTTAAACTTTCGTCCTAGATTGGCTAAAACATACTTTAAGTTCTGAAATAATGCTCTCGAAAGCCTTCACAAAATGCAGGAGATTATATATAGAAATATAGAAACGCCATATTTTATGTAAGATATATTTTCAAAATAAGCAATAGTAACATCGAAGCAAAATAAAGATAATGCATAGAAAGTGTTGGTTCCGCATGTGTTCTCTAAAGTAAATTTACAATTACATCGGATGACTTTTAGTATATTAGGTGGTATACGTCTTTGTCTGTTGGTATTGGTCCTAATTCATCATCGTCAAGCTTCCATCCCTAAGATGTTGGATCCAAATTCCATCTTTCGTCCAAGATTTTCCATTCAAAGATTTGTAGGTGTACTCGTAAACCATAAAAGTATGCAACTCTCTCTATGATGGTGCTATCTTCGCTGGTTCAATGATACCATCGGAAAGCATTTCGCAATATTTATATATATTTTCTTTCTCGCTCTTGAAGAAAATATATATCTAGGAGTTTGTCTTTTCAATGATAAAGTAACATAATTGCAACATCTGTGTCATCAGCTATGACAATTGTATTGGAATGTTTTGCCTAATCTAATGCTGTTGACAGTATCTTCTTGTCTGCGTCACCTCTACATATATGCACCACCATCTCATCTCTTGTGAGAAAATCTGATAAAAGTGAAATTAACTGACTTTTGTTGTTAGCATTCGACAGAAACCGTTCCTTACAATACGGAGCTTCATTCTCTTGTTTTGGGATGATCCTTTAGATTTCAACCTTCTGGAGTGCTCATTTGAATTTGTTGGTATTATGTCATCGTAGCCATCAAATATAACACATGCTTGTCTGTAATTAATACGAACATAACTAACATGTCAGCAACTTCTTTAAATGTCATGCCTTTTTTCCAGCGAACTCGATGCAGTAGAGCTCCACTTTATCCGTCCGTCCGTCCGTCCGTCTATCTATCTATCATGTCATCATGATTAAGAAATACCTGCTGTAGCCAAGGCCTCTCAAAATATAACTGAAGGCCAGCCCGTGTGTTAACTCAGCATGAAATATATTGAAAAATCGAATTTTTGCCCAAAACCCAAATCCGCCATTACGAATTTGTGTGTGTCACAAATCAACAAAGTATGTGTGAACCAAGTTGGCTTTTGTTCGATAATGGCGTAACAAATTTACTTTGAAATGGTTGAAATGAACTGTAACGAACAATGTATTTATTTGTATTTATTTGTTTTATTACGTTTTATCACGTAATTAAAAGGTTTATACTTTAGTTAGTACCAACTTGTATAATTTGTATCATTTGCCTGAAGATTGCTAAGAAGCATGAAACTTTAAGTAGCAAAATTAATGTAGTTTTTTCTTGAAAACAAAACATAAAAATAATATAACTGCTCTGTTACACATTGAGCACTCTGTTGTAATTTGTGTTAAAATTACTTCGTGTTTATATATATATTATATATATATTTATTATATATATATTTTAAGGTATGAGAGCAGAGATGATAAAAACATTAAACGTTTATCTGGTTGACAAAGTAAATGCCATTAATAATCGCGCTTCGAGTTAAAGCCGTTTACAACGTCGCGCGTGGACACAAAGCGGTTCTTCGCGCAAGCACAAAAACAAGGCATTGAATCGTGGTAGACAGTGCATCAATATAATTTGTTTCTATTTCTTAGTGTGATTGCCAATTTGGTGTATAATAGCACTGAGGTCTTTGCCCAGACAGTTGTTATTTTGAAAATGAGGTGGAGACTGGTGAACGAGTAAATATGGCTAGTCACCAGAGCTAAAATAATTCCGTAAGGAGATTGCAAGATAAATGTTGTGGATGTCTATACGTCTTTAGAAAACATGAATGTACAAGAGATTCAGGATGCTCCACGGAAATTAAGTATTAACTCTAATATGAGTGATGACGATATTTCAGAAGATAGAGTGGAAGCTTGGCTTGATAATCACGAGGAATTTGTTGCCTCATATTTTTCGCGTAAAGCTAATAAGTTTTTACTAGATACATTAATGCGTTCTAAAACACGTCCAAGTCGTACATCTTCTCCTTCACCTTATTTTTCTTCTGGGTCGTCAGAACCTATGATGAGAAATCCATCACCTTTACTTGCAAGCAGTACACCACCTGGTTGCAGCACACCAGTTCGTAAAATATCATCTTCAGACTTCATCGACAGAGGACTGTTGAAGCCTATTTTAAGCCACTATGACGGCATACCAAGCTTTCTCACATTTGAAAGGTCGTTATCAAGACCTTCAAGACATCGCAAGTCGAAAGAAGAATTGCAGGAATTAAAGGTTCTAGATGAACATGCTCTTTTAGTGGAGCTTGTCAGAGATATTGCAAATGACTTAGAAATCACAAGTTTATGTCATAAAATTCTTCAAAATGTTAGTATACTTACTGATGGTGACCGTTGCTCTTTATTCTTAGTTCAAGATTATGGCCCACATGGGCAACGAATGTTAGTTTCTAAGGTATATGACGTCAATGCTGATTCTAATGTTGAAGAGGTCCAAGCTAAAGAGGAAATAAGCGTACCAATTGGTACTGGCATTATTGGGTATGTTGCTGAGCATGGAGAAACTGTTAACATTCCAGATGCCTATGCAGTAAGTACAGTGTTACATACCATATACTGGCCTAATTATGTGATTATCTAAAAGAGAGAGATTTATTTTTTATTAGGAGTTTACAATGAAAATATATAATATGAAAAATATATTGAACATTTACCTAATAAAAGGATAACTAGTAGGATAACTAACTGATATCCTCGTCTGAATGTTCGTCTTGTCCCTGTGTTGTCCTGTGGCGTCGTCCTACCTGTTGTTCTCCCAGGTAGCTAGCACGTTATTTAAGCACATAAAGTGCTTTGTGCTAGTTATCCTTTTATTAGGTAAATGTTCAATATATTTTTCATATTATATATTTTCATTGTAAACTCCTAATAAAAAATAAATCTCTCTCTCTCTCTCTCTCTCTCTCTCAAACAAACAGCTTTACACGTTGTTTTTTTTTACAAGAAACATGTTTATAAGAAACCTACATGTAGAATCTTCAAGAATTAAGAAACTTTTACTGCTCATTCTATGTCTATTTCTGAAATAAGAAACTTGTTTCTAACTGATTCTTACAATTAATTGAAGATGTTACAATCATCATTAGAGAGAGACTTTGAAAAGAAAAATGCTTTATTTTTTTATTTTATAACCAACTAGTCCAAAGATTAAAGAAACTTAGAACTAGCTATTTATTTGATATAAGAAACCCTTATTTTACTAGTAAAATTAAGAAACTAAATAAGAAACTTTTGAAACTAAAAGCATGGAATTTCAGCCTACAAATAAGAAACTTCTAGAACTAGGCCCTTCACCAGGTTTCTTATAAAAAAAACGTGTAGCGACGATATAACTTTATGGATTTGACTATAAGCTATCCCTAGAAACAGCTATCCCTAATTTCAGCCTACAAATAAGAAACTTCTAGAACTAGGCCCTTCGCCAGGTTTCTTATAAAAAAAACGTGTAGCGACGATATAACTTTATGGATTTGACTATAAGCTATCCCTAGAAACAACTTTGCAAAACTGCCAGTGAACAAGGTGGGTGTGTGCACAGGGTTAAGCAAAATGAAATTGACTAAAGCGTCCCATTTCTGTGATTTATGTCTTAATTCTGTGATGTTTTTCTTTCCAATGCGAGATTTACTTGAATTATCTCTAAAATCTATATGATTAAAATAGTTGCAATACTTGACGTATTGTCTTAAATGGAGCTAGTAGCTGCTTCAAATATCACCATGTACCTTTTTTGATGCTCAAAAACGAATGTGACATTGGGAAAACTGGTAAATCGAAGTACCAAAAGGAATCTGTGAAGGAGAGCACATGTGGTCATAAAACAGGGTGACCTTCCTTAAATAACCTTAGAAAAAGAAAATCTCCTTAAGGTGGCAGTAACCCTTTTAAAAATCAGAATTTTTATTTTACATAATTAGTTACGAAAGATTGTTTACAGACTATATATTCATTTTTTTTCTGATATAACACACTTTTCCTGATTTTATGGCTAAAATACTATTATCTTTCACCAAAAATATTCAGCCTCAACAATTCCTCTTTAAAATAAAATTCGTAAATAATTAATTAGTTCTGCCGAATATAGTTTAATCTACGCGCTTGCGAAATTGTACAGAAAGAAATGACGTAATTATTAAAGAGAAACATTAATAACAACAAAGATGGCACATTATGTAGAAATTTAAGATGATCTTCATTATGCCACACACAAGCTTTAACTTTCGATAGCATTTTCGTTTTACTTTAAAATTTTCTGACATGCTTGGTGAACCATGCAGCCATGATACGGTGTGCGGGAATCTTTTTATTTGTAATATTTTTCTTTTAACAGTGTTCGATGCAGCAGGGGATGCTAACAAAGAATCTGAGTAAATAATTCAGCTATTTGGACAGCTAAAAAAGGGTTATTGCCACCTTAAAAGTATCTAAGTATACTTAAAAAATGAAATTTTAGCTATTCTCCTTAATTTCTTCTTATTTCTTAATTTTTCTGATGGTAACTTTTTTGGAAATGTGTTCATGGATTGTTCATCAACAGTGAAATGAGACATATCTTTCAGGGCATGTATTTTTAATATTTTTGTACATTATCTGTATGTCAAATCATTATTTTTTAAATTTTCTGTTGATGCTTAACCATTGGTGCTAGTTTTTTCTTGCAATTTGTTTTCTGTTCATCATAGAATTGAATTTAGGGGACGTTTTGTAGTATCTTTTAACCATATGCTCATCAACTTTATTTCCACTCACTAAGCCATCTCTTTAAATTTGTATCAGAAAAAACAACTTTTATGATAAATACCAATACCTAATACTTAAAGAGAGAAGAAATCTCTTATACTGTTTATAAATTATTTTGTGAGTGAAAACAAATGATCTATTTCAATCTTTGAATATGTATCTTAACTTGATTTTAGATGCCTTAATATATATGTAAATGTCAAGACAGTTGGTTAGGATCTGCTGCTTAACAACAACAACAACAACAAAGCAATCAGGCATTAAAATTAGTTTTGTCCTTAATTATCCTTATTTTTTATTCTTGTTTGCAGCAAAATATTCTTATAAAATGTCAATTTGTCTCCTTACTTCTCTTTAATATCCTTACTTTTGTTCTCATTTTATTAGTGGTCAACCTGTAAAATTTTCTTAAAAATATTTTCTTTAGCTTGTCTAGTTTCATAATATTATAGATTTGTTTGATATTTAATGAATGATTACAAAGAAAACAATAGATGTCATACCTCCCACAATGCAAATATTTTCTCATCTATGATCTACCCCAATGATGTTTGGCTGTCTGATTCGTAAAGTGATAGATAGATAGATAGATAGATAGATAGATGTGCATATTTTACATGGCTATCCTCACAAATATCGAGGGATATACCCTGTCTATTATTTCCAGGAGGGGCCATGGCTTAGATGGAGAGTCCTAGAGTATTTAATGCTCATTTTGAGCGACGCAGACCCAATTAGGGCCCGCGCTCTACTAGACAACTCCCGACAACATCCAACGGCCCACACAGTGTGCCATCTTCCCAATTTCCCTCACATGGCTTGGGTTAACCCAGGGCTATGGTAACATTCACTCGCCCATGTTGAATCGCCGTCAAGAGGAATCGAACCCCGGTCTCCCGCACAGAGTACGAGAGCTATAACCACTAATCTACGGCGCCATATGCAGTGCACAAGTTTCGGTGCCATTGAAAATGGTAATGGTACATCATAGAAGAAGACTCAGGATATCATGTCATAGTCATCATTGTTGGCAATAATAAGTGAAAATTACAGAGAAAGGTAAAATCACAGAATTAAGATGTTCACATATTTTGGTCAGTGTACGCTATATATGTTCTAGTCTGATTAAAAACGCAGTACTATTTGCAAACAGGACATGGTTTCTTCCGTTCTAGAACACCTTATCCTGGGTGAAAATGCCAGTAAAATTTTTCTGGTTTTAAAACAGGCCAGCCTGATTAAATATGGTATATAAATATAAATAAATAAGCCATCAGAAGCCAGTGTTATTTCAAATATATTTCAAAAGAATAATCTTTTTTATTTGTCGATGCCAATGTTTGTTTTAAAACGTTTTAAGATATATGCTTCTATGTTTTCATTCCTGTTGGACTTTGAAATATATATATATATATATATAGCTGCAATTTTTTTATAAACAATACCAAATTTTAACAATCACCCCAAAAATTGCCAAAAATTTAAACAATTGCTAAACAATTTACATGTGGCTTATAAAAATAGTCAAAAATCACACAAATTGCTATGCAAATAATAAATAATTTCTATAGTGTAGGTTTAAGTCCAATCTAGTTTGTAAGAGATAAAACCCTTGCAACTTTAACTTACAGTGGCACTACTAAAAGTTTGACATTAAACAGACCATTTCGTGAGAGGCATGCGATTGCACATGCACGCGCACCCCCCGCCCACACACACACGCTGATTTATTTAGGCGTGCGCTTAATCGCACATGCAAATCTTTGTTTCCTTTATGTCTGAGATAGCTTTCTGAGGTTATCGATATTTCGAAATAAGCGAAATATGAAGTCAGAGAGTACTTAAAAAGGCTTTGCAACCCTTATCATTAACTTAAATCTTTTTCATGTACGTAGTTAAAATGCGTATTTTTATAAATTTGCTAATTCTTTTAATTTACAAAGTTAAAAAAAAAATTAATAAACTAAATAACAAGCAAGCCAGTAATAATAATTTGATCTAAATTTATTTTCACATCTTTTATACCTTAAGTTTTCTTGGCATAAAAAGAATCAAAGTAATGAATTATTACAGATTGTCTGTAACAACAATGTACGAAAGACTCTTTTTTCATGTTTTTACCATTTTATTATCTATTTTCGTCTTACCAATCATAGTGTGCATAATAAAATGAGTATCAGTAATGGGGAGGACAAAGTTTCATGGTGTCTTATTAATTGTATTTTTTAATTTTTTCACATTTTTTGTGGCCACTTGTTTGGAATATCGATTATAAAAAAAGAAAAGAAAGAATAATAATATTCAAACTTATCGTATGCAACATTTTTACTGTTTTTAACAGCATTTATTAATTTAGTCCTGGGCACTTTGATTAAAAAACAACAACATAAAATTCTAAGTGTGATTGCTTACACATGAATGTTTAACAAGAGCTAAATATAGATGATTTTGGTACATCTGCAGACATTCCTAAAAGCAGAACCATACACAATGAAATGGATATTATTAAAATTCGAAATGATTTAGTAGAAGCACAGCCCAATAATATAATACGTACGCTTAAAACATCCTTAAAATAGCTCAGGCTCGTTTTCATCACACGCCATAAAAACTAAAAGTAAGTTCTATAATTCAAGTATGTTTCAGATAACCATTTCTAGCTAGTACCCCCATAATTATTTTAATTCATGTTAGCAAATAAAACTAGTCTAAACCTATCCATTAATCCAAAACATTTTTCAACATGTGTGTCACATTTACCATAATGATTTTCTTAAATTTAAGGTCTAAAAAATAATTCTGGAAATAAAAAAATAACTTAGTTTTGTTTTAAGATTATATTATAATGTATATAAATCTAGTTACCGTAGCGATTAGCGTAAAAAACATATTGTTTTCAAAGGAAAGAAAATCTTTTAAAATTACCCACAAGGACAGTGACATAAAATCTAAAAAGTTATACATGAAGTTTAATTTTCATTTCAAAATACTACATACAGAAGTTAGACGCACATGTGCCTTCTGTTTTTTAATTTATTTCATAAAAAATTAAACATTCCTGCTGGTCATTCCAGTAGAGAATGAACAAAACTGCTTTTTTATTTATGTAGTTTGAAATGTAAAATAGTTGTGTGTTTGGGGTTCACAAGTTTAAACGTCCCTCACTTGTTTCCACTTCTCAACTTGAAAGAAGTAATAACACAGAAGTAGAAAAAACGCAACCACATGCCACCGCATACCATAACATTTCCGAAAATATTCTGAAATTAGTTATGGCATGCTATAACCGCACACCATCATTTTTCTTCCTTTTTATAAATTCAAAATCCAAACATGTTGGACAAAAATTGCTTTATGTTCAATCTGGTTTGTAAAGCCATCCCAATTTACCTAATATTGTGTCAGCAAATAACACCTGTTTTTAAGCTGTATATTCTGTTCATAAACGGAACACAAGTACACCATCCAGATTAAATTGTTTTATGGGTGGGACTGCCATTTTCAAGCTCTATTTCCCATTTGCAAATGAAGCACAGAAATCACTTTTTTATAAGAAACCTAAGCGTTTTGGTGAACCTGAGGTTCCTAAGGCATGAATCTTATTTTTCTCCTTTTACTTTTATGGTTATCTCTTTTAAAGAACTGAAATTATAGTTCAGTCATTTTGTGGTTTAATTTTTTTATATACAAGAAAATATTGATTTAAAAAATATTCCAATTTTTTTTTTGTATAGATATAATATAATATTAGAAACAGATAATTTATAAATAGTTAATTATTTGTTATAAAAAAATCTATTCAATAACTTAAATATGATTTTAAAAATTCTGTTTTATTTTCGAAACTTTCCATATTATCACACTTATATTGTTAAAGAATCTCAAATAAAATCACACATCAAAGAGCATTTTATCTTTTTTTATTGACGAAATCTGGTATTTTTAATACAATGTAAGCTAAAAATCGGTTTATATTAAAAATTCTGTTATAATTTACTATAGATAACCAATACTGGAATAATTATCCAATCCCATAACTTGTTATACAGAAGTGTAAAAGGTTTTTTAACATTGTGTTCGTGTAACGAGCGTGGTGCTACAAACATCCAAACCTTCTATTGTGGCCACCACACTAATATTTTTATCTCCACAGAGGATCGTGTGTCCCACGATCATTTTCGTGAGCTCCACGATTTCTATAGATATAATTTTTTTCTTTTCAAAAGTGTCTTTCATTTAAGTTAATATGTTTGAAGTTTTCTTTTTCGACCACTTTTTCGTTTTGGTGCTAGCCATTTCGTTTCATTAAACCTTCAAACAATTTTTGATATTGTTTGCCGTGAAATCTTTTTGCCATCTTCCTCTTCCTCTCAGAAAATCGTTGGATAGATACGGATATATTTCTTAGTGGTTCATGGAATTTACTGTGCAGGTCCAAGAATGACCGCTTTTATTAATGGAAAACTTCCACCTCATGCCATGGGTAAATTACAGCTTCTGGATGTTTGTGGTTTTGGCCCTTAAAAAGGGTATGGATAAGTCTATTAAGTGAGCGAGTAAACATTCTTAGAGAAACTATATCAAAATCTGTGTTTTGCGATTTGTTTTGTTCTATTTGGCACATAAATTTCTCACTAGAAAATGTCAAAGCAGGTTTTAGAGAGCATGTACCCTTTTAATCGTTCTAACTAAAAGGGAAAAGAAAGCAACGGAGGGGGTGAAAAAGACGGAGAGGACGAAATCATTAAGCTAGATAATGTAGATGAAGAAGTTCAAGTGACTTCCTTTTGGTAATTAGTAGATCCCCTGGTCGCAGAAGAAGCGGTTGTTAACAAGTGGTATGGTATCATTTATGTGGAAAAAAAAAATCCCATTTATGGGTTGGAAAAGAAAGTTGATGTTTCTTAACCTCAGAAATAAAAAATAAACTGCCTAAAACCTCATTTGGATCAGGCATTATTTTAGAATTAGTGCCTGCCCATGTTCCTGCAGACATCGATATATTTTCATTATATAATATAATTGAGGGTCCCCTAGAGGTTATTCTACTGAAGTCATGTGAGTGGAATGTGGTGGTATGTAAAGAATTGGGAAATAAGTATAAATCCTTTGTAAACATTGACAGAAAAGCACTAAGAAACATGAAAGAAGCATGAACAACCAAAAAGACATTTGTGACGATTTTGGGGAAAATGGTAGCAACCTATAATACTGGTAATAGTGGTATTACATTAGAAAAGAAAATTTTCAGACAAAAAAACTTTTGGATTTTTTTTTGTCCGAAAAGTTTCTCCGTTCAGAATTTGTGTCAGCCAAAAGTTTTTTTGTTTGAAAATTTTAGTTTTTTTTATTTTTTTTAAAAAGGACCAGTGCATAGGAATTATGTATAGGGTAAACAGAAAATCAATAAAAACTGCAGTTTTTTGAACTTCTTATTTTCATTATTTTCCCATCTGGCTGAGGCTCTATCTCTATAAAGTTGGATCCTGAAGACCCTTTTTTAGATCTTGATTGAATATGTACTCTTTAATGCTTAGTCTTCTTTTGGTGTCATTTCACATAATTATTACTTTTGAAATTTGTCAAAACTCTTTTAGAAGACTTACATACATTTGTGATGCTCTCTAGGAAAATTGACTGCTTCTATTTTAATTCATATTTTTAAAACAATAGAATTCCGTATTTCTTTCTGTATTTCGAAATTCGTATTAAAAAATACGCGTATTTCTAATTTAAAAATAGAATTTTGTATTTTTCAAAAATACGAGATACAAATTTTATAATTTTTAAAAATAGAATTTCATATTTTTAAAAATACGAAAATTGGTATTTCGTATTTTAAAATACGCATATTTTAAAATACGAAATCCGTATTTCCTATTTTTAAATACCGAAAGAGAAGTGGTCGATTTTTCTAGAGAGCATCACATTTTTTGACTTTATAAATCTTGTCCGAAAATGTTCCATTGTGTCCGAAAGTTTTTTCCGCCGAAAATTTTAGTTCTTATGTATTTTACTGTTAAGATAGGTAGTAAGGACGAAAGGACTACTGGTAGTACCATTCAATTATTAACAGTAAATAATTACCAGTAAGGTCCAAAATTTTGACCATATAAATAATAATACTAGTATATTATAAGAGATAATGTTAACACCAAAGTTTTTTTTTTATTGATTTTGGCGTGAGGTTAAAACTTTTGTTTTTGTTATTTTATTTTGAAGGAAAGTAGGGGACGTTTAAACTTGTGAACTCCAAATAAGAGAATCAAGTGCCTGAGCTAGCAACTCTCTCTGTGTTAAACTTCCTTGTCTCTCAGATAGCCAGAATGTTCAAATAAAAAATGTGGCAAGTTTTCTAATCTTTTAAAAATTTACTTGATATCACGTAGATACTAAAAGGAACCAGCAGTAACCAGCAGTATTTCGAAGTAACCACTAGAGAACCACCAGTTTTATAAAGTAACCACCAGAGAATCAGCTGTTTTTTAAGTTACTATCTAAGAACAAGCAGTTATTATTAAGTTACTCCAGACAAGGCAGCAACGGCAGCCCCAAGGCATAAAGATCACAACACTACATCACCCTAAAACTACCAAATATGATAAATGAAAGGGCACCTACTTCCAGGGCTTTTTTCAGATACTCTCTTGCTAACTGGCTACTTTTAAGTTGTTTTCGTGAGGTCCAATAAAATGCATTCCACGCTGATTAATTTTTGTAAATATGAATAAAAATTGGGAAATTTATAACAATTAATCAACTTAAGTTTTTTATTTATTTTGCCTAAAGACATTAATGGGAAAAACAGAACGATAATAGTGTTTTTTTTCAGGATTAAAGTTCATTCTTGTAAGAAAAAAAATAGATTTAAACAGATATTAACAAAATACAAGAATGTTACCGTATTTTCCGGTATATAACCCGCGCATCGTATAACCCACAGCTCAGCTTTTTTAGGGAGTTTAAACTAGGTGCTATCAGATAGCCCGCACCTTCGTATAACCCGCATAAAATTTCAATCGATGTGTTTTACTTACCTCTACATAACCCGCATCGTGTTAAGAAAGTAATTCAACTTATTTTTACTTACCCTAATTATTTTATAAACATGTGCGTGTGTTCTGTTTTTTTTATGATGGAGACAAGTGGGGGACGTTTAAACTCGTGAACCCCAAACACGAGAACCGAGTGTCTGAACTAGCGACTCTCTCAGTCTTAACTTCCTTGTCTCCGATTGCCGAAATAATAATGAATTAAAATTAATTTGACAATGATGTTTTCCTTTTATTTGTAAACATTATTTTTAGCCAATAATAACTCTAAATTCCTGCCATTAAACAAACAAAAAAAAAAACATGCATCAGGTTGTAAATCTAAAGTAAAATATCTGTTTTTTATGTATATTTAAGTTTTTTTGGCATAAAAATAAACAACATAATAATTATCATGGATTGTCTGTAACAGCGATGTACGGAACGTTCTAATGTTTATGGAATTTTGTTATCTATTTATAATTTTCTAATGTTTTCTAATGTTTATGGAATTTTGTTATCTATTTATATCTCAGCACTCACAGTGTGCATGATAAAATGAATGGCGGTAATGAGGAGGAGATTGCCAAGAAATTTGATATAAGGAAGGGGGACCTTAACTGTAACTCCGAAATGGTTGTTTACTTGGTAGAATGCAAAACCTGCGATATACAGTATGTAGGTAGCGCAAGTACAGGCCATTTCGTAAGATTTTAGGCAGGCATGCGGTAGATCACACGCCTCAAAAATTCTGCGCGTACGATGCGCGTGCAATCAAAAAAAATTTTTAGAAAAACATTTCCTTTACCCCTGTACACCGCACAGGGGCTGCTGTTTTGGAATAAGAAACAAACAAAGTGCAAGTTCCAACAATGTACGGCAAGGAATTTCAACCCATATACGAAGAAGTCGTAAGCAGACTCGTTGATTAAACTTTGTTATTACTTGTGGGGCAAACAGATATTTAAATTAAATTACGGAAAGTCGAACGGCCGCTAATAATACTATTTAATAAACCTTATGTTCGATGAATCATAAAAATTATTATCTAAGATAATGTTTTGTTATTAAAGTTTTTTTTTTTTATTAGTTATATTTTCTTTTAGTTATTTCAACTTAAATAATGCTGAATTTCTTTTAAATTCTCCAAAAGGCGACCTTACAAAGATTATTGTTGCATTTTTTTATAAAATCATTAAAATGAAACTCACAAAGCCTTAATATAGCCTTGTGCGTAATAAGGACTTGTTCTGCTGCTTTTCATTACTATTTCAAAAACATTTGGGAAGATACAAGGGAAAAAAGACATCATAAAGTAAAGTTGCATGTCGTGTCAAAATATTTACAGAAAGATCAATCTTCAAAACTAAAACAAATGAATCACTTTAATTATCGGAGTCTGACCAAATAATGACTGAGTCGTCGTCATCATCATCTTCATCTTCAGAAGAAGTGTTTGCAGTGGCTTCACAACTTTGCTGTTCAACTCGAACTACCTTTTTTGGTGGTTCGTAGATTCTTTACTGTGGCGCTTACACAAAAAACTATCAACTGCCGAGTTTATTATTTCTTCCCGCTCTTTTTGTGCCCAAATTTTGTCATTAATGTTTATCAACAACAATTGTTGCATTGTATGGTGTTTCATTGATAAACGCTTATCAACCAAAAGTTGCGTTAATAAGCTGAAAGCTCTCTCCACCGTTGAGTTTGAGCCAGACAAACAGAAAATAAGTTCTGCCATTATGCAAAGGTTAGGATATTCCTTTCTCCTATAAGTTAAAATTTTTTTCCAAATAGCTTCGGCTTCCCAACCTGTATAGTTTACACAGACAAAATTTTTGGAAGGCTTAAACTCTTTTACAGCAGCTTCAACAACAAATTTTGCCGATGTTAGCGATTCCTCGAAATATTTAGCTAACTCCTCGATTTGGTCAACACCGTATGAAGCATTGGCTGACCAGTTTTTTTGGATCGATCCATCGCATGTTTTTAAAGACAGGGTTTTCAAAATCGTCAAATTTGTTTTGCAATAATGTTCTTAAGTCGGCTAAGGCATTTTTTTTCTTTTCAAACAAGACCTCTATCGCTCTTTCGTCTAATCCAGTCATTTCCAAGAAAGGTATAGTTATTCTCTCCTTATCACTATTTGAACGATGGTTGTCATCCCCTTTTAAAAATGATGAAGATAGCTCTCCGTCAATGACACGGAAGGAGGACATATGACTGGAAAGCATATCTTTGTCACTAGTCGCGTCAATAGTGTCTTGGATGTTTAAAGATACTTCATTGATAATTGAGGCAACTTCAAATGGCATAAACCCTTCACCTTCAAATAATTTAGAAGCAGGTGTTATTGCTTCCAATATATCCAAATAACCGCAAACCATTGTTAAAAAGGGGTAGGACTTTAACTTTTTTAAGAAACCCAAAACTTTTGCTCAGGTGTCTCTTGTTGTTTTGTCATCGGCCACTACATTATAGGCCACAGTGAAAGAAGTTGCATATACGCAGTTTTATGATGGCCTACAAATCTAGTCCCTGTAAGTTTTGGCAATGTGTAATTTTGTATATTTAATGCCTTAGCCGCTTGCTTAATTTCGCTTTTTATCTTTCCAGAATTTTTTAATAGTGAACAAATTAGCTATATAAAAATCATCATTGCTACTAAAATCAGTCCCATTGACTGCATCCTTAACAGCAAGTTCAATACGGGGATTGGCGCAATGTATTTTGATAAGCCAGGGACGAGTAGAGGCCATCCTAGTCATTAGGCAAGACTTTCTGCCGAAATTTACACTAGCACCATCAGATGTGCATCCAATAATTTTTGTGCGGTAACTCTCCGCATCGAGTTTTAATTGACCATTTGTTTCATCAAAGATGCTGTCAATACCATTTTTTAACGAAGATGCGTCAGTTCTACCAAACTCGGACATTTCTAATAGCGATGCCACAAAATAAACTGGGATTCCTAATACAATAAAGATTTAATTACTGATCATTTAGTTCATACTCGAAACAAAACAGCGCTTCCACTACTCTTTGTATATAATGGAATAGCGAGACAAATGTACCAGATATAAAAGAGACAAATAGCCCTGAGAACGAGGTTTACTGCTAACAAGGTTTTAATTAGTTCATACATACCGTTTCTTTCTGTTCTTGTCAGAACCATTTCTTTGTCGCTACCAGTTTTCCTTGCTTAGGAACCATCCGTTAATATACTTAAAAAATGTGAACTAGCCATGATTACTGCAACTTTTCCTATGATTGCATTTGCGATGTAATGGATGAATTCTCTACCTGATTTACCGTTTTCATGTCCTAAAATAAGGAACAGTTTTAGAAAGAAAAGTGTTTAAAAAAATCAATCTAGTTTAAAAAAATATATTAAGAACAGGATAAAAGGATCTGAGGACGAAATTAAAAAAGGCGTGCTAAGAACAAAAGCAAAACAACGAGGGTTTAAATTACCAATCATTCGCTATCAAAAAAATATATATATATATAAACTTTAAATGTACCTTCAATTAATCTGACTCCATTTTGCTTTAGAACTTTAACTAAAGTTTTAAATTGAGCCATGGGTAAAGTCGGATTCAGCGCCAATTCATAGGCTGTTCGAAACAATTTTCTGTAACCTTCTCTTGTATTAGTTTCGCACATGTTTACTATATTTTTTTGGGTTGATGTTCCCAATGAAGAGTCCTTTATTGCTATACGATTGGTTGCTGGTTTATTTTGTTCTATTTGGATAGCAATTTTGTGTCCGCTGCCTTGATCGATATGTCGAGTGACCTGACATAAAAATTAAATATTAGAAAAAATAAAAATAAATCAAAACAACCTTTTAATGTTAAAATCTCTCACCTGGTATTTTGTTACCACATTTGTACCGTTTATAAACGCTAACGCAGCTGTCTTCGCATTTCCTTTTAATCGAGATGTAATTTCCGTTTTATACCTCGCACAAACTTTACACCAAACATAGTTCACCAATACCTTTCCACCTTTTTCCTCTGTCTTCCAACCAAGAATATCTGATTTACCCCAACTTTTAAAAGTTTTTAATTCAACTTTATTTCCTTTCGTTCTTTTTCAGACATTTTTTAAAAAAATTTATAGTGCTGATATAATCTCCACATTAACCCAAACTGAACAAACAAAATAAAATATCAACGATCCCATCATTAACTCAATGTTTTTATTGGTTCGCAAAATTTGAAAGGAAGATGAAACAAATTCTTCAAAAGATAGCGGCTACACACTAGGTCGTTAGCAACCTATATCTGTTCTGCATAATACCCCTTGGTCAGCAAAAAGAAAGAAAGAAAGCAAATGGTAGCAGTTAAATTCACATTATTAACATTTAGTAAACACTGCTCACGTGCGATCTATTGTGAGTTCAGTAAGAGAATGATCGTTTATTTTTAGAGTTCAGTAAAAGAATGATCGTTTATTTTTAAGGTTTATTAAATAAAATTTTCTTTGTTATAAATACAATAATTTTTAAATACAGCAACGTTTTGCGCGTGCGATGAATCGAACGCCTAAACAAATCTGCACGTGTGTGGAGGCGTGCGCTTGCGATCGCACGCCTCTCACGAAATGGCCTGCAAGTACCAAGTTTCGCCTTCGTTTTAATAATTACTAGAGTTGCTTTCGGAAGCATAGTTAAGGTTCTTCTGTACCACAAAAATCTTTCCATTCACATTTTGCTTCAGATGGTCATAATGGTTGCCAAGATTGGTCATTTACACTTATTGACCGAGCTGACACTGTGGATTCATTGAGGCGCAAGGAGTCCTTTTGGCAACATAAGCTTGAAAGTTTTGCGCCCTATGGCTTTAATGAACGAAATGTAAATGATTATTACTAACGTTCAGTCCAGTGTATCGTTTATGTTTCGTATTGTTGAATTTATTTTTTTTTAATTGCATTTATTTACTATTTTTTTTAATTCACGGGCGTTTCGGATATTTTGTACTTAGGTCTCCACCTCGGTGTTGAAACCCTAATTTTTAGGTAGTTTATACCAAGCTTAATTGCTTTGGACATATTGTAGGAGAACCTACCTTTATGTTAATTTTACTGAGAGATTTTCCAGTTTTATTTTGTAAACTATTTATCTGTTAGAGTACCTATGTTCTGTATATATCTAAATTAATTCAACTGTTTG
The DNA here is from genome assembly GCF_029227915.1 of Hydractinia symbiolongicarpus. Classification (NCBI taxonomy): domain Eukaryota; kingdom Metazoa; phylum Cnidaria; class Hydrozoa; order Anthoathecata; family Hydractiniidae; genus Hydractinia; species Hydractinia symbiolongicarpus. The sequence continues at coordinate 14,603,228 of NC_079882.1, read as the reverse complement.
TATTTGTGATGTAGTGTCTCCGCTTTGATTACTAAGAAGGGAGCGGGATACATTAATTTATAACTGTCAGTATAATGTAATTGTATTTGTAATAGTTTGACCGCGCAGAGAACTTTTTAGTTTATTATTCTTTACGTCCTTTTTTAAAAACTTTTGTAAATATGTATATACTTTCACAGATTTTATTAAAAATTGTAATTATATATGCACTACGCAGCAGTACTATTTAAATTATTCATACCTATTTTAAGTTATATCAATAGCCTTTTGAAACCTTTACTAACTCTTATTATAGAAATTGTCACCCTTAGTTTAAATATACCCTTGCGTAATTAATTTTCATTGTAATTCCCGCAGCCTATATAAACGTGAACTTGTAAAATATTTTTTACTGACTTGATAAAGATGTGAAATACATTCGAAATATTGTTGCAGATGTGTTTTCATTAACGTATAATATACATTCACACATCCTGGAACACATTGTTACTCTATGTATTGGTACATTTATTGAATCAAAATCAAAAGTTTTGGTGAAATTCTTTGAGATGTGGTAATTTAATAAAGATACACATTTCCAAAAGATTTCTTTTTTTGACCGTGTTTGTCTGTATAGTCATTATATTTAGTTTATAAGATATTAGTTCGTTATTTATAATAGTAATTTTGTTTTTGTTAATTCTCGCATGTGGTTTTAAAATACTAATACAGTCAGTATATGTTTTTTTAAAAAGCCTCCAGTCTTTTAATCAACTGTTGCACAAAGCCCAGCTCACACCAGACATAAACATTTCATAAAAAACGGGACATGAACTGTTGTGTACATTATAAAATGTCGCACATTCGAAGCAGTAGTTGCGTTCATTTCGTTTTTATCTATTTAACTGGTCATTTAAAAAAACTGCTGGTTCCCTGTCAGTTACTTCACAATACTGGTGGTTTTCTGCTGATTACTTCACAATACTGCTGGTTACTACTTTTAGGAAAAGCGTATCATTAAATTGGTGCTTAAAAACTATTCTTTCGTGTCGATCAGTTGCAAAGTTGAAATCACGTTACTTGATTGGTTGAGATTTTTTTTATTTTCCCAAAGAGATTTGATGTATGAAACTCATTGACAGGAAATACCTTTGTATAACAAAAAACAATAACTTTATTATAAAACTAATAATAGTTTTTATAAGCGAGAAGAATTTGGCTTATAGTTTTTAACAAATTTTTAAATAAATAATAAGAACAAAAATTATGAAAACATAAGCCTTAAAGTTTGCCTAAATTGTCTCAAGCCTACGATTAATTGTTTTTTATAGAAAAATCTGTGGCTTTCTTAGAGGGTATTAAAATGAGTTTCTGTCGTACGAAAGGTTAGTTGTGAACAATTGTCAGTGCAAACCCCTAAATTCAAATCTACCAATAAACGCAAAATAATTTCTTTAAAAGTATAAAAGTTAAACAGTAACTGGTGATTTTAACCAATAATATAGGTTGTTACCATTTTCCCCAAAACCGTCACATTTATTAAAACACTTCTGTTTATGGCCTGTTAATATTAATAATATAGTGAATACATTGTGTCTATATCACCACAAAGTGATGTGCAACTATTAATAGCATCATTGTGTCACATTGTAGCACGGACATCTGATTATAACACGTGTAAATGCTGCTGCGTATAATTTAAACGCAATTGCGCTTATTTGTTAGCTTTGGAGATATATGCTATGCATATAACTTCGTAAATTAAGGGGATATGGGTGAAGGGTAGGGCTGTGTGCTTCTGTTGGATTAAGGATGTACCTCTAGCTTAAAAAAAACTTGTGATAATCGTTGCTTCAAAGGAGGGCTGTTGTTTACTAAAGCAATTCACTCGTCTTGTTTTGTCTTGACTTCTGTGATATCAATTCCTGCATTTTTTTGGATATAATGAACTTTAGTATTTAAGAGGGGACTTGCTAAAATTAATTCCCTAAGGTACTTAAAATGAATACTGGATTCATTAAGCCAACAATAATAGGAACTAATCTAATCCAAATTATTTTTAGGTGGCAGGTTGCCTTTAATTTTACAGTATATTATTCAATTGTATATTTTCTTCCATATTAACAGAAAAGAAAATCATTAGTTATTAGAAGAGCGGTAATTTGTTACAAAAATGAAACATTTATTTAATAGCACTATGACATTCCTTTAATAATTATAGGATCCTCGGTTTAATCAGGATGTTGATAAAAAAACCGGCTATCATACCAGAAGTATCCTGTGCATGCCAGTTAAAGCTGCATCTGACGAGGTAAAATTAGTATAAATTTACAGTACAGTCCGAATGTAAACTTCTGCACACGCGCTATACAACACCTTTTTTTGCAAGTTGAAGCACTTTTATCTTTGTTTACCATAATTACCTTATTGTTCTTGGTGAGAGCTGTGTTGGAAGTGATTTAAGAAAAGCTTCTGATACAAAAATACTATAATTATTTTTTATAACTGAGTTTCATTGTTAAAAGAGTAATAAAATTTAATGACTTGTTACCTACCTGAAAGATTACAATAAATTGTGCATGAAACTATTGTCCTTAATTTATATTTTTAAGACATTTTATTCTATGCTAATTTTTTTTTCAACAAAACAGTATGCAAAAAGATTATGAAAATTTATACGCATGTTTTTTGTTTAAAAGACTTCTGGCATTTAAAGAAATATTATCTTTTTCAACATTTTGTTTCATTCTTTTTTCGTTAACATAAATTTAGGTATAACTTTTGTAACATAACTTTAAAAAAAAAAACATTTTGTGCATAAAAGTATTTTTAGTTTACTTTGGTAGCTGTAAAGCAGCGTTTACATTATTAGATTTTGTCTAACAGATTTATCCGATTCGCCAATCTGATAGTTAAACAGAAAAATTGGAAGTGGTTGTTGCTGTCAAATTTATCGTCAGACACAATCTAAAAAGTTGGAAAAAATTAACTTTTTAGATATTGTCTTTAGAGAATTAGCCAATAAAGTAACGGTTTGCTTAATTTAATATTATTGCTTTAAAAAATCATATAATTTCAAAAGCACGAGAGAAGAGAAACATATTCCAAGATTTAAAATCCTCCGTACAAAAACAGGGATAAGAAAGCAAAGGCAATCATTCGCATTTGCGACAAATTAGAAATGAGCCAAGGATTTATCTATAATCTTTTATTTTGCTGTATTCGTTGCTTTTGCCTTTTCTGTAAAACAGCTATTTCGATCGTGGTAGCAGCACGCGTTCTCGTGCAAAGAACCATGTTGGAAAGAACAAGGAAAAATTTCGAAGTGTTCCAATGCTCAAAAATGGCTTAAAAACTTGTTTTTAAAAGTTATGCAGCAGGAAGTTTTTTTGTGCTGTTTTGCAAGTTATACAGAATATGTGTTGTTTGAAAGTTAAACAACAAGTTAAACTTGTTCTGTGTGGAAATTTACACAGCCCCTCCCACTTAAAAAAAATTTTATTGTTCTTTAATTGTTTTTTTTGTGAAAAATGTAAGTCCCACATGTGCAAACATTTTTTAGGGACTATAATTGGTAATATATAAAGTCTCACAGCAATTAAAATAATTTAAAATTCATAATGAAGGAGGGTGTAACAGCAAGCATATTCTGCCTTGTTTTTGTATGTATTCTCCACACATAATGGTCTATTTAACAACAGTCTTTCAATATTACAATACAATTTAACTAGGCATTTTCCTAAACAACAAGGAAACTTGTTTTTTTATATGATTTTTCCTATACAGCAGACTATTTAAGCGATAGTCAACAGTATTTCATTTTAGCTAGCAAGCGTATTTCACCATCATATACTTATGATATATATGATATATTATAATAATCATATGATAATTATAATAATCATAACAAAGGTGGGAGTTAAGACTTCACATAACTTAAACAAGTTACAGTGTTACAAAAAGATTGTTTTAAAGCAATGTAAGAAATAAACAATGCATTTAAATCATGTTCTGAAAATTTAAGATATTTTTATTCCTTCAAGATAAAAATCAAGATACTATAATGAAGTTTTTTATATTTTTAATTGCAGTTGTTTACAAATTCTATTCGTTCTGAAAGTATTCTCAACATTGTCACACACAGGTTATTGTTTTTTAAACAATTAAATTTTTCACAATGTAATTATTTTGTAATGGTCAATTATGAAAATAATTATTTATGCAAGGTGCACGTACGTGGAAGCTTCATTTAGACTGTACTGTAATGTTCACATTTAAAAATCTTTCTTACCTGGCTGTGTTTTTACTTTTTTTCTTTTTTAGGATGGAAATAGTGAGGTACATTCTTGATAATCTTTTTGTGAATGTTTCATATGACCTGCTGGTTTTAATAATACCTAAATTATGAAAGGGTAGGGTATAATAAAAATACCTATAAATATCTAGAATGAATGTTCTATTGTTGATGGTTTTACATTTTAAAAGTTCCTGTGTTCACTTTTGGCTAATGTTTGACTAATGATGGAGGGTAGCACTGAAATAAATTAGTTTTGACCATATCGGGCAAAATTTGTCAGAAATTTCATAACCTGTTCGCATTATTAGCAGATTATTTCCACATGATCTCATGTGGAAAAATTCACCTCATAAGACTATGAATAGAATTAATAATTGATTTTAACATTTTTGATCATGTCAGCAGCCTGTCCATGTTAAAAAACTTGGAAATTTATTTACCAATTGTTTCTGTTGTGTGGAGATTTAAATGCTGGTCAATAAAATGTATAGGATTGTGCTTTTTTGACGAACTATTACAGGGATATTGACGTTTGAAAGTTATTTGGTCTTAAGGTTATAAGTACATTTTAATGTGTTTTTTAAATCACATTGATATCTACATCATTGTGATGTCTATTTTTTAGTTTAACGTTACAGACCACATTTTTTTTAGCAACTTGAAAGAAAAAATGTTTTTGTATTATTATAACAGAAGTATAAATGTTGGCAATATTTTTTTTAAAGGTGCATAACGTCACCCAAATATTGCCAGATAAATACATCAACTATCAACAGAGTTTATGTCTGTTAATAGTTGATGGCTAATCCATGGATTATTTCCTTTTTTTAAACATCCATTATGAAGTTAAATTTAATTACCGTTAAACCTGTCTACAGTGGCTACATAATGCGCTAAGTACTAGACGTTTAAGGCAAACAGCCTCTATACATGTGTAAAATACGATTATTCATAATCTTTGCCATCTAAGACAAAAACTTGAAAACAACCATTTTGACTTTATTGTTTTAACCAGCCTGTGGTCTTCTTAACATGCAAATTTTGGTATAACAATTATTTCAGAAACGAATAATGCATCATGTTTTATAAGCAGGTGGTTGATATTAGGAGGTGACCGTTAACACTATTTTGACTTCAGTTGTCTGACCTGTATTGTGTTTTAATGCTTGGCAAAGCAGTATTTTCTCTCACGATGATCCTTTAAGAAGATGAAGTTTGCATGATATATTTATTATAAACTTAGGTAATTGCTGTGGCACAAGTTATAAATAAAAGTGGAACTCAGAGCAAGGGCCATGTATTTACAGAGGAGGATGAAAAGGTAGAAGCATATTGATTATACTAATTGGTAACCTGTGGATAATTTCACGAGTTTGCCCCTCCTTTATTAACCGAATTTCATGTGTCTTACTAATGCGGTTACCATTTTGCATGGCAGACAGACAGACATTTGCCAGTGTTATAATATAGATTTTTTCTTTAGGGAAGATGAACTTATGTAATCTTTTACATCTTTGTTTTAGATTTTTGAAAAATATCTCACTTTTTGTGGCATTGGAATCACTAATGCACAGTTGTTTGAACAATTTAACATAGAACTTAAACGCAATCAGGTAACCTTTTTTTCAATGTAAATGCTCGACATAACTTTTCCTTTTGAAACAGTACCTTTTTTGAAGCAAATATTTTGCAAAAAAAAAACCCACTCGAGTAGCTGTCCATTTGGTCAAAATAAATGCATGTCAAAAAGGCATTGTTAATTTTTTTAGTTTGAAAGGTGTTGTTTATTGGATGTATCTGTGAACAACACAAAAGGGTGCAAGAAAGGCTGTACTTCTAAGACCATTTATATTTAAAAATTCATTCATTGTCATTTCATAGCCTTAAACAGAAATGTAGGATACCAGGGATATATACTATTATCAGCCATGAGCGACATCAATAAAATGCCCCTGCCTTACGACTTTTTCAAATTAGCGATAACAATTTAATTGCTGTTATTAACCATTTCTTCTCTGAACACATCAGAAATTCATTGTAGCCTTTAGCGATAAAAAAAATTGAACAAGCATACAGAGGAGGTTACATCTGTGTGTTGGTACATCAAGCATAGGACAACATTTTTTTCCATATTGAAAATATAAGGAAACACAAAATTTATTTAAAAAGCATGGTTCACTCCCAATCAATGTGGTCTTTTTAACATTAAAAAGTAGACAACGAAGAATTGTACAACGATGGAGAAAAAAGACAAAATTTAATGTGCCCAGCAGGGCGTTATGATGGAACACACATGTATTTTCAATCATTTGTCTTTGTTTTGCACTACACTACAAGTCAATTGAATTACAAATTTCCTTACCAAAAGAAAATTTTATGGAATCAAAATGTAGGGAATAATATCAATGGTGAAATCCTAAATATATAATTTGGCAATAAATGAAGTTCCAATTATAGGTAGCCTAAGATGCTATTTTTGAAAACTAGTCAATAAGCCAACTTAGGCAGAAGAACAATGGCAAAGAATATCTTGACCTATTGCATCTATTGTGTAGAATTTAAACGCTGATAAAAATTGTGCTTTTGAAGAACCGCTGCAGAGATACCAGGCTTTCTATAAGGTTGTAAACTCATTTGTTCCAAATCGGATAAATTAGCGTAGGTAATATGACCAATTTTGGTTAAGTTCCATTTGAAGTTATAAGTGCATTGTAATGTCTTCATTAATTTAAACTAAGTTATCAATGTCAAATTAATGTTATTGATGTCTCACGTTTAATTTGTCAATTAACATTTAAGACATGCATTTTTTAGCAACTTTGAAGAAAAGCGAACACAACCACTATGCCTGTTACAGACTTACTGTACCGTTTATACTAGGTGGCTTTAAATTCCTGGTTAAGGATTTACGTCCAGGTGAACTGTGCAACACATCCAAGTGGAGTACTTTACTATAAGTATGCAGTATGTCACAAATCCAATAAAGCGCTTACAGCGATGTAGCGTTTCAGGGTAACATATAAACAAGGACATAGCATTGAACGCCAGGCTGAGCGTTTTGGTGCACGTTAACAAAGTCATACATCTAACTGGAGCACTAAGTCAGGTATACTTTATGCCTCACATATCTGCTAAATTAATATTCAAAAAAGAACTTCCCCCAACAGCGGTTCAAATAAAAATAGAGAATACAGCTTATTACAACTCTGTCAACTGGACATCCAACATTTTCTATTTTGAGAATAAATTTAGTTTTGAAATTTCTGAAAGTAAAACTTTAAAAAAAACACAGGCCTTTCATCACTCCATGTAGCTAGCTTTAACAGTCAACCAGAATTTTCATTTTGGAGAACAAGTTTTGAAATTAATTGTAACTTCAATTAAAATAAAAACACAGGATAAACCCTGTTGTTACCCAATTATAGCAGAAACAGCCACCTAGCTTTTTCTAATTTGCAAATTAGGTCAAAGTTCCTGTAAATATTGAAAAATTAACAAAAAGCGAAAAGGGTTTAGCATTAGTATGTTAAGATATGCTGCAAACATTGGTCCGAAACATTGCCAGTTATGTGCTCTTAGGCATAATGTTTCCAAAAATTTTCTGCAACTTCAGTTTAAATACAAACACGGCCCACAGCCTGTTAATATTGTGTAATTGGAAAAATGGTAGCAACATTTTTTGTCCACAAAAGGTTTCTAAGAAAGGTATTTAAAATTAAAAATAATAATCATTGTGATTTAACTTTTGATTTAACTATGATTTAACTTTTCTGAATTTTTATTTAGTTTTTCCAATAACTTTTTAACTTTTCCAATATTGTTTTTTTTTAATTTTTTCGATTTAATTTTGTTTTTTCTGATTTTAAGTTTCAATTTCAGAGATTCTTTGCGGGTCATCTAATCAGGACCCTATTACCAAACACGTCATTATTCATATGGAAAAGTTGAAAAAAATTCTTGGTATTTTACACTGATCAAAATAGTTGTGTGTATCACCTACCCAAGTTTAAGCATTAAACAGGCTATCTAGACTGCTTTTAATTCGAAACTCAAAGGTGCAGCTTACCCAGTGACATTAAGCATAAAACAACATCAGGAAATTCTCTGGCAGTTTGTTCATAATACAAACACACATCTGCTCTGCTACTGCTACTTCAGCTAGATGAGAGAAAGCATAAAGCTGGCTAGGATAAAGTGCATTTATACCACACTAGACAAAAAAAACGTAGCTAGTTTAATAGCTTTCTAGCTAAAGCTAGTATCTGCTAGATCATGTTGTGATGTACAATCATAGCCTAAAGATTTAAAAATTTGCTAAAGTAAGTGACAATATATTCATTTTAATGTGTGAAAAAATACAGAAAACAAATATTGCTTTGGTATTTAGAAGAGAAAAAGATCAAAAAGAGATCTCCAAACATGACACCACCACTTTCAAACCAAACTAGCCTTTGTCAACGTAGCCCAACCATTGCATGTTTCCTCCATTAGCTTGTCAAGGCAGCGAAGAACTTGGATTGATTATTAAATAGGGTTCTATACGGATTCTGAAGTAAAGCTGACGTTCTATTTTGTGTGTCCTTAGCATAGAGTATATAGCTACCAAAATATGGCTATCATTTAATAGACTAGCCAAAGGACCAGTGTCAAAACCCTGAGTTAAGCCACAAGTAACTGTGTCCCATTTTTTTATTTTGGGAAATAAGTTTCCATAAAAATTAAAAAATGAATCGTAACACCGGCGGAGCGCTTAGTACAGGTAAATCGTGTTGAACATGCATTTAGGCATAACAGCCTTTTTCAAATAACTTTATTGCAACTTTGCTTTAAACAAAAACACAATAAACAGCCCATCATTACACTGTGCATCTGAAAAATTATTCAGCAATTTCATTTTGTGGCATAAGTTTTCATGATAGTAATGAAAGGTGTATCTACCTACCTGCATTTGGAATAAGAATTATTGATTAAGAATTTTGTTGTAGCTAAGCTAAAGAGCTAGATAGATAGCCACAACCCCAACAGAAAATTAATATAATCAACTCAAAAGAAAAAAAAATAAGGTAGCTAGCTGACGTTACCAGGGTGCTGCCTTGAAATCTACGTTTGTGGCTAGGAAAAGCTAGAAAATGTGATGATATATTCATTAACATGTGAAAACATACAGGAAATACATACAGAAAATATCTAATCCTGTAGATTCAAATTTATTAGAAGAGGCAAAGGTCAAAAGGAGACCTACAAACCTCACACCATGACTTCCAAACCAAAATGGCCTTCATAGCATGTTTCCTTTTTGTGCCACGATTCTAACATTAAGCTGCGTGCAACCAAAAAAAAAAGTCTGTAAAAATCAGGTTCTGCAAAAATTTTCCGAAAGAAAGCTACACGCAACCCTTTTAAACACACATAAATTGGCTATTAATAAATAGAAGATAGAATCAAGGAATAAGAACTTAATTTTTGTCATCTATTTTTTGCACTTAAAGCACTGTCTTCTAGATAAGATTTTTTTAAACATTTTATTGACAGTAATAGTATCTACTAATGAATCTTCTTCATTTCACCATTTTAACATGAATGTACTTTTTGCTGTTTTCTAGGTGTTGCTAGACCTTGCACGTGTTATATTTGAGGAACAAAGCACCTTACATGATGTTGTTCATAAAATTATGATGAATACTCAAACACTTTTGCAATGTGAACGCTGCTCTGTTCTTTTAGTAGATCCAACATCAAAAGTAAGTTGCTTTTGTGCTGTGTATTAGTCTTAAATAAATAAATTTTATATTTTATATAAATTTTATAAAATGCAATTTTAGCAGAAAATACTTGAAAATAGACCCTCCTAAATAATTTAACATTTTCATATGTTGTATTTCAGCCTTAATCAGTTGTCCTTTCAAGTTGACACATCTTCTTTTACTGCCCCTGCTGGTCTTCCTTACTGCCCTTAAAAAAATGTCCTGGAAATTATAGCAAAATTGGCTAAAAGCTTTCTGGAAATTTTGTGAACTTTGTCTTTTAATCAGGGTATCCACTATATAAGGAGTTGTCAGGAATTTCTAACATATTGACAAAATGCCAGGACAAATTCAAGGATATTGACAATTTCTTTGATTTTTCAGGAAATTTAATTTTTTACAGTCTAATTATCAGTACGATTGTAATTAAATTTTAAATCCAAGGTTCCACTAAGTGTGAAATGTCGGCCGAAAATAGCTAAATGGTCAGGGGAATGTCAGTGAGAGATATAAGGAGTTAATATGGAGTAGAAACCCTGTTAACTTGTTAGATGGTATTAATACTAATAACTTAACTTAGTAAGCAAAATATAAACCTAGTTATTTATTTGAGTTATTGAACTGTTTAGTATGTTATTTTGTAATTTTTGTCTTTTTAGGGTTTATTTTCTCAAGCTTTTGATCTTGAAGCAAGAGACTATGTTGATGAAAATGGAACTGTTGGTAGAAAGCAGTCATGGCAAGTTTGTTTTTCACTGATTTGTTACAGAGCCAACAAGATGAAGGGTCTAAAAGATCAAATGTTTTTTCTACCAAATGAAGTTCTTTATTTCCATAATAATATGACAGTCTATTGGACTGCGAGCGAAGTATAGTATGGTAGTGTTAGTTTTCTTCAAAGACAGAATTTGCTCTTACTATGAACATGGCTTTAATGGTGATTATTATTATTATTATTGAATTATTTGTAGTATCAACACGGTACCCACCTTTCTGGATACATAGTGGTAACTTTTTCCCAATCCCACTTTTATATATACTTCACTCCCATCTTTAATTAGGTAGTCTTTAAAGCTAAGTTCAAAAACGAAAAGTTGGTTATAATTCACACTCTGCACATTGTGGTGTAAAACATGCTTTATCAATGTCACTTCACAAAACCTGGGTAGATAAATGTAGTCACAGGTTTCTTTAATGTATCTCTTTATTTTTTATGCAGTTTTAAACTTTGGTGAGATCTTTATCAAATTTGTGGGATATACTTAAAATTTTCAAATATATTTATTTTGTGGTCTTGAGCTACAATCCTGTTTATAGTTTCTTCAAGAAATGGCATTTTTTGGCCATTTCTCGAAATGACAAAACAGCATCACCTGACAAATGCTCCACTGGCAAAAAGCTGGAAAATTTCTAATTAGGAAGATGTATACGACGGATGAGAAAAGTTAGAGATGCTAATCACAGTTCCTGTTATGTTTTCATTGTGAAGCAATTAACGCGACAATCCACAAAGATTCAGGTAGTCAAAAAAAGGCTGTGTTGATGTCAGCAAGAATTATCATGGTTAAGGTTTTGGATTTAACCAAATATCCTAAAATCCTTATTTCTTGTCCTTTTGTGAACATTGACAAGTTCAATATAATGGTTCTAATATAAAACAGTTTAAAATAATTTCCTGTAAGTACAAGCATTAAGCATTTATTCCAATAATTTTTTAAACAGGATTGTGGCTAGCTATAGCTCACGGATATATAATCCAGTGGGATATGAATCCATGAAACTGATTGAATATTTTTATCAATTTTTATACAATTAACTGCATAGCTGATGCATTAAAAGAAAATTAATGTCTGGTTAATGTAACAAAAATGGCAACTTTAAAATAAAACAATCAGGGTGGTATGAATAACAGGCTGAGAAAATTAAATGTGGCACAGTTCACTAACTCTACCACAGACATCCTTGATGCTAAATCGTATTCCATGATTGTTTTAAATGTTGTAAGATGTGTATCACAGAATTCCTTGTATTTTCAAGTAGTTCTGATTTAACCTATGGTAACAAATTTGTTGCAAAGTTGTATTTCAATAATTTAATGATGACTCTTATGATTTAACAAACATTAGGAACCATATACTACATATGGTTCCTACCTACCTTTAAAAACAAGTTTTCCGCACTGTATTACTGGAGCTTTGTTCATTTATTTTGTATGTATTACCAATTTTCAATAATTTTCCCTGAATTTCTTTTTAGTGGTACATCCGAAGTGAGGTTCCCTATTAATATTGGTATAACAGGATATGTAGCCACAACTGGAGAGGTGCTAATCTTTAAATTTAAAATAGCTAAACTTTTACTTTTAAAATTTTTTACTAATTAATTTTTTTTGGAATTTTTGTGCCTTTTAACCAATTTATATTTATACTGTAGACCTTGAATATACCAGATGCATACAATGATCCAAGGTTTGATCCTTCGGTATGTATCTTTGATTTATATTTTTGATTTGTATTTATTTTTTAAGTATTAAAATCTTTTTTTATATATAGGTTGATGGTGGGTCGGGATTTAAGACAAAAACAATTTTATGTATGCCTATTAAAAATAGCAAAGGCGATATTATAGGTACTGTTCTTGGTTATTTACTTGGATTATTGACAAAATGTAAGTTTGCTTCCTTGTCAGAATAGTATAGGATTTTAATATTTCAGGTGTTGTGCAGTTGTTAAATAAAATGGATGGCAAACCATTTAATCAAAATGACGAAAATTTATTTGAGGTATGTATGTTGACTTTGAAAGTATTTGTATTCTTTATGGTGTATTTTATGCAACATTTTCTTTCTCTGAAATTTCATTTTAATGGAACTATGATATTTAAGTCAAAATGATTTTAACAATAGACCAGATCAACTTGTTTTGCAGCTGGATTATTTTAATTTGTGCAAACCACACCTCACCATTTTAATTGTAATTATTTATGCTTTTGATATTCTTTCATGTTAGGCGTTTGCGATTTTCTGTGGCATTGCTATACATAACACATATATATATGAAGAATGTGTGAAAGCTATGGCAAGGCAAAAAATCGCACTCGATGTAAGACTTTTTTACTTAAGAGTTATTGAAATAGACTATTTTTTAATTTAGGTATGTAAACTAGACTTAATAGTCTACTATTGTTTTATCTGTTTAATTCTGAGCCAAGAAGTTTGGTATAACAGATTGCGTGTTTTAAAATAATGTCTTGTAGGTGCTTTCATACCATGCAGCTGCTTCCCAAAATGAAGGGGTTAATTTACAGGTAATGATTGTCCTTTTAATGCTATTCAATTTTTCAAGAGAGTTCCTATATTATAGAGACTTGACTTGATTTTCATGTTAATTATATACGCAACCTCTGTCAGAAATATAATATAACATAAAAAATAATCGATAAGATAAAAAAATTAGCTGACACAACATTTTTTTGTCATTATATTTATGATAACATGTTTTACTGCAAAAATAATTAACGGAAATTGGTTTATGTGAGAATTTAGTTTGGTACATGGTTCCACATAATTAAAATAACTTTGACTATATGTAATAACAATGCTTTGATAAATCTAAATTTTATTTCAGATTTTAAAATATTCAATATTAAATATTAAAAGTCACCAAGGTTGTCATTGTTTTCATGAATCTAAATCTATTTTAAGTAATTATGGTTTCCATGAATCAAAATCGATTTTACGTGATTATCGTTACATGAACAAAATCTATTTTACATGATTATCGGTTTTATGAATCGAAATCTATTTTACGTGATTATCCTTTTCATTAATGAAATTCTTTTTTTTTATAGAAAGAAATAGTTCCCTCCTCAAAGACTTTCCGTTTAAGAGAGTTTTCGTTTGATGATGCAACTCTATCAGATAGAGAGACATGTTTAGCAACCTTGAGAATGTTTCAAGATTTACGCTTAATTATAAGATTCAGAATTGATTATCAGGTAAGAAAAGTTTTACCTGTTGTTCTTGCACAAAATATTATTGAAAGGACAAAGGGAACATCTTTTAAAAAAAAGTTAATCTGAGGAGATGATGGACAACTGTGATTTGCAGATGTCTGCTTACCAACACTCCACTTATGTTATTAGAATAATAGGTTGGTAAAGAGCCTAAGCATGATTGTAATAGACCAGAAAGCTTTTTATTTTTTTATTGTCTTTACAAACTAATGGATTTTAGTGATGTCTTTCTTCATTTTAGGTATTATGTAATTGGATACTTACAGTAAAAAAGAATTACAGAAAAGTAATATATCATAACTGGAGGCATGCATTTAATGTGGCACAAATGATGTTTCTTATGCTAAAGGTAATATTTCTGTTGTGTTTTCATATTGTTGTTACTTAGAAAGAAAAATTATGCAAATAAATTCAACAGTTTTGCCTGTTGCCACTATTTTCCAGTAATATTCTAAACAGTATTAGCTAATTATTTCAAGGGACATTGCATTTGGTCAGTAACAGGAAATGTCACGTTTTTGTTAAGAAAGTAGTTGAAATACTCCAGTCAATTTTTTCAATGTTTATTGCTAAATGTCATTTTTGCCTTCGATTTTCACAAAAATATCAACACACAATTCCATTCTTATTTTTAACTGGTGCTTGATCTGGTAGTAAGGAAAAAGAGGATTTCAAATTCGAATCACTGTCGCACCAATAGCTCAGTTGGTGATTTCCGGTTTTTTATTATTATTTTGTACACCCCACCTTTGATAAAGGAATTTTGTTTTACTTTGATGTTTTGTTCTTCTTTCTTTGTTGGTATTAACAGCAGCTGAAGCTATTTTTGTGCAAATGAAGAATTATGTTTTGTTCATTAATTGTTCATTGTTACATCTGGTTGAGATGTATCACAACTTCGTCTTTGTTTCATGTAAATGTGCCTTTATTAATAGCATGTTGTCTTAATACTTATTTTGTTATATTGTGTTGACAAATTGACTTGTAAGCTCCACACATAGTTCTGTTCATGCATTCTGACAAAGTGATTTTATACCAAAGTCTGCCTGATATCTGGTTCTCTTTTGTAGGAATTGCCTGATTTCAAAGTAAATTTTACAGACGAAGAAAAATTAGCGCTTTTAGTTGGTTGCTTGTGTCATGATTTGGATCATAGAGGAACTAATAACACTTTTCAAGTTAAGTAAGTACCATATAAATTATGGTGTTATCTAAGACGATATTCCGCACTAATACTTACATCTAGGTTTTTTCATTTTTAGGAGTGCATCCCCACTGGCACAGTTATATGGGACATCAGTAATGGAACACCATCATTTTGATCACTGTATTATGATTATACATAGCTCTGTAAGTGACTTGTTTATAAAATATTAGTTAGGTCCATGTCTTATCCGTAATGTTCAGCAGTTTAAAGGTGTGAAGTCCTGTAGACAGTTTTTAAGTTTCTGTTAGTAAATTTTAGATACGTTTGAAGAAATAGGTTTTTCTTCGTATTTTATTTTTTGAGTGGAAAAGATGCATCCAATAAAAGAGAACTTTAGTCAAAATATGACCTCAGCTTAAAATATTTGTATATAACTATTAATTAGCAGTTTTTAAAGTCACGTTATTAAAAGTGTGAATTAAAAGTGTGACATCACTTGTATGACGTTGAACAGTTTCAAAACGCAAAGGACATCTTCAGATAGTAGCGGAATTGCTTCATGCTTTTGATAATATCTGCAAAAAATATAAAAAGTTTCTTTACTACATTTAAATGTCAAGTGTTTAAAAATATATAACACAATTTACAAGGCCTAACAGAAACCTGATAAACAAGAGACATTAATGTGGAACAAATGTTGTTTTAAACAGCAATAAAGCTGTCAGAATACAAAACAAAGTAGTTATTTTAAAAAAAGAAATGCTCAAATAAGTCTTATGCTAATCAGCCCTTATAAAAAGTTATTTTTGTCAAACGGAACATCAAACATTTTTATTTATCAATTAAATTTTATTTGATTGTTTTCATTGTGCCTATAGAGTACAGACAGAAATATCTGAAAAGAGAAAAATAAGTACAAATACAGGAAAGAAATCCAAACAGGTTGATTTAAAAAATGTTAAAAATATGTAAATAAAAAGTTATAAATGGAAGAGAAAGAAAAGAGAAATCTAGGCACAAGCTGACTTAGTTTGAAAATATTTCGACAATCCAAGCACCTTTCTCTTATGCTACACTTTTACGTACTTACTTTACTTTGTAGCACACCCCAATAGAGGCTTCACTCACTTTGTGTCGACAAGTTTTCTCCACCTTTTGTTTTTTTTTTGCGTATTTTAGTGTCTCCCTCAACAAGGTCAATCCACCATTTCACTGGTCTTCCTATCTTCACGTCCCTACGAAATCCTCTTTGAAAGCTGTCTTCGCTATACTGTTAGGAGGCAGTCTACAGACATGACCGAACCATTTGAGCCTTCTTTTTTTCGTATGATCTCTGTGATATTGCTTGTCGTACCCAACATATTTTTGATAGTGTTGATCGGGATTCGATCTTGTAACTTCTCAAGTATCGCTTTTAGACAGTTGTTCTCAAATACTTCAGACAAGTCCTGTTTCGTTATTCGCAACGTTTCTAAGCTGTAAATTGCTATCGGATGAATTAAAGCATAGTAAAGACGTATTTTTAAGTTTCAGCTGACATCCTTTTTCGACCAAACATTTTTCTTTAGATTTCCAAAAGCATTGCAAGAGGTGCTCTTCTTTTAACATCCAGAGATGTACCTGGAATCATTGATCCAAGAAAAACGAAGTTATCTACTTTGTTAATCGCAATATGATCTAACATGAGTTCATCTAGATCATCAGAAATAAATAACTTTGCATTTTGCTGAATTTATTTTCAATCCAAATTTGCTACAAGCGTTTTGAAGTTGCTCTGTTGACAGCTTCAATTGTTCGAATATTGCTAAAATCAGGGTTGTGTCATCTGGATATTTTAAATTAAAGTTTAAATTGTTGTCTAGAACGAGTTCTTGTTGCTGGCTCTCTACCTTTTTCATGAGGAAATCGAGAAACAGATTGAAGAGAGTCGGTGCAGGAGGCAACCTTGTCTCACACCCACATCTACATGGAACCTTTCTGTGATGTAATCATCAATTACAACATTGCAGGTGGAATTGTTGTACATGTTTCTGATGATGTTCACATTCTTTTTGTTGATGCCAAACGTAATCATCTTCCAGAGTGAACGAAATTAAAATGCATCTTAACATTTTTTCCCTTAGCTTTTTCCATGATTTGTCTGGCGATAAAGATTGCATCCACTGTGCCATACCCCGGTCTGAACGCAAACTAAGAGTTGCTTGTAAACATTTCGGTCTTCTCTCCGATTTTATTCGCCATGATTTTGCTGAATGCCTTACCAGGTATTAAAAGCATTGCTATCGGTCGGTAATTTTCAGGCTTGCAGGCATCGCCCTTTTTGAAAGTTGGATTTAACAGCTTGAGAAATGGGATGGTGTATCCTCAGTATGCAGTATCTTTTCAAAGATCTTATGGAGCATAGATGTCTTGCCACCTGCTTTGAGAACTTCTGCGGTAATTTGATCTAATCCTGGTGCCTTTCTGTTCTTCATGGAGAAAACAGCTTTCTCCACATCAGGGAGATTTACAGTGAGGTCATCTGAATCATTTTTGGTAAGAGAACCTGGTATGGAGTTAATTGCTTCATCGTCATGCAGAAATCCGGTATTGAGATGAGCTTCAAAGTGCTTTTTCCACATTTGCAAAACCTCATCAGTCTGTGTTATTTTCTCTCCATTCTTTTTCTTAACAGTCATGAGCGATTTACAAGTCTGTTTACCAATTTATGAACTTCTTTAAACAGATCGTGAGTCTTGTTGTTTTGGAAGTCGTTTTCCATTTTGATGATTTTGTCCTCCAATAGTTTTTTTCCGATTTCACCAAGGCTTTAGCTTTTCGATTAGCTTCTTTTCCTGTACAGATCTGTCTTGAGGAGCATTTATAGTTCACATCTGTGTGCACACAGTCGTAACGTTTCGTTGGACATCTTTTCCACAGCTATAGTACATCGAAACTCAAAGTGGATTCAGTAACTTCATTTGTGACATGTGCAAAGTCCTCATACAAATCATCCAGTGTCTTATCAGAGTTTATTATCGGTTCAAAGGCTCCTCCTAATTTCTCCCTGAAAATTTTCGCAGTTTCTGAGTTTAATAGTTTAGAAACATCATATTTGGGAATTCTGGCATGAAACTTTTTCTTCTTTTTAGTTTCCAAGTAGTATTTTGCAATCAGGAGAGAGTGATCAGAGAAGATATCTGCAGAGTTGTACACTCTACAGTTTTTCACCAAGCCTCTCTGGCTGTTGGGAACAATAATAAAGTCAATCTGTGTCTTCCATCAGGGCATGTCCAGGTGTTAAGCATTTTATCTTTGTGCTTACGTATAGTGTTCATAACGCTTAAGTTATTACTAGCGCAGAACCATAGAAGCCTTTCTCCGCCATCGTTTATAACACTAGTGCTGAACCTGCATCTTGTGCAACCATACTTTCCAACTTTACCATTAAAATCACCCAGGATGAATGAATTACATCGTCTTGGTAGTGCATTGATTTCTTGTTGCAGGTTGTCATAGAATTGAAGAGTCTGGCATATGCTTAAAGCACAAACAAGGGTTGTTCATTACGAAGTGGATCATCGTCGTCCATTGGTTGATAGCCTTGCAAGTGCTGAGAAGTTTCCTTGGTCATGATGAAAGCAACACCTTGTTTGTGAATACTGTCTAGTCGCGGAGAATGAATGATGACATATCCATCGAGTTCAAATGCCTTATCCACTTGGTCAGTGCAATGAGTTTCGGATACCCTAGTGTATCAATTTTGAACCGATCCATTTCTTTCAGCAGGTTTTTCAGTTTGAAGTTAGTTTTATCATTGACTGTTCTCACATTCCATGTGGCAATGTTTGCGCTAAGCGACTTTCTGGCAGATTTCTTTTGCACCCTCGCTGGTACACCGGGACTAAGGGCTGTTTTTGTACTTGTCTATTCAACTTGATCAAGGTAAAACCCAGGTAATTTTCCTAAGACAACATCTGACCAGTTGTTAAATCTTCTTACTGATGCCAAAGATCACCATCTTCAGGCAAAGCCCAGAAAATATAACGTCTCTTATTAGGTACCGGGATAGACAGCTCAGCCAAACGCAGGTGCACCACTTGCAGGTGGTCTAGACAGGAATTAGGTGACCAGAGCCTGGCAATGTCACAAAAGTGTCCGATATAGATTAGTCATCCTCCACACCCTTCACTTTTATAATGTGATATTTGATTTTGTGTCTCACCAGTCATTCTTGTACTTGTTTCGCCATTCACAAAGGAGTTTTTATTGTTTTACCCTCATACGCCCGCCCCCCCCCCAAAAAAAAAAATTATTTTGTAGTAAGAATCTAACTATAACAGAAAATCAAAAAGTCAATCTTTGACCTTACTTATTTTACATGGATAATAAATCCATGATAATTTGCTACAATTTATAAAAAGATTTTCAGTTTATTTTTTTTACTCTCCTGCACTGTTTGTTTAAAAGTGTTAGGGCAGTTTCAATAAAAACACCTAGGCTATCTCGACATAAACACACCGACTCTAATGGTACTCTCACTTCATTTTGTTTATACATTGTAAATGATTTTTTTGTTTAAGAAGTATTGTTCGCTTTTTTTATTCTTTGGTAATTTTGTTATTTTTTAGGGAAATGAAATTTTTAACACCTTGTCATCAGATGAGTATAATGTTGTTATCAATATTTTGGAGCACGCAATTTTGTCGACAGATTTAGCCCTATATTTTAAGTAAGTCTACAGCCAGTTTTCAAAACTATATATTCATAGAAATAGTGTTTAAACTTTCCTGCTTCTCATTTTTAGCTACAATTTTTAAGCGTACTGTTGATGAAATGTGTCTGTAAAATGTCATAAAATCGTTTAGCACTATTTGATGGATGGCATCGTTGTAGTCTAAATTTTATTCTCCCTAGACACTATAGACAGTTCTGTTAAATGATTCTTACCTTAATGACGTAACTTGAAGGTTTCACCAGTCTTTAATACTATTGTATTGGTTACTGAAAGAAAACAAAAGAAGTAACATAAATCGCAATATCAACATTGCCACCAGTAACACAATTTTAAAGCCAACACAAGTAGAATATCAAATTGCATGCTGCAACCGTTTGTCACAACATGACAAACAAATTAAAATTATCAAAAACACAACGGTAATCACTACAATCAATTATTGTAAAGGTATTTTGGATGTCTCCACAACCTCAAGCAACTTGTTTGGAGACGCTCCATGTTTAGTCAAGCAGTCGGCTAATTGGTGTTTTCCTTCAACCCACTTGACAGTAATCTCATCTTGTTCCACCATGTCCCTCATTCAGGCTATATCAACTTGCAGTCTTAAATCCTTTGTGACATTTGTCATTTTCAAGGTTTCAAATATTGACTTGTTGTCGATAATACAAGTGATCATTAGAACCTTTGTCAACTTGCAGATTTACTGTATGACATAGGCCAAATAAGAACTAGCATCAGCTCCTTCACTTGAGCAAGTGTTTCCGAAGCAATTGGGCTTTTGGCTACCCTTGGTAGTTTCTTTGTTTACCAGCAGATTGGTATAACTTCGCTTAGGTGTTTCGCAAATATGATGAATGCACCTTATGATGATCCACACTTCAAACTTGTTTGTCCGGCCACCCAAGCAATTTGACCATCTCAGCATGGTCTTTTCCTTGCTAGCAATTTTTTGTTCATACAATATACGAAACTTATGGCAAAGGCACATTCCACAAAAAGGGGATAATATCGATTAGTTCCTCAAAGCCGAAATATGAAACTATAAGGATTTTAAAACATACGAGACAAAAGATTTATCTTCTCCAGCTGTACGACAATCTGGACGATTCTGGGCAGGACTGTGGTCTGACCTAGTCATCGAGCAAACTCTTAAATCAATTTTTTGCTGCAAAGTATTGATTAAACTTTTGTTAAATTTTGGTATTGTTGTCGATAAGCGAGATACGAAAGTTATTACTGAAAACTTAATCTTAAAAATAGCCGAGTAGGTTGTTTGCGTTCTTAAATTGCCAACATTCTGCTTACTGATACTAGTT
The DNA here is from genome assembly GCF_029227915.1 of Hydractinia symbiolongicarpus. Taxonomy (NCBI): domain Eukaryota; kingdom Metazoa; phylum Cnidaria; class Hydrozoa; order Anthoathecata; family Hydractiniidae; genus Hydractinia; species Hydractinia symbiolongicarpus. The sequence continues at coordinate 14,582,014 of NC_079882.1, read as the reverse complement.
CTTACCTACTATGGGTCCGTTTTCTTGGCAATCATTGATTAGTGGTTGCGTTAAGTTTGTTCGCTCCCGCGTGCGTTTGATAACGTTGTTTGTTGGCCCAACGCAGTAAATATTTTTTTACTGTAACAAAAATACGATAATGATCTAGTTTTATCTTGTGTGTATCTTAATTACAGACTGATCTCTTAACAAATCCAATATTAAAATTCCTTTAACAATTATGACTTTCTTTTTAAGTAATAAATAACGAGGCAACTTTTAACAGACTTGAAGCAAAAAGATACTTAGATCACTTGTGAAATTCAATGCATAAAAAAAATTTAGAATGGTATTACGGTGCAGAGGTCATGTGTATTGTTCTTGCCCAATGGGTGGTTGGTTTAATTAGTTTGTCTAAAACTTACAAGGTTAGTGACACTAGCAAAACACTCGGTTGAATATATGCTCTCTGTCTTAGCTTATCCTGATCATGACGGATAGACTGCCAAGCCTCCTTTAGCTTTATTTAATTATAATGATTCATTTATCCTAATGTTGTTCAATACGTTTTCACAACTCAAAACTTTCGTATGATTATTTGACTGCGTCTTTCGTGTATGTTTTTTTTTGTATTGTTCATTTTGTTTTTATTTCTGATTGAATTTATATTTACGTTTGTTTGCACATACATTTATTATTTACGCATTTCGGCATTAAGAACCATTGTAATTTATGGATGATTGAAATATATGTCGATTAATAATAATAATAATAATAATAACAATAATACAATTGACGTAAATTTTCTGAATAAATGTTGATAACCTTTTATTTTACAATATCTCTCGTTCTTAAGTTCTTTTTTACTTGGTTTTTCATCTCTTCATATTTCGTCATGTCATTGATTTAATCATGGAAAAGTTTGTTCTTTGATGTTGTGCACTTGCAACCTGGTCACAATATTTTTATATTATACATTTATTGTATTTTAAATAAAAAGAGTAACCAGTATTTACCCTAGCAATTTCTATTGTATTGTCTCTGACTTACCGCGATCAGTATTTTGAATAAAATATACCAATGTGACAACAAAACACATGTTTACTTTACAACAAGGCAGATTAGTATGTAGTAATGAGCTATATTTGCGTAGCTACTGCAAGATAGATGGAAATAAACGACCTTCACGATATTCAAGAAAGTTAAGGCTTGATCATCTCTTGCTAAATTTTGGTAAGATCTGCTAAAATGTGTTTAAAATTCTAAACCTTGAGCTGTGACCTCCTCGTCGTAGTTACATAGTATTGTAAATTGTAACTTGAGTGTCAAATAGGTTTTGTTGTTTGTGCTCGATAATCAGGGTTTTTTTTACTAACGTTGCAGGAAACGCAGTGAATACTTTGAAATGGTGAATCAAAAGACGTATAATTGGGAAGATATAAATAAACGTTCGCTGTTGAGGTAACTTTTTATTCAAATATAACCATAAACAGATAAAAAAATAACGCATGAAATGTTTAACCATCTCCTCAATGTTTGACACAGGTCAATGTTAATGACGTCGTGTGACATATCTGCAATTTGCAAACCGTGGCCTGTGCAACAAAGAGTAAGTTGATTGGGTATTGATCAATTTTCTTTTAATTATTTTTGGGGGGAGTGGGGGTGCTCAAAGTGCTCAAATCTGAATACACTATTTCTTGACATCTTAAGGGCAAATGAAGACAATATGATTTTAAATGATGAAAAAGGTTGATTTTTGGAAAAAATGATTACGTCAGCTTTAATTATTTTGAGGTCTAATCACTTTTATTTTAGTCAGTTACTTTACTGAGTTTCATAGGCAGAGTATTTGTCTCCCTTTAAATTCAAAATACTCAAAATTTCTTTCTCCCTCTTATAAAATAGGGTTAAGTTTTTTATTGCTCCTTTAGCGTTATTGAGTACACTTTGGTGTGTTACTATATTTCCTCTAAAGCGCTAGAAGATTAAATTTTGAGAAGAAAAAAAACTTTTTACTTTTCTTTCTAGGTTG